>NC_135500.1:178183419-178483419 GCF_052857255.1 Amblyomma americanum
TGTTGTGAATATGGAAGTCACGGACAGCGTTGTCTTTCTGGAGACATTGAAATGCGCCTTAAGAGAAGGTACAAACAGAATAAAAACAAGTCTCTATGAGCACCGTGTCTCAAAACCGATATTCATGTATCGCTAAAAGTAGTTACATTTCCAACTCTTGGGATATTTAAGGCAGTATGTCCTTGAGTGTAATAAAAAAAACAGATGTCTCGGAAAGAAGTAGAAGGCCCGATGGTGGGTTTGCTGCCTGTTTCCTGTGGGAATGCAAGTGACCTTCGGATATAGATTGCGATGACTCGCAGAGTTCTCTAAAGCCTTCAACGTTGAATATTCGTTCTCGTCGATCGCTGGAACACTGCTTTTTCCTTGTAAAAGTTTCCATGCTCGAGTTCTGCTCCGTCCGATGAGGTAATGCTCCACAGAACCCGTAAACTCATTGATAAGAAGATATCCGGAATGATCGCAGCACACCAGAGACCGGACTCTCGGTTTCTTCAGCCATGGCCGGCCTGCTCCTGCACGATTCCCTTGAGGATCGGTCCACTGTGGGCCTACCCGGCGCATCATTTCTGTGAGGTGTTCTCTTGTATGTCGAGGCCCCATGGTGTTTGCGAACGTGCTCTGTATTGCGATAGCGAGATTCAGGCCAACCGAATGCCTATCAATACCGCGTAGCTTGGTAGAAGGATCTTTCTAATGAATTCCTTGTAGTGTCTCAATTGTTTTGTTCGGTTCGGGACTTGTTATAGCTTTTTTCGTTATGGAGCTCATCCAAGCCACGCTTGTCAATTCTTGTGTGTGGGGGCATATCCGCAGCCAGCGTGCGGATAGACACGATCTGGATATAACCCTGAGTGCTGGCTTAAAGCAAGGTTTCCGGACTGTAAAGTAACAGGCTGTACTTGGATGATTATCATACCTTTTACAGTGGGACATATACGCTGAGTGAAACTAAAACTTAACTGAATAATTTTGGCGTATGTTCGCAAGCTAAGATGCCACCAAAGAAGAGCCCACTAAGCAGATCTGCTGTACACAAAGCAGTGAAATACAGTTACAGGAAAGATCCAATTGCTCACGGCTCACGTTCTAGAAATTACTGGACCCACTAAATTTGTTCAATAAGGGGCACGAAAAATATGGGCAAGAAAAAAAAACTTGTAGCCCATCCTAACGCGTGCAGCCCCTGCTTCTTTATAGCTGAATTTTTACATATGCAGGCCGGAGCCAAATACATATAGCTCCTGTAAAATAGCTGCGTCCTGCTGCATATGGTGCACTGCGATAACCCATATCAGCTTGCGGAGGAGTTGTCGACAAAACGCTGAAACGAATAAGCGCAACAAGTACATACTATTCACTAAACACGCCACCGAAAGAGCAAAAGCTAGATGAATGTATGCTGGGTGACAATATGTGAAAAAATATTTGCAGAAAACTTCATTAGTTGACACTCCTTTAAGACAAAGCAATCAATTTTTAGACAAAGCCTCTTCAGTATTCACTTGCCGGACCTGAAGAAAGCAGAGCGCCTATTAGGCACGGCAGCTGAGGCCCAGTTAGCATTCGCTGCCTTTTAGAGTGGCACATGCCTACGGACCATAAGCCAGCGATGAAAAGTCGTCTTCCAAGACAAGACTAAAATAAAAGCGTGAACCCAAAATTTTTACACGCGCCTCAGCCCGCCTGACACGATGGCCACTATGCCGAAGGCGACGGGGCAAGCACTCTAGCGTAATCTGCATTCTGCGCTAAGTTCTTAGGCGCAACACGTGACGGTACCTCTGTGCGCAGTGCCGGCTTTACCTTCTATAAGTGAATAGGTCGACCTTGTCAACCGGAAGAGGAAGACCGGTGTAGAAATGGCATCCATTGGCCCCAGTCTACATCGGCCCCAGTCTACATCACCTTTACCTTGCTCCCGCTTTTGCAAGTGAAATGCACAAAACTGGCTATTTCTTATATCGACCAGACGAATCCTGTGAGTATAGAGTAAGCCTCCAATGCTTATCGGCACACTACGCCCTAGCTTTCTCCCGCTAGCGCTAAGGCAGTGTTTTAGCCACCGCCGTCGTACTTCCTTTATGTACCCGCAATAAATGCTTTCGCTGCCTAGCCTCCTGGCTTCGCGGCGTCGGCGTCCCTCATTCGCCCGACAGTTCCGGCGGGCACACGTACATCTTCTGCGAATAAATGATCCAAATTTATTTCCGCTGTGCACCTGCTCGATTAATTTTAATTATTACTCATAAATACTGAAGAAACTTTCTCAGTAGTAACCAGGTTCGTTGGTGTCCTAACCAAAATTTTTATCTTCATCTAATCACTAGTGCGTCCTTTTTGGTAACTTGCTTCATTCAGTCGCCAGCCTGCCTCCCCCCCTCCCCCACCCTCTTCATCCCAGCATAATTAGCATGTGCACGTACAATTCCCTCCTAACCCACGCCCCTTTCATTTCTCTCAGACGCACACCCAAAAATCTTAATCTTAGGTACACGGGAATGGTATTCACTTGATGTAACAAATGAACCAGCCGTGATGACTGGCCCCACACCTCTAAAAAAAATAGTAACACATTTTTGACCCATATCTTAACGCCGCACTGATACTACAGCGGTGGATGCCCTTTTATCTCGAACTTCCTCCAACCTGCGAGGAGGTCTCGTTGATTTCAATACGAGCGCATAAGGTGTCTCCTCTTTCGCTACAGTTGCAGCGCTCTCTTTTCCTGCATCCATCACTGTGAAACTGGACATTCTGCTGCACAGATCAGTCACCTTTAGAAGTACCTACTTAGTAACCTGCAATGCCTTTTATTTGGCAATTTAGCCAGACCACGTCACACATTATGCTCTCTCCTAAGTAACTGACGTTGACTGATGAGGCACTCCGTACATTTTGTTAGGAACTTCACAGCCCAGAAGAGATCGCCGAACGCGCTGCCAACGTTCTCGATTAGGCTATGGGTGGCTGCATAGAGTTTGTGGCAGGTGACCTACGATGCGCTTAGGTGAGCTTCCAGGCGCGCCTAAACTGAGCTCATTTCAGAAGCCGCCACAGTTTGTCCAGAAAGCTTGTCGCCAGGGCGAGACAGCGTATTGAGGAGATTCTTCTGGAGGAGACACCCTGATTTGGAGTTTCTAGTGTGGTGTCCGATTCCTAATTCCAAGACAAATGACGCGCTCGCCGACAGCGTTCGCTGTTTTTTAAGACTACGCCCCATCTCGTCTAAGTTTGAGGTCTTGTTACCTGAATCAGATCTCCGTTTACGCAAGATATGAAAACGAATTTCAAGGGTGCACAGACGGAGGGACCAGAATTGAGAGCTTCGCAGCATGGAGGGAAAGCTCGCACTGTGGTAACTGAATAGGAGGTACCTCCTATTCAGCTGAATAGGAGGTACCTCCTACGTGCCATTGGAGCTGGCTCAAATTCGAAGAAAGCTAATTCCGTCCTTCCTAGAAAAATATGATCACCAGAGCAGCGTCTATCTGCACTGTCTAGATATTGACGCTACTCTACTGGACTCTAATCACATTCTGGTTCCCCAAGACATCGCAAGCTCTGTTGTTGTTGTTGTTGTTGTTGTTACCTTCACACACTGACACATGCCCACAAAGGAGGATTGGCCAAGAATTGGGGAGCACAGAGAGTTTTTCAGAGAAACCTTTTTATGGGCGAAAATAAGATGAATGATCGAGAAGAAAGGAATAAACAAAGAAAGAAGACAGCTCTGTTGGTCTCACCAATGTGGCGTCTTTGATGATGGTGATGTCCTCTAGCTGAAAGGCACGTACCCACGGCGGGGGATCGGCCAGGGTGCATTGCTGACACAAACGCACACAGGGGTAAGAAGAAGACTCGAATTTGGATTAAGAGGTGATAAAAAACAAAAAAAAAACTGAGTTCACATTCTAGCATAAGAATCTACCTGATGCAATTATATATCCGTGAACGAAATTGCACACAGGTTTCGAGGCACATCCCTTGGCACTTGCCCTAAAGGAGAGGAGGATCGGAATAGAAAGAGGTAGCCCCAGTCGAGTGAGGAGGATCTCCAAGTATGTTCTACGGAGAGAAGCGAACCGCCGGCAAAAGGGGAAAAAGTGATTTATTGACTCAATTTCGCCACAAGACTCAGAGAGGTTGGTCAGCGATAACCCTGAGCGACATAAATAGAGATTTAGTCACGGTATTCTGCAGCGCAAGAGGGTCATGGGCACCTCCCATTTCCTTGAACTGCAAATCCGCACACTCCAAGGAAATTCCAGGCGTTGAAAATCCGCTGCAGCAAGGAGAGGCTCATGGCTCAACGAATGGCTCATGGCTCATGGCTTAGGAACGAACGGTAGAATAGGTACCCTCCAAGAGCGGACTTAGCTAAAAAATCAGCCCTTTCGTAAGAACCTCTTTGTTTTCAGCGAGCTTTCTCTTTGAGGAGCGCGAAACGTGATTTTCTCAACTATGAGGCAAAAACAAAATAGAAGAGTCCCGAAAAAAACAGACTAAAAGCTTTTTGTTTTTCCTAAGCCAGTTAGTGCTTTGTAAACCTATGGTTTCCTCTTCCAACATGGCTATATGTTTTATTCTATTGGGTGGACATCTCCAGGCACATTGCTCACATGTATGCAGAAGCGATTACCTTTTCTATCCTTTTCAGTGTCTCTCTGAAGAGGGCCACGGCTGTGCTTCATTCGATAAACAAAACAATTTCATTCACCAATAAAGATAAATGCTCTGGGCACCAGGAGCGTTCATTGAACAGAGGTATTTGCATGCGAGCTTCGTTTATGCGGGACTCAATCCCAAACTCTCCCTAAATATCCCGACATGTTGATGGCCTTGAAGACCAGTGTTTAGCGGCCAGTGTCCTTGTTGGCAGCGTGCTACGTTGTGCAGCGTGATCTGCCGTTCACAACTGGCGTGAGATTTTGCAAAAAATATGGGGCCACTAGTCCTTTTAAATTGTTACACTGTAGATCAGGATCAGCCCAGGTGACTTAGCTTTTAAATAGGAAATTTCGTGTTTCTTACAAAGATATGGCCTTGCCTCACCTTGAAGTAGGAAGCGTGTAATTCCGGCATGGAATTTCTCCCCATTAAATTACATCTTAGACTGAAGTGTGATGGAATCTCGCATGTGAGCGCACTGGCTTCTTGTCTATTTTTACAAAAATGCAGATTCGTTCATCGAATTTTTTGTTGCTCACAATAGAAAGATGACGACAAAGAGGTTATTGTACAAAACGAAAAACGGCGGGATGCTCAGGCTTTTGACGTGAAAATTTTGCGAAATAAGTTGCATTTAACGTTCGATTACTTCATTGATATTTTCACTCTTGGTGGGAAACTGGATCTGCGAATGCGAGTACGAAAAGGGGGCCATGGACAATCACCGCACCGGCAACCTTTGCGACTTTCTTGGCAAACCTGGTCTTTAACTCTTCTTCTTTCTCTTTCATTCCATTCAGCCTTTCTCAATATGACTTATGCCACACATCTCGAATTATACAATTAAATTTAAAGGCGGTTACCGATGTGTTACGCGAAATTCAGCGATATTTTAAGAGCATGTGACGGAGATAATACCACTTCATATCTGTATGGTTCTAGAGGGCTGTTTAGTTTTCCACCGATACTCGCTTTTCGACGAACTCTAATCTAGAGGTCCGCCGCTCTAGGCCCGTAGCGCTGCCGATGGCCCTCTCCTAGGGCGACGCGTTTAGCACCAGCTTCCACAGATTGGCCGTGCCATATTCCTTCACTCTGGCCATACTCTTCCTCCTCCTTCCTCGGTAACCACCTTCGGGGTGGTTCCCGCGCTAACGACCCACCGGTTGAGCATTCTTAAACTATCGCCATATTCTCCTTTCTCTGTCACCTTACTTCCCCTTTAAGGGCATGTCCCTTTTGGGTGGTTACCGATGCGGCCACCCTCCGCTTTTGCTTTGCGCTCTCCCCATACCATCCTCTTTAACCTCTGTGCGATCAAGATTACCTGTGTTCTCGGCATTACCGCCTCCCTGCACGGTAACCACACCCTTGTTTATAGCTCTTCATCCTTCACCACATCCCCTTTAATCCACTGTAACAGCCTTCGTTCCTGACAGTCCAGCAACAACCCTCCGCTTAGCCTTCCTACCCTGTCGTCATGCCCTCCGGGTAGCTCCCGTGTAACCAACTACCGGTTGTGCACTCTTACGCTTTATGCCCTCCTCCTGCTATGGCATGGTAACCACCTTCCGGACGGCTCTCGTAGTAAACACCCACACCCTCCTTCTACTGTAACCCTGCTCCAACTTATAGTTGTAACTACACCTCCGGTGGTTGTCGTGGCAACTACCAATCGGTGGAAGCTTTTTACTATCTCGCCATACCCTCATCCTTCCACGGCATCCAATAACCCTCCGAGTGGTTCCCCTGGCAGCGCACTCTCCGCTTACGCCGACGACTAAGACATACTGCTACGACGAAGCGAAATCCAGGAACGGGCGCTTAACAGTCGATGTGCGTATTTACGCCAAATTCGAATTAGGTGCATGAGCCATTCGGTTTTCACTTCGTATCCGGTGCTCAGATAGAGGGTTGGCGGTTTGCAGTTGTTGGCACGGCTGATAATGGTGTAATGTCCAAATATACGCGATTGTTTATTTTCTAGATTCCTAGTGCCCTTGGAGTCTTACTACCACTCCTGGTGCCATGGTGTAGCGTCAAGCGATGCGCCGCTGCCCTCCTATGGGATGTGCTGCCAGTGGGTTGCTTGGGTAGGGTTGCGACCTACGTTGCTCTTCCCGTGCGGCCTCTCAGGATTGAGCGGCCGCCTGCAATAGTGGGCAGATTAATATATGCTAATAAAGTAGACTGACAGAAGAGCAAAAACGTAACAACGTTTTACTGACGTTTCGACTGGCGACAAGTCTTCATCAGAGTCTCTGAAGAGGACTGGTCACCACGTGGAGCTTCAGTAAAACTATGTTTTTGCGCTTCTGTCAGTCTACTTTATAAATATTTAATTTTTGGTTCAGAGTGCCTTCCTCGCAGCATTTATATATATATATATATATATATATATATATATATATATATATATATATATATATATATATATTAGCAGGCAAGGTAAAGTAAATGAGGGACCCGTTTGACAAACTTATGAAGGGAGCCAACAGTCACCGAATCCAAGGTGCATAGGGGAATGTTTAATTTTTTTTTAAATGTGTAGTGCTAGTCAGTGGGATAATATACTTGGATTAATCTATCGCTTAAAGAAAATTACTTATAAAGCAGCAGAAAAAACAACCATGCCGCCGGCGGGATCCGAATCCACGGCCTCCGAATATCGCGTCCTGTGCTCTTACCAACTGAGCTACGGCGACGGCTGTCCAATCTGCTGATCTCGTGGGTATTTATGTTTATTGGGTGTAAGCGAACCTTGAGAGTGTTCACCAGCGCCATCCTCGTCCATAGCGGCGGACGTAGCACGTCCTGTACTACCGCAAGTGTGACGTGGAACGTCATCTAACGGCGAGGGCAGAAACTGTGCGAGAGCCCTCTTATGCTACCTATGGCATCAAGACTGCCAGAACCGACACCCTCGTTAAGCAATTAGCAGACAAGGTAAAGGAAATGAGGTGCTCGTTTTTTGACAAACTTAGGAAGGGAGCCAACAGTCACCAAAACCACGGTGCATAGGGGAATATTTAATTTTTTTTTATGTGTAGTGCTAATCAGTGGGCTAATAATACTTACATTAATCTATCGCTTAAAGGAAATTACTTATAAAGCAGCAGAAAAAACAACCATGCCGCCGGTGGGATCCGAACCTACGACCTCCGAATATTGCGTCCGGTGCTCTTACCAACTGAGCTACGGCGATGGCGGTCCAATCTGCTGCTCTCGTGGGTATTTATGTTTAGTGGGAGTAAGCGAACCTTGAGAGTGTTCACCAGCGCCAAATATATATATATATATATATATATATATATATATATATATATATATATATATATATATATATATATATATATATATATATATATATATATATATATATATATAGTTGTGTTGTCAAACTATCATTTCTTAATACACAGACAAATTGACGAATTTTTGGCTTCTCAGCCCGCAAATTGCTCTAGGATTGTATGAAGCTTATACGTCACCCCTCTCCACCCCTCTAACACCTAACATCCCTCCTAACACCGAACATCTAATACCCGTATTTTTCTTTTCCTTCTAAGTAAATAATATAAGTGTACATAATTGTGCTCCTAAATGAAATTTTACAATTTCTTTTCTAATGTTCCTTTTCGTCATCGGTTAGTTTCATCATTTCCACCTGCCCTGCACACACTTTTTATCGCTTAAATATAATTGATTAGAAAAGCGGAAGAAAAAATGTAGTTGTTTTCTTTTGCTCCTCTAATCAATTATCATTAAGCGATACTATTCGATTCGGTTGAGAAAAAGTAATATTTGCAAAATGTTTTGGAATAGGCCAGTCACTGTCATTGCGTGCGGGGTCCCTCAAATAGCACACTGGGGATTGAATATTTACTTTTTTCTCTGCGCGCATGCCTACGATAGCTTGCGCACTAAACCAGTTTATTTAAAGTATTTTTATTGGCTTACTAAAAATTCAAGCTTAACTTCGAAACAATATTCATTTTTATTCTCCACGTTGTCAACTAAGTCATCGCGCATCCTGTGCGCAGTTGCCAGTTAGAGCAGGCCACGTTCTTTAGCTAATTGAAGTTCGGGCAGCGTTCCTGAGAAAGCTAGCCGGAATAGAAGTGTAGAGCGTAGCCGCAATTGCCAGTGTGCAGCGTATACAGGCTCAATTTCGGCTTTACAGTTAGAGACGGACGAGCGCTAAGGTGCTTTCAAACGATACAGATAAGCGCCACGCCGTGCAAGTCTGCTCGGGTCTGGACCGGCGACTGAACTCCCTGATAACTTAGTAACGGCGAAGTATGCGCATGATTCACAGAAGTAGCGATGGAAAGAAGCCCTGAATGAGAAGAAAAGAGGAGGTCCTGGTAATACCGAACTCATTACGAGATCCCATTCAGGGTCCGGCTTATGCCCGCGTAAGCACGTATCTGGATGACTTGAAGCGGGACGAGGGAATGAGGCGGATTCGCGTGCATAGCTTCGCCAGCCCAAGAGCTGAAGCCTTTGCCGGGAAGTTCGTGCCATTTCCATAAAGAGGCGTTTAAGTCTCTTTGCGGGTTAGAGGAAGGGTCTTTGATTCGCATAGGCGTTTCATTCTTGTACCCGCTCAAAGCAGCGGGTCTCCTCGACCTAAAATAAGCATTCAAAAAGTGCATTCAATGCAGAACATTTCTGGTTAGGCACTTAAAAGAACTTAAAGCGACATAATTGTAGGACGCACTGTTACGAAAATAAACAAGGAAGTTTTTATCGCTGATGCCTCCAGGTCGATATTTACTGACGATTTGGAGCCTTTTTATCAAAACCTTATTGGCGATTTTTCTTAAACATGACGCGTTCTTTTTGCTCTTTGGGCCACATGAAGGATTAATTTTTTCTTGTTAGTTTTTCTTCTTCTTCACATTGTTACCATGCGTAAGAACAATTTGTCTAATCAGTCCGTTCAGCACAGTGATTCATATGTCGCATGAGCGCTGGTCTCCTAAAGAAACATTGATAAAACGTCCGTGCATCTTTTTTGGCCGCCATCAGACTTCTGCTATTTTAGGTACATGATGCGCATAACATGAGAGAGAAAAAAAAACAGGACAAAATATCGCTACCTTGAAGTGGTTGTAAAACGGCGACAAAACACACCTGCTTCTCTGCAACGAGTGTAAAGTGAGTAAATGCCGTGAATAAACTGGAAAATTCTTTTTTAGTAGCCACAGCCAGGCATAGAAGAAAGAGACGCTCCATCGTGCTGTTGTAATCTCGAAAAATTTAAATAAATGATAAAGAAATGAAGTGTGCGAAAATAAAAGAAACAAAACTTTCGCGTGCATACAGATAATGAAAACTGCACTCACATGTGATACCGTGCTGCGGCTAGTATAAGGTAAGCGCATTACCAAAACAATAGGGGCAAGACTTGATTTGGCATATAGGAACGGAAAGCACTTTGCTCCTTTCTCATCGCCGCTGTATGGCATCTCTCGACGTCTTACAGCACACACACAGTTATTCGAGCTCGGCTCTCGTTGACAGGGTATATGCGCTATGTATACAATCGAATATGCACAGAAATATTTTAATGGCAGCATCGGAACTGTCTTTATAAATGCCCACCCATTTCACAGCAGCTCAAGGACGCACGCTGCCTGTATTTCTCCAGACAAGATTCGCATTACAGTGGTGCAATGGCGGTCAGCCAAATACAGTGCGATTCACACCCCCTCTTCCAACACAAAACTAAAATATCTAAATTCCATCTTTAGCATGACGTAAATTTTATTACCCTGACATCCTTTTACTCTGACATCATTTTACCAAATTCAGTAAGAATCGATTGTTGGGAAAGTTGGTGCATGACTCGATGGTACAAGGCAGAAGAGTGGACAGGACGAACAGAGAGCGAACGTGGACAAGGCGCTTGTCCGTGTTCATCTGCCATCATTTTATCAATCATGTATATTAATGAGATGGTTTCCATGGTTCTTCACAAAAACAGCCGCTTCCCCCTGCTACTGCCCCACCGTACACTATAATCAAAACACAGTGCGGTCTGGTGGCAACTACACACAAATTGCTACATCTCACCCTAGCACCTTACGTTGACCCTCTGACTCTTGTCAGCACGTGAGGCGGCCGAGACTACCCTCATGCATTACCTGCTGGAATGTCCCCAACCTATGGCAGTTCCCCCCTAACCCACCCCGCGCCTCTCCTTATGGCAGGCCGCTCTGCGAGTTGCTCAATCTGATGATGCTGACCAAACGTGGCTATTGGAAAGAGCATTCCGGGGCTGATGCATGCTGATGGGCCGGAGGTGTTCGACGCCTTCGCCGTGCCCACCACACCGCACAGCCCGGCTCTTTCGTTGTTCCCCACTGATCACAACTTCACAATGGCATGCGTCACGCAAAGTACACCCGAAGTTTGCACTCATCTGGTTTATCTTTGAGGCCGCTGCCGTGGCTTAGTGGTTATGGCGCTCGGCTGCTGCCCCGAAAGACGCGGGCTCGACCCCGGCTGCGGCGGTCGAATTTCGATGGAGGCGAAATTCTGGAGGCCCCTGTACTGTGCGCTGTCAGTGCACGTTAAAGAACCCCAGGAGGGCGAAATTTCCATAGCCATTCACTACGGCGTCCCTCATAGCCTTAGTCGATTTGGGGCGTTAAACCTCGATAAGCCATTAACCACATTCATCTTTGGAAGGCCGGTACAGGGCTCGTCAAAAGATGGAAGATGCAACGCATCGCGCAGGTCATTACGGAGGCAGAAAGATGCAGATCTGATGACAGGCACCATACAATCGACAATGCTTCTGTGACCGGCTGCAAGTAACTCTCAGAGCGGCCTAAACATAGGTGGTACTCACTTTTCTACTGGAACCTAAAAAGCGAAATTGGAGGTGAGCAAAGCTGTAATGACGCTCTTTATCAAGAAGCGGGTAGACAAAACAATTTTGATTAGCAAGCTAAAGAGAGAGAAAGAGATGGGGAAAAAGACGAAGAGGGAGGGCAAGGATAACCGGAAGTGTGTTCTGGTTGACTACCCTGCACTGGGGGAAGGGATGAGGGAGCTAAAACGAGAAAGAAAGAAGAGGCGAGAGGCACAGTCACAACTGGTAAAACAAGCTAGTCACTCTTAGCAAGCTGAAACAGCGCTAGATTATCCTAAGACAGTGATCGCAGTGCCATGACTATCCCCACACTGATGGGGGCAGCACCCACCTCGATACATACATGAAGGAAGTTGTAGCGACCCTCGAAAAATTAACTACAGGCACGGCCCTGGGCATGGACGGTAAATACAGTCTTGCAAACCCTTGACGACCGGGCCATCATCAACCTCACTGTCTCTTACACTGAGGTTTGGCAAACGGGGAGTGTTCCGCAAGAATAGTATAGCGTAGAAATTACCCTAATTCCGAAATTCCGTACGGCCCTGCAACAGAACAACCTTCACACGATATATCAGCTTTGACCTGGAGGAGCAATGCTTCTTCTCCAACACCATGATTGTGTTGCAGCCCAGCCTGAACAAACAACAATTCTTACTATATATTCAAGGAAGACGTAACCGACCACCCCACCGCAGCCCAGACGAGGGCAGTCTCCAGGATCGAACTTAAAGGGTCATTCGATAACGTAGCTCGCGACTTCGTTCTCGATAACCTGCGTCGGATTCCTTACAGCGTCTATAATTAAGAGCGGGCCTTCCTGGCAGACCGCACGTCTATGGAATGGGCCAGAGTGGGCCGGTTTTAGAATATCGTTAAGCAAGGCAGTGAAAAGGGCTCGGCGAAAACAATAAAGCTAGTGAAAATTCTTTTTGCACAGTTTTAGTTGTTCAGTAGGAAATGTAGAACTCGCAGCAGAACATTGAATTCCCCTATGCTTTCCTTGGCTCTTAAAAACAGGAGTTCTGTCGTAAATATGCTGCGGGCAGCGTTAGCATTGAGCAGTGGAAAGAAAAATATGAAAAGCGAAACGTACTTTCATTCATTTCCCTGTGCTCTGGTATAGTACTTCATATGCCCTAAATGAGCACTTCCTGATTTTACTCATTTCAGTCATTTCCATTTACTTATTTATATTTAGATTGTCATGCACATAAAAGTAAAAGGCCAGGGACAAAAGAAACGGAGTACCTGACTTTGTCCCAGAACCTTGAGCGTGGATGACATAGGACTGGAACTCTAGGAGGAGGGGCGTTAATCAAGGAGCTAATATATTATTCCTTACGTGTACCTTCTTTCCTTGGGGTGCAGCTTCCGTGTTTTGCCTTTTGTTACTTCACAGAGGCAGTGGCTTCATTCGTCTCTCCCTCCTTCGGGAGCTGCACTTGTCGAAGAGGGTCGTCGTTAGCAGCCGTGTGACGTTGTCAGCTCTGTTGTTCACTTACTCTTCAGGCGGCGTCGCCAGAGGCTCTTCTGTTTGTTTGAGGCCTTTCAGCGTGCTATTGTCGCCGACAATCCTTTCATTTGAGCACTGCCTATTCTGCACTTCAGAAGTACGAGTCCGGCATCTGATAAAAGTTTGTTTCTCTGTGACATGCTTATTTCGGTGCAATATTGGGAATGCCGGAGACTTGAGAGACATTTATTTATGAGCAGGGAATGAGAACCAGCACCAGGTTCAAACTCAGATCGGTGCGGGTTTTCTATGAAACAATGAAAGAATCATCTACTTGGTGGCTCGCACATCTAGAGAAAATGATGATTGCCAGAAGATGTTAAAAACTGTCTTATTTTTAATTTGCGGAAAAAATAAAGAGAAAAGGGCAGCTCCAAACAAAGCAGTAAGTAAGGCAGCGATTCATCATTACCTGATCACGTGTGGCGATCAGAGCATCCTGAGCATCGTTGGCGAACTTGGGCATCTTTTTCCGAGGATGAAGCAGCATCCGCCATCTCAAGCCAACTTGCAGGCCCTATAATACCCATGTCTTAAGACTACCGTGCTATCAAGGACTGCGTTTGCTATTGGCTTATTAATATAAATCGTCTTGCATGCTTGTTAGTACAAAGAGAACGAGGAGATTTTGTGTGAAAGCAATTTGTGTTAAAGCATACAGAATTTTAAAACTATCTTTCGCCTGACCTGCTTCTATAACGGCATTACGAGCATTCAGTGCACTGCAGCAATATTTTGTGAATTTTTCTTTTGAGCGTACACATAGCGCACGAACGATCGAAATCTAGTCAAAAATATGTCTGAGCTACATTGTACATTAGCTAAAAAATTTTTTAAAAAGTTTCTTCTGTCCTCGAGCAAAATGGCCAGACGCGATGCTTGTGGTAGGAAGTCTAGAGAGATAGGAATGAAAGACAAGTTCGCCCGTGGTGGAGATCCCCGAAATCTGCTCATTACAGGCGGCCTTCTTAACCAACGGAGGAATGGCTGTGACAGCGCCTTAGGCGGCGTGTATGTTTTAACATATGCAATAGCTCATGGCTTTTCAAATAAGAACGTTCAAAGGGCTTCCAGAAAAATCATCGCCCTATAAAGAATAGCTGTAACGTGATGTAAGTTTGCCCACAGTATGGCGTGGCACCTAAGTAGTATAGAACACACATTTTGGCTTACTAACGCTTGGTAGATTTTATTGTGGCTTTGTTTAAATATCTTAAGCTATAATGTCACATACTGCTGCATTCTGTATCGGGAATATGTGATACGTAGCATCAGTGAGAGATGCATTTTTGTAGCGAAAGCTACACTGTCCGCGAACTCCCAGTTTTGCCGTGCTCGCATTCTCACCGCGTGACGAACCACGTGACAACAACTAGCCTGATATCCGGACTAACCTGGACTTGCAATCAAATTAACCAAGGCTAGCCAAGCTATGCCTTAGCTTTCGCTACGTATATCCTGGCATAGCCGAGCTAAGCCACTGCCCATTTTTCTTTCCATGCCCGCTTGTTATCAGTACAAAATAAACGATATCTCCTTGCAATCCTCGATGACGCCATTATTACAGCACTTTTCGGAGTTGAATAGAAAAGCAATTGTGGGCGCTACATGCGGCCCCACATTTATTGCCGATGTCTTGAGTCCCTATGAGCGGCGACAGTCAGCGAGCAACACGTCTCCTCTGCCGTTTAGTCTTCAACATTCTAAACGGCACGTGTCTGACACCTCTTCCTTTTTCCAAAGCGCCAGTTCATAAGGTGGCGCTACGCAATAAATATTTTACGAGCTTAACCGTGAGGTTCATGCAATGAACACTTATTGTTTATAGGCGAGGCTAGCATGGGCGAGGCGCACAATTTGAAATAGATTGCGTCAATTAAAACGCAAAGCGAAGAATAAAAATCTAATCAGAAACGAGCACCCAATGGCAATACTTCGACTCTGCACAGTCTGCACTGACGGTTGCAATAGGAATTTCTTGTAAAACAATGAAGCCGTTACCTTCGGAATGCGAAAGAAAAGTAATATAGGCACTGCAGGTGGAGTGAACATGCATCATCATCACCTTCGGAAAAGCGAACAGTGTCTTTCAAAACAGACGCCCCCAAGAGCCTGCATCTATGTCGAGAAAAAGTAACACCGATGGAGCAGCTGGCATGGCTCAGAATGTGGCGTTCGTAAATCGTCGTCGCCAGGCAGGGCCTTCCGTCACGGCTTCGCGGAACGACCGTTACCAAGAGTAATGGAATACGCAAATGACTCCGCCTTTTACGGCTTTGGAACCAGGAGCAGCACTCGGCTCTTGGTTTTATGCATCGCCAGTGACGCCCTCTGCCTGCACCGGGTTTCTGTCCCCTTGTTGTTCTGGAGCTCCTAAGTTTAAACGATAGCTCGAATGGCTGAAATCTTACTTTGTGCAGCGGTAGCGCATCAGAGACGTTTGCTCGCCTTCCCGGCTCCGCAGCTGTCGTGTATATAGGAGTAATAAAGTGCATATAATCAAAGAACACTCAATATTGTAACAACCCGGCTAATGGGAATGAAAAAAGTATTGTATTGCCCGACTAGCAGAGGATGTTCAGAACATTCTCACGAGCACAGTAACACGCGACCTTTAATGTGAATTAATCTGCGTTTTGATCACATTTTTTTTAATTGCTTCCTTTAGGGCTGACGGTTTCTGTATTTTCGTGTGGCATTGCATTTGTTACTGTAATGATGCCTGCTTTCAAAGGTATATAATGTTATGCCATAGCTTCTTAAAAAGCAGAAATATAGTAACGACCAAAGATATTTGCGCCATGCTGCACCGAGGGTTAATTGTCATAGACGACTAATTTATTTTTTTCCGACCATGTATTTTATTACGTCTATATGTAGAGACGCTACGGTGTGATTTTCCCTGGATGGGGCTTCTCTTCCCTTCCCTTCCCTCCTCTTCCCTTGAGTACTGGCGGCCTTTCTTATTTCACGCTTGATATCGACACATCTATTGAGTCTATTCTATTGACACATCTATTGAATAAACGTTCTGATCGGACGGTTTCCTTTGGGCTCCTGCGCAACGGAATTCAAACATTATAATGCAGAGTTCATAAACAACTGTTCATTTTATATCATGCAGCCTAGAGCACAACTTAATGTAAAAAATAGCACATCTTTCCAAAGAAAACCACAAAAAATGCGACAGAGGAGATTGCCTTCCACTAAAGAAATCTCGGTACGAAAAGAAAAAAGTCTGACATCTACTTATAAATCACTTAACTTCATGTGGCCTCAAGCGATTCCATTGTAATAAAGTTAATTCCTCCTCCTCCTCTTAACAGTCAGCCAGCAACCGTCGAAGAAACTGTATGTTGCACTCATATAAACAGGTATTAAAACAACTCAGTGGCCCTTATATTCTTGCAGAGCGCTATTCTCGCATGCGCGCAGTTTTGCTCACATTTCTCGGTGTACAAGGGGCAGGCAGAAATCACCTCCTCGGCGGCGTCGTGAGGTACGCTATCGATCCCCGCCAAGAGGCAATCATGCGGCACGCAAATCCCTCCTGCGGCTGTGCAATAATGACCTGTCCGTGCGGAAATTCGATGCAAGAGAAACAGGGCCACTGACCTCGACGCGGTCGGTCGGGGTACCACGAGGCAATGGGGCAGCCGGCATGCAGAGTCTCTGGTTGGGAGTGTTCGGGAGAAACAGTGTGCCAAAGTGAACAAGAGAACGCTCTTTGGCTCGACCCTCCGCTGAAGTCGTTTTCGAGCAACTCGGGCTAACGGTTATCCTCTTCAATACAATTGCGTTTCCCTACTTTATTGTGCTTCTTTTGTAGCTTTCCTGGCTCTTTCTCTATTTACGAAATCCTATCTCTGATTCTTGATGTCATCGAGGTAATCCTTGAGGTAAACAAGCTTTAGAGGACATCAGCAACCCGCCCCGTCTGTTGCCTGCTAGAATCGAACCCAGCGTAACTAGTTCAATGTGGATGTTCGCAGTTATTGTCATATTTTACTAAGCGCTGCAAAATATCGCATTACGTGCTTCCTGTGCTCGCACCAGCCAGTTAGGCAGGCAACTGAAGGTCAATAGAGTGTACCAAACATTCAAATTTACCAGGTGGATTGGACTGTCCAGAGCCGTAGTGCCAGCTATGCGAACTAATAAGAGAGTTGGCGCCCCTCATAGCCTTAGTCAGTTTGGGACGTTGAATTCTATAAAACCATGCTAAACCAAGCGAGTTGGTCAAAAATATTGATTGATCCGCCGTATGGATTCCTCTGGCTGCAGGGAAAGCTGCCGGTTGAGCTGATTTGTTTTTCCGACCAAAGATGACACGCTCTTGGCACGCCACTGTAATGCGGTTTTAGAAACTGAGTCACGTCAAGGCAGGTAGAGGATGAAAGCCGGACTTTCGTCATGACTGACACCAGTTAGTGTGCAGCAACGCGAGTTACGGAAAAAATTTAATGACCTCACATTTTTACTAGATTTCAAGTTATTGAATTATTCCTAAAATATTTAATGATTTCCCTAAATTCTTCAGCTTTTTGTATCACGTGAAAACATTTTTGCCGAGGTCAGGGACTTTCACGTACTGTGTTTTACTCGTCTTTTCATTGGATGACACTGGCTTTCTGAGGACAAATTGTTTAGAGCCGGACGCTTCATAGTTTTTTTTCTTAAGCACGGTGTTAATAAAAATGAGTTGCTTGCCGAGGCGTTCAGCTCACAGAATTCAGTCAAAGAGCGAAAGTTCCTCCGAGAAATGCAATTTATGTTACATCAAGATACAACTCATGCTACATCAGGAAATTCGCCATTGGTTCATATATGTGGAAAAATATCCATATGCAATATGCATGCAAACTTATGGAGATCGTAAAAGGGGCTGCCACTGCATTGCGAGCTTCCAATACTTGTCACGAAGCGGACAGACGCGCAAAAATAGCACGCGACAAATGGCGTCATCTTAAATAATGTACTCTTTGCTGCCTTAATTGCTGAGCCAGTTCAAGTGGAACTCAAAACCGCCCCGCTCCACCGCACAGCATCACAGTGAATACCAGCTCCAGTCATTACATCCCGGAAAACGTGATCCCATGACTGCGTATCAAAACATGATCGTATTCAGCAGCAGCTGCGTTAACAGATATTCGTCCGCGAATGCCGACCGAGTAATCGTCCTTGAACGAGTGGCCGTAGACCGCGGGCTCAGAGCAGTGACGAGACCTGAATCATACGCGGCCAGCAATCATTGAACTCGGGCCGCACATTCTGCCGGCGGCGCTATATTGAGGATTGTGAGAGCACTGGCGTGCCTCACACAATGCAGGCTCATTTATGTGGGCTCATTAGCACCGAGGCGGCACAGACATCTCATTGAGCTTCCTTCAGTGACCGACATTCGAGGTTCTTTATTGCGATGGGCCAGCGTCTGCGATCTTAGTGGTCACGGCGACGACATCGGCGCCTTTGCCAGCTGGCATGCGTGCCTCCGCCGCTGCGGCTCCTGCGTGGGATGAAGTCGCAGCATTCCCCGCATTCCTTGGCCGCAAGATTTCTTGTGGGAGCGCAGAATGCAAACCTCTGTGTGTGGGGCTTTCTTTTGCATCGTACGGTATTGTTCTCTGCATGAATGGACAAGCACACACGCGCCTGTACACGAGCGTTTGTGTATGTATATTAGAAATGAAAGGAGGCAAGACTCTGGGAAACAAAGCAAAGTGAACCATATGCTTGATTTAGTTTTTTTTTTGTTACGGAAGAGAATTTATTACGTGAAGCAAGAATGTATAATGCGATAGAAGCTAGAAAAACACTCCGCCAGTGAATGCCGAACCAGCCACAATCGCATGTCTCATACGCCCTCTGTCAACTCACAGGCATACGAAACACTGAAGATGGCGAAAAGGGAGGTGTAGCTAAAGCTAGAATTTTTGCGTTAGAGATACATTACAGTACACAGCCTCTTTCGCGCCCTTAATAATGGCTGCAGATCATCAGGTCTAGAAGACAAGGCTGTGGCGTCAAATCAACTCACACACCAGCGTCTCTGTGTAGTAACGTTTTGTCTCGGTTTCTTTTCGTATCGCCCTAGAACATCGGTCGCTGCTTATGGGGAAAAAATGGTTTTGTGTACGACGTCACTCGAGTCACTTTCATGGCATCCCTTACATCCATAAATTGGCCCCAGGCCTACGCGTCGCCGGCTCACGGGAGCCCGGCGACGCATTTGACACTAGTTACAAAATTTACCTCTTCTAATCATTCCCCTTGGAATGAACTTTGCGGTGGTCGTGCGAAGAATAGTCCCAGCGTGCTTCCAGTCACCTGTGCGTACTGTATGCGCCCGTATTAATCTCTGACGTCAGTGCCAGTGGTATTCCCGTTTGCTTCTCACTTCCCATAGCTTTAGAAACGATCTACGTCATGACTGAATAAAACGGAAAGGGTACGAAAGGTATCTACGGCTTCGTTTTTTTCGTAAAGGCGTTTTTCAGGTGCCTCACGCTATTAGAATAGTAAGCGCTCTCTTGCTGCCACTTATGCAGCCATATATATCGCAAAAGTTTATGAGGCGACACTATCTGAAAGGCTCGTTGGTGGGGCTGTTAATTGGCACAAACACTTTAAACGGACAGAAAATTCGCCTCCTCTAGGCGCGCACCATATTCTTCAGTGAACTTCAGCCATGCGATTTACAGAATTTAATTGAAGCACTCGGCAGGTGGCAGTATTTCGAGAACCACTTCCTCTTCGTCCGAAATGTACCGCTCAAGTGGATTATAAAATTAATAACGAATCGAAATGGCATTTTATTCTAGAAAAAGTGAACGTATTGCTAAAGAAAATATCCAGGTTTCATTTTTTTTATGCACTCGCCTAGTTGATAACAAAAAAGTTGCACGCACATAATTGCACGCCTCAGCTCTTTCAAAAATAGTTTTTGGACTGCCCCGCTAGTCTAGCGTGTAAGATGACGTTTAACACAGGAGCATTTCTCGCTACACGGGCGATAACGATGATGGTGTCTGAAATCGCTCCCATAAACACCTAAACATAAACCTCACGAGAAGCGAGTGCGTTATGTTTAGGCATTTCTTGGTCTTTATACTTATTCCCCGAAGGCACAGATTTAGCACAGAGATTCATTTTCTTCGCGTCCCACTTACTGCAACGTTTGGCCTTCGAAACGTAGCTGGAATGATAAAAAATTGGAGTGCGTCTTACCTCACTACGTTCCCATCTGCTTTACAAGGTGGGAAGCCTGAATTTCTATGCAAATATTCAAATGTGCACAGATGTAAATATGCACAATGGGCTCCCCGTTTTACATAGATGTGCTGATTAGACAGCTGTAGGGTATCTTACTCACTTTCAAATAGAGGTGAGCTGAAAAATGCGCGTTCGATAAATTTTCGTAAACGTTTCTTTACTATTGACCGTCGCATCAAGGCACTGCTATTCGTTCAAGAACAAGTTTCGCGCCTTCGTGTTTAGGTTGCATAGATATGTACCCTCCAAGATTATCTTTTCTTTCTTCACTTTGTTTTTACAAAAAACAAACTTTACAAGTGCAACAGCTTTGCTCCAACAAATTACCGCATCGCCTTAGAACGCGCGCAATTTACGTTAATGACCTCGGACTTCAACGGTTGCATTAAATGTGTGCCATTTTTTTCTAAAGCGCCGCAAACAACGGCTTCTTTGCAAGTATGATTACCCAGAGCAGAATTGAAGAAAACCGCTATAATATGCACACAACTCTTTCATTCATCCTCAGGAGGAAGGGATGGCTATAGTTAGAAAACAAAGAATAATTGGGAATAAATTGAAGGTTGTGGCTGAGCAGGACATTGCTGTTTGAAGCAAATGAACTGATGCTTATGCTCGCACCAATCACGTCAAAAGCACGAGGCCTTACAATGCTCTCTTTGTGCATTGCATAAATGGGTGTTCTGGGATTTCAATTTTTACTGCGGAATATATCAGAATTCAAGTATCTACCCACTGTTGTGTGTGTGTGTGTGTGTGTGTGTGTGTGTGTGTGTGTGTGTGTGTGTGTGTGTGTGTGTGTGTGTGTGTGTGTGTGTGTGTGTGTGTGTGTGTGTGTGTGTGTGTGTGTGTGTGTGTGTGTGTGTGTGTGTGTGTGTGTGTGTGTGTGTGTGTGTGTGTGTGTGTGTGTGTGTGTGTGTGTGTGTGTGTGTGTGTGTGTGTGTGTGTGTGTGTGTGTGTGTGTGTGTGTGTGTGTGTGTGTGTGTGTGTGTGTGTGTGTGTGTGTGTGTGTGTGTGTGTGTGTGTGTGTGTGTGTGTGTGTGTGTGTGTGTGTGTGTGTGTGTGTGTGTGTGTGTGTGTGTGTGTGTGTGTGTGTGTGTGTGTGTGTGTGTGTGTGTGTGTGTGTGTGTGTGTGTGTGTGTGTGTGTGTGTGTGTGTGTGTGTGTGTGTGTGTGTGTGTGTGTGTGTGTGCGTGCGCGTGCGCGTGCGCGTGCGCGTGCGCGTGTGCGTGTGCGTGTGCGTGTGCGTGTGTGTGTGTGTGTGTGTGCGTGCGTGCGTGCGTGCGTGTCGATCTTTTTCAAGGGTGAATTGCTTAATTGGTGTCTCCCCTTTATTTAATAGGAGTTAGACCCAGAGCTGGAGGGAGAAAAGACAATACAGAATAAAATACTCTACAGCCGTCTAATCAGCACATCTATGTAAAACGGGGAGCCCATTGTGCATATTTCCATCTGTGCATATTTGAATATTTGCATAGAAATTCAGGCTTCCCACCTTGTAAAGCAGATGGGAACGTAGTGAGGTAAGACGCACTCCAATTTTTTATCAGTCCAGCTACGTTTCAAAGGCCAAACGTTGCAGTAAGTGGGAAGCGAAGAAAATGGATCTCTGTGCTAAATCTGTGCCTTCGGGGAATAAGTATAAACACCAAGAAATGTCTAAACATAACGCACTCGCTTCCCGTGAGGTTTATGTTTAGGTGTTTATGGGAGCGATTTCAGACACCGGCATCGTTATCGCCCGTGTAACAAGAAATGCTGCTGTGTTAAACGTCTTCTTACACGCTAGACTAGCGGGCAGTTCAAGAACTATTCTGAAAGAGCTGCCCAATCACAATTTTCGAACTTAACCGAATAATACACTGAGCAATTAAAAAGGAAGAAATATGGAGAAAAGTATCGTTCCTTTTGAAGTTTGTATAATCCTACCTGAGTTTGACAGAGCATCTTCTTTTGTAGCTTTTTTGCTTCTACATCGAATACTGAGATTTCTTAAAGGCATATTTGTTTTAGACGACCTGACTATTCATTCTTAGCTCCTATACGTTTCGCGTGTGGCCTTCCAGGTTACAGGCTAGCGGATCTTGCCTGCATCGTCAAAAGCAGCCGCCTTCATTCTTATTCGTGCTCTTAAAACGCACGAAATTACCATGTTGTTTTGCTTAGTAAAAAAAAAAATAATAGGTGACCCATTAGAACAGAACATGCCGTTTTTTAAGCGGTGGCCAAGTGACTCCATCATACCCTTCGCATTCGGGACGTGCTGGGTTTCATCTCTATTGCAGCCGGATGCCTAGCGGCTTTTTATTGGCTTCGAGAATTAGACGGCCTGGGGCTCGGCTTTTCTTGAGCGAAATGCCTGGAAAATGAACTTGGTCCACCGTCTTCAAAGGTACACAAACCACAGCAATACTCAAAACACTGTACACAGTATACAAGGGGTGAAAAATAAGGGGGAAAAAAGAAAGACAGCATGAGTGGAATTGGCAAGCGTCAGTGGTTCGATGGGATGCAGTCACTATTTGTATGAGATTCAAGTGTTTGAGTGTCTCAACGTACTGACACGCCAACTCCCGGAAGTTCTACCAGGCCGGTCGGGCATCAGTGTATGCTTGGCGCGGAGCCTCGTAAGTCTTGCGAGTGCATAGCACCTGGTGCTAAGCTATTGTCGCAGCCTAAAATATCGGGTGTTTAACTCCTAGTCGCGCGCACTGTCTTTGGAATGTCGTCGATTTCACCAGCTTTCATCTGCTTCAAAACGTGATGTGCAGAAAAGGTGCAATGAAGCGCCATCTGACGCGCATGGAGAAGAATGGCAGGAGATTTGAACCACCGCAACAAAGTCGCATCAAATAAAAAAAAACAATTGAGGCGCGACGTGCATGCTATCGAATTCTAAGTCATCCAATACATTCATCGTCACCATAATTTTTTTATTGCTGATTTCTTATATTCGAGGAGATGGGGCAGGAGGGCTATTGTATAAATGCTATTTTTGCCTTGTAAAATGGAATGGACCATCCCTCCACTGAGCGAGCAAAGAAAGTTTTATTTTCTTTTGTATTCTGCCATCCGAAGCGTATATATTTCATTTTATGTGAATAAGTTGATAGTCAGCACTTGTGATGTATCCGTCTCTGCCTCTTGTTTTTTTTTTTTTTGCGCTGCGCAACACAAATTGTTTGACAAGCTGAGCAAGCAATAAATAAAGCTGCCGTTGATGATAATGGGTTATATAGCCTAACGTATTTCTTATGGGAACATACTTGAGGTGCCGAAGCAGGGTTTGTCGTGAAATCAGACATTAACAAAATAAATAAAATTGCGTTCGTAGCTTTTTTCAAACGTTTTTCACCTGTTCTATCAATAGTTCCAAAATTTTTCACCTTTACCTTACTTTTCACTGGTACGATTTTAATAAAAACATTACTCAGAACCTTTGTCGAGTAGGTTTTGAGTAGAATGTTCATAGGCAGTAAAGTATACTATCAAAGAATAAGGGCTGTCCCCAAACTTGTTTCCAAACTCCTAGCTTGTAGCATTTGCTCTTGTCTCAACGAATGGGGTTATCTGGACACTACGGCGAATTTCAACATTGTCCCTGCAAACGTATGACGAAAACATTCGCGTTCACGCCGGACTGAGCGCACTTCCTGACGAGGTAATCCGGGAAACAAAGATGAAAGCGCGAAAATGGGGCTGGTTGCAAAGCAAGAGCTTCCAGTTTGAGTATAATTCTAGAGAGAATAAAACTGCCTCTGAGGATGTAGATAAACTATTCACCATGATGTGCCACCGAAAATAATGGTTTGTTGTACCGCGCTCAAAGCTTGAATCTTTTATCAGATTCGGGATGCAGGTGCTCACTTCACAGCGGTAGGGAAGAAAGGGGGCATCAGACGGGGAAATTAAACGGAACAGTGTGCTCTACGCTGAGTAGTTTAGATGCAATGGCGGATGCTAATATAAGACAAGTAGAACCTAGTTTGGATCGCATCCAGGACAACGCCAGACAGCTGGGATCATTTGTGAAAAAAATGTTCCGGGAAAGTTGAGGGAAGTTTGCGATGAGGCTCTTCTTCTTCTTCGCGCGTGTGAAACAAGGAGGAGCGGCGATTTATTTACAACTATATAATATTAGTCCCGGATTTAAGTTTGATCGTTGATGCACATCAAACCACGCCGGAAATTTAAAAAAATAGCTAACAATTATTAAAGAATGACGTTTGATTTTCTGAAATGAGAACAGCATGCAGAAGAGAATTTGTAATGAACTTTAAACCACTATACAATATACTCAAGGGGATCTCCTGGTACATAGCGGCCTTCAGTGAACTAAGCTGGGTATTTAGTTCACCTCAATCTTTCCGATAAGCATTGAAGCAATTTCTTTAAACAGCCATAGAAAATTTCCTTCACTCGCACTTTCTGCCGAGAGTGTATCTACGATTTGGACAGATAGACGACTTGTGGTCAAGTGCGGCTCAGATTAGGCGGTTTTCGCCGCCTAAGTTGTATCACACAAAGAAATATAAGTGTAATGTGGATGAGTGAGAGAAAAATTCGAACTGTGTAATCTAGGATGCTGGTAACTAACATCTTTAGAATGTTCCTGTCATTTCGCCAAATTTAGCGGTAGAATAATGTTTTAAGCCTTCAACTGGGAGGATACGACACAATAGCGAGCCCGCTATTGTGTCTACAACAACAACAAAGCGCTTTCCATGTATCCGCCTAAACACAGTTGCTCATGAAACTGGGAGCCAAAGAAAGATCTTAAGATAGCGATATAAAAAAATGCAATTTTTTTCTCATATCATTCGCTTTCGTTTGGTCTTTCCATGAACATGAAGTTCTGTGAAATAAATTTTTACAAGGAAGACTTCTCGACAGTCCCATCAACCGCTATACCATATTTATAGTCTCCACATCGAGAATTAAACTCGAAGCAAGCAGAGAACATAGCAAACTTCCGCTTGCGTACCCGTACGCCACGTTGGTTTCAATTCGAATGGGTTGAAGAGAGGTGTATTTCGTACAGCTTCTGAAAAACAAGCATTTGAAGTATTCCTCGTTAGTTTTGCGCGCTGGCCTTCTGTTTGTCAATAATTTCCGGAAAGTTGATCATTCACACCAACCTTTAGTACATAGTCCACGGCAGCTCCTTTGCTTTATTTTGACTGGTACAGACACTGTTGCCGCCTGCTTCCTCGAAAAAGAGAGAGGGGGAGAGCACACTTAATATTTGCGATTCCTCTTGCTTGTTTGTTCCATCGTGATGCATTATAGCTGCATTCGTTTGTATGGATATTAAGCGCGCGTAAGGAGCATCTTCCATATCAACTGAATGTACACTTAAAGACCGTCCTTTTATCTATGCTTAAAAAAATATAAATGGATCTGTTCAGTTTTCGCCAGCTCGGTCAGCCCGGACTCGGATTCGTACTTACTCCAAAAGAGACCACTGATTAGTGGAAGGATTGGCGAATTAGAATGAAAATAAACCCTCAAAGCATATGGGCTTCTGGCTCAGTTTCGAGGCCATACGGTTGACCTGCAGAGGATAATGAATGCGTTTAGGAATTAAATTTACATAACGGTGCCGATTAGACGTAATAAGATATTAACCGCTTTTGCTTTTTTTGTTCATAGTGAAAAAGAGCGAGCACCGGCCTTTACGTTCTTTATCGCATAGAGAAGGGCGAATACTATTCCTCGTATCACTAAAGAAAATATTTTAGTTCTGTACACAAAGCTTTTACAGAAAAAAAAAACAATAAAGGTTTATTTATATAACCAAAAGCGAGCTTTAAATGGCATGCATATTATGTGCTCCCACTTCTATAGTTTGACGTAAAATTTTGTTCACCACTGGCTGTTCAACGCTCTGCTCAAACGCTTAAATTACACTTAGGCAATAAAATTGCAAAGGTCACATATTTAGGTCATGCCTCTAAACCAGGAAGGTTGATATTTCTGACCGTCAAATCCTCCTAAGGTTGCCCGCAAAGCAGCAAAAGAAGTAAAACCGTATGCTCAGTTGTTGAAATGGAAGGAAGTTTGAGTGGCGACTCTAGGGAACTGGTGGGCCGGTCAGGAATAATTGGAGGTACTCGCGAGAGGCCCGTGTCCTGTAGTTGGCTCATTAGATATAATGACGATGGTAACGACAACAAACCTTATTACCGCGATGGTGCTTGTGGCGATCATTGTGACTTTGCTGCTGGTGACATCCTGTCTTCTGGTGATGATCAGTTGCATCCTTTTGGCTCCGCAGGTATGAATCCATGTTGCCTTGGTCGATGCGGAGCGGGTTTGCGTGTTCAAATCCTCATCGCGCAGCGCTTTGTGCTACACACGCGTGCTTTAATTACCGAGCGAGCAGAGTGAAATTTTCACCAAAGGTGCGAGGATGCAATGGCGTCACATTTGGAATGACCAGGCCATGTTTCGCCCCATTTTAATTTTTTTTAAATTTACATTGGCACATCGCCCCTCTAGTTGTTTACATTTTTAAACGACGTCTTCTGATTCAAGATCAGTTTTTTCCGCTTTGGTGAATTCGGAGAGCTGTCAAATTAGTTAACACTTGGTGCTCCGCAATCCGTAAGGCTGGCAGGCCCAATGTACTTGTCATGTAGGACTTCAGTTATCTTAGTTTCCCATAGATGAGCAATATCAATTCCCAGATCCTTATTAAAACCTAGCGTTTAGAATTATATATTACCCCAAGCATAGGCAGTGTTTTTTTATGTAGCATGAAGAATAAAACAGAAACAGAAAGTTTTAATGAAGACGCTTAGATTTATGGGCCAATTGGTGTATGATCACGAAAAAACCAGCAGGAAAAGAGGCGTTCAAAAGAAGGAGTAGACAGGACGGCGCCGCGAACACAACTGAATTTCACTTGCTAAAATTTGTCGCATTTAAAAACAAGAAGTTAGGCACTGAATGTGTCAGTAGCAGCTCGGCCCGGTTTACTTTAAGAAAATTCTAATTCGTGAATGATACATAGTTTGTTGTGTGCATGATAAGACCTGCACTGTCAAATGTATTTTTGTTTTTGTTTTTTTAAAAGTCTTGTAGTCGTTGTTGCTTACGCGCATGTGCACCCGGCTTTGTTGTGACAACTTTCACTGTGCAAAATTGAGATGTTTTCCAGCGTCGTCCTGTGTACTCTTTCTTCTTGTGAATTCGTCCTTTTCTGCTGGCTTTTTCGTTAAGGTTTTACGTTCTAGTACAAACAGTATCCCCGTAACTAGACGCGCAATTGAAAAATGTTAACATGTCGGCAAAACCTACCGTGCTATTTGCGCCATTACTCTGTTTAACCATCAAGTGGGAAGGTTAATTTAGAGGTTTTCAAGCCTTTTAGGGCTAGGCGCTTCAGTGTACGAGTTTCACCTTTTTCCTTTAGAAATCCAGTACTTCCACTAATGTGACCGCCTCTAAAGGCGGCTTTCACGGGCGAGGAGGAAAGCGGTATCGTGCCGAGAGCATGCTCCTTTTCTTCTCTTGGTGACATGGTCTGAGGCTTTGCGATGGGTCATGCTGGGCTTGAAAAGCAAATATTTTCTTGTACTTTAGTGCATCCTAGCTAAATATGACGTTGTGGCCATATACATAGGCCGCAATTAGGTTTTGGTAGGAATATGTTTCCCTCTTCTTACTTCAAGGAAATAAGAACTAAAAGAAAAATATTCAGCACGCTCGTTGCCACGCGTTCACTGAGTTACTGTCCGCTTTCATCAATGGCACGCAAGAACCAGGTATAGTTGCCCTCTTGAGGTGGTGGCGAAAGTCGAGTAATGAAAGGTTGCACATAGAGTCTATCTGTCTTCTATTTTTATTAAATGCGTATTGGAACCGCCTACTATCCTAGGGCATTTTATACTGCATGCCTTGTTTACAAAAGCATGCCAGAAAATTTTCGTGGCATTTATTTGCAGGAAATAATCTTTTCGACGATGCAGAATATGACTCTGTATGCTGACTTTAAAAAAGTAGAGGCCGCCAGTGGAGGAGTTTAATGAAGTTAGGTTAACCTTTGATTTGAAGCACGTAGCTGACCTCTATACGCCAGCAGATGATTCGTTCCTCTCTTTACCAAATGTGTGAGTGGAACAAGCATTAGCTTGCTTGAAACGCTATCGATGTGCAGATTCACTAGGCTACGGACTGAATGGTCAACTTTCTTAGATACCGTTATTTTCAAAAATGGAGAAAACATGTTGCTTGCATGCATTCTTATTTGTCAATTTGTATACTGTGCACCGCACACAAAATACAGAGGGTACTAACGACGTGTCATGCGGCAATGTTTGCTCTGTGTTTCCATGCTGCGAACACGATTTCCCGTCGCTTCATTTAGTTAGAATAAATGCTTGTTGCTTGACCAATGTAAATGCTATGGTGCGCATAGGAACGCCGTGCCAGTGACAGAAGTGCAAGACAGGGGTTTCAGTAGGCGCAAGAATGATGTGACATCAATTTTCTGATGAACGCTTGCACGCCGCACGTGAAAAATTTAAAATAACCCCATTACACAGCGCTGCCAATGGCTGCTTTCGTTCAGCAAAACACAGCTGTGGCGTCTCCTAAGCCAATGTGGCGGTTTTGACCGGACCAGTAGCAAGGTAGTGCGAGTTCTTTAACATGGCCGCGTCCGCGAAAAAAGGTCTCTAGATCTCCAGACGACGACTAAGCAATTTTATTAGCTTGTAATATTTTTAAAATGTGCTGAAATAACCGCTGGGTGCGTCTCTTTGTAAGAAGAAATATAATTTTTTAAGTTCAGCTTGCTGTTTGTCCCTGCGGTAACGACTCCCGGTATCCCATATTTCAACTGTTCATAGCTGTTTGGACACCGCCTCCTTATGAATTTAACTGGATGGTGCCCGGATAATTTATCAGGTTGAAGTCAGAGACTTGGGGTGTCTAAATCTTGGGTTCATTTTGGTTCTTTCCGAACTTCTGTGATCCAGGTGCGTAGGAAACTGGCCCATCAACTAGCATTGTAGCCGACGTTGCACGTTGTGGCATTATTAACTGACACCTCATTGCCCCCCCAAAAAAACTACTACAATCCTTCCACGGTGAACTATCAGGTGTGGCAAGAGCTTTCTGGTTTCAGCGGAAACGGAAGCTAGCGGCCAGATCCCACAGTTATAAACCAGTCGTAGCGTAGTAGGTCCAAGGTTTGCAGTTTTTTTACAATACAATATTTATTCTGCAAAATCAAAAACACAATAAACGTAACAGTCCTGAAATAGGCTCAGAGGGCTTAACTGGCAGTGCCTGACAGCCAGAAAACAAGAAAATACAGAAAGTTGTTACTGAAGATTGCAGTGTGAAAGAGAAAAAGTATAAAGATGATTGAAAAGAAATATTAAGTACTTCTTAGCAGTCTTTTTTATCTCTTGTTTAGCGTTCGCTTTTAAATGACGGGGCGAGGCGAAGGGGTATTGAGACTAATACATTAGGAGGCTGTCACAGAAGCAGTGAGGCGCGAGGATGCGAAAACCTAACAACGGTTTATTTTTCGAGTAAAAATGAAAATGGGAGCATCAGCCCTTTAAAGGAAGCATATGAAAAGATAACATGACACAGTCACTGTCACACGAACCGCCGCCTTTTAACAGGCTTCTGTTTTGAAATCTTCCTTTTCTTCTCAACGCCCCCACCCTCAAGCGCAGTTCTCTTTTTTCAGTGACACTTCACTATGAAAAACATCTTCCTTGCCGTCTTCACCTGCACCACACTCAATCCAAATATAAAAGCTCAGACGACGACCGCACTGAGACTCTCAGGTGTCATACCGTAAGTGCTCTGTACGCAGCATAACTTAAAACACGTTCAGTGTGTAAAAAGACGTTCGTGGCAAAACAGTCTCTCATAACTCAGTACATGTACCATTGTACATTTCATAAAAGCACAGCAATACACAAAAGTACATCTGTCTGAAATGAAAGTTGTAGAAAACATGCACAGCAGGGAACTAGAGTCGAAGTTCAATCAAGAGCCAGTCGCAGTCCAAGTCGAAATTCAGGTAGGCATTCAGACGACCAAGAGACATTACCATAAGGAACATCCTGTTTAACGTCTTCAGCAGCATCACAGCAGCAAAAAGACAAAAACTCCTTGAGCATTTCGCGCTCCAACCTAAAAGCTTTGTGCTCATTTCAATGGCCATAGTATTCCTTAATTTACCAATCCCTGGCGCTCGCGCTAAACGCCGTACACTAGTGGCGGAACCGAGGTCGATGACTGTGGAACACAAGACGGGGAATTCACATCATCTGCATGTATGTACAATTGCTCCGTAGGTATTGGATCTCTTGTGTGCACAAGCCTGAAAGCATTTTCATACAACTCCGCTTCTCGTTGTCTTCATGAAATCCACAGGCGCAATTTCATCATCCACCTTCATTTGAGTGGGCAGAGAGCGTTCTAACTTCGTGTGGGTTCGGTTAAAACGCGTTTCAAGAACACTTGGGGCACTTAGTGCAGAAACTATATTTCTTAAGGCAGAATTCCGCAATAGTTACGTCAATTTGCACACCGCTCAGTCTAGCTTCCGCCGTCATGTATTTTAGCGAAGCGTGGCCCCGCGCAGACACTTTATACAAACAAGGTGGACGATATGCCTTTCAGCGTACATGAAAGCTGCTTAAGCATCGTTTTACGGAAAACTGCCCAGCCTCACCGCAATAGCATTGCTCCTGGTTGTCGGACCCTTGACATTAGCACACACAGCACCTCTATGCAAGCTCTCGGGAGGATCCCATGAATACTCAAAAACTTCTCTCTGCCCTCTTTACTGCTGCACCTGCCAGCAAGGCTGTGTGGCGTGCTCTCTCAAGAAGTCTCACAGTGGACGCGTTGTGGGGCGACCCACATCCGCATTTTCATCAAACACCGGCGGCAAAGAATAAGCACGCTGGGTTGCAGTAATCTCGACGAGAGGCCTGGTTGGAGGACGACTGAGCCTATGTCTCGGGGGCCTGATGAAACGTTTCACGTACACTACCTAGGCGGCCAGGAAATCTCAACATTCAGCTTTGCCTGTCCTTTCCTGCGCCTTCCATTCTCCTTCTTGTTCATGTACGAAACTTATCCACAAAGCCAGAACGTGGGCGTACAAAACTCTATATGTGGCCACCAGTCTTGGGAGTAACTTGTTCAGACTCACTAATAGCAACAAAAAAACGAAGTTCTAAGTAGGTAATATGGCATGCTAAACGCGCATTTTCATGGCAACTCATTAAGACTTTCAGTCATTTCTTGATCTCTTGCGTGAAAAAATGAACTTCTCTTTAGGTGCTATGATTTCATAGGAACCAAGAGATATAATGCAGAGGATACCTGCTGACAGGCTGTTCTTATAAAATAAGCCTCCATTTGGACCCCTACTCAACCTTGAGCGATGAGCCTCTGATCTTTAGTTTCTCAAAGCTGTATATAGTTGAGCAGCAAGTTTATTTTTTGTTCATTTATTTCTCCTGATCCGCTTTATAATGTGGGTCACTTTTCGACCGGAGGAAATCATGCGATGTACTCACCGCAGGCAAGTATTTTTTTTTTCTAAGCAACCGCGATGGTTCAATCTAAAAAAGGCTCCTTTAGTTGTCATTGAATTACTTAGCGAAATTGTAGCCCTACATCTCTTCGAATTCATGTATAGGCATTCGTGGCGACCTCCGTATTTATGCTTGCCAAATTATAACTTTTGAAATAAATACAATAATGGCAAACTCTTGACATTTTCAATCTTCAGCCAATATTGCTATGGAAACGCCCCTGATGTCTGTATGCTCCTATCTGGTAATATACCGTACTTGTGAGCAAAAAAGGCATTTTCTACTCACTTGTTTTGGTAGCAAGGGGGCTGGAACAGGTAAAAGAATATGTCTACTTAGGGCAGGTAGTGACTGCTGATCCGGATCATGCGAAGGAAATAACTAGAAGAATAAGAACGGTATGGAGCGCATAAGGCAGGTTCTCTCAGATCATGAATGGCAGTTTACCAATATCCTTGAAAAGAAAAGTATACAACAGCTGTATTTTACCAGTACTCACCTACGGGGCCGAAACGTGCAACTAACGAAAATGGTTCAGCTTCAGTTAAGGACAGCGCAGCGAGCGATGGAAAGGAAAATGATAGGTGTTACGTTAATTGAGACCAAAAGCGGGCATAGTGGGTGAGGAATCAAACGCGGGTTAGTGACATCCTAGTTTAAATCGCGAGGAAGAAATGGGCTTGGGCTGGGCATGTAATGCGAAGCAAAGATAACCGTTTGTCCTTAAGTGTAACGGAGTGGATGGCAAGAGAAGGCAAGCGTAGCAGGGGGCGGCAGAAAGTTAGGGGCGCGGAGGATATTAAGAAGTTTGCAGTCATATGGTGGGCGCAGCTAGGAAAGAACCGGGTTAATAATTGGAGAGACATCGGAGAGGCCTTTACCCTGCAGGGCGCGTAGTCAGGTTGATGATGATGATGATGATAATTTTTCAATCATCTGCGAACACAAAAGTGGTGGATCTAACTGCACTTTTAAGCACACACTACCACGCAGGTCGCTCATTTGAAGTCTATAATTTTTAACAATTTTCAGCTATAGCTAGCGCAACGTAATTGCCAGCAGGATCAACGACAGTTGAAGGAAACTTGTAGTTTAAGCAGGCGTCGGATACTGAGTCACATCATATATATTCAGGTCCACAAAATACAACACGACTTGAGAGAAGGTCGGTGAGATCAGTTCATCTTTCAAATTCGAGCTGTATGTACCCATACGTAGTGAAAACATTTGCAAGTCAGCGTTTTGTGTTTTGAAGCTCACTGCAAGCAGAGCTTGTTCCGGCAATATATATTTTTTTCGCAAAAAATACATTCGGCAAAACAATTACACCCTGCTGAAGCCACAAAAATGAACAACGCTCCAGTACACATTCAGGCCTAAATTTCGTGGATATGCTTTTTGTTAAGCCATGGACGCAAGGCAGATGGTGGCTCTCATGTCGGCGGCATTGAGTTGAAATCACGATGACATTATCATGACCACAAAACCTCTACAAGGCAGACGGCAGAGTTCGGTATAGCCAGATAACCGAAAATATACTGAGACACTGTGTTTTGTTGAATTGCAAAAAAAAAATAACTACCTTTCAAGAAGCTAGATCAGTTCAAACTTCCTTGGCCACTAGGAGGAGGCACCTCTTAGGTCTAAAGGTACCCGGTGCACGTAGAAAAATAGCACCCACAAACACCCTCGTCCGTTTTCGCTGAAAAGGACACTTCCGAAGAAATTGCTAAGCCGAACGTTCTCATTGAAGTCTTGTGAACAGGTCGAACTCAACTGTAATACAGCTGGCGAAGTGAGCTGCGCATTGTGTTTTACAGTATTTGTGAAAATACTAGTCAGAAGTCGCATTTTTGAAGGCCATTGCCCTCGAATTGTTTTTGTTATCTTTTGGTGATCTAGAATACAAAACAAATGAAGGCTACCAACGTTCAATAGTTTATTAGGGCTTGGACAGCGTGTTCTATTTCTTCCTCGTTTTCCCCGTGAAAGATGATACAGTTATATTACCGCAGTCCTGCCTCTCGGTAGCTGGCGAGATCTTCCAATCTTTCCTACGGAGCCAGAACAAACGACGAGGCATAAACGCGAAATTGAAGATTGATGGCTCTTTTTTCTCCACTGTTCACTTGCGCTCTTTCCCCTCCCCTGCCAACGGTACAAACCTGTTTCGGACAGCATCGTTTGTGGTTTCGGACGTCCAGCAGTCATTCTATAGGGGATCGAAAGGGGAGGCCCACGCAATGTCCTGTGAAAGTCCGGGTTGGAAAAAGGGAGAGGAGGAAGCTATTGGAAGCCAAGCTTCCTCCACTGCCGTTTGTGTCGTCTGGGCGGGGCTGGCTCCATTGTGGCCCACGTCCTATCCAGCATCGGCCAGGCCGACTTCGATAGATGAACTTGTAATCTGCGCTACCCAGGCCCGTAGAACTTTTCCCGACGGTGACAAAGGCTGCCAGCCTCCTGAGTTTCTTCAGATTTCTCAATAATGAGTCCAGAAAACAGTTTCTTTTTCTCTATTTAATTTAATGCCTCCTTTCCTTCGCTCCTTGCGCGTTTCAGGTGTCCACTGGAAGTGAAATAGTTAACTGTGCCTCTTTTTCATTTGTAACAACCTCATCTCCGACCCATTTCTATGTAATAAATTGTGATGCCGAAGCGGCTACGGACCGCTAAACTATAGGAAGAGACTGTTACGACAGCAAACCTGACTTCCATAAATATGAGCTGGTATCCAACGTATAACCAAGGATGTAGCTCCTAAGTTCTTTACTTTCCATCTGAAAAGGACGCATTCCCGCCAGTGGACGTCGAGTAATTCTATAACGGTTCATCTGTCCATGCACGTCATCGTGGATCTTGGGCGCTCTTTCCTTAAGTAGAAAAAAATTGGCGGTGGTTCAGCTCTGGTTAAACCTGGAGTGACGCGATAGCTACAGCTGGCCGAGTGGAACGTTTTGCTCAGTTGAATTACAAAGTCAGTGTTTCGCTGCTCCGTTTCGCTGGGCAGTCCTTCTTAATTCTTCGTCCCACATGGCACGGAGCATGCGCAAAGCTGTGGCAGCTTGGGTTCGCCGGCGCGCCGCGCCGCCGGCAGCAGCAGCTGCACCGCACCATGTGACTGGTCACGTGACCAACCAGGTGACGACCCACATGATCAGCCACTGCGCCGCGCCGCCGGCAGCTGCTCCGCACCACGTGACCAACCACGTGACAGCGTGGAGGCGCAGCCACAGGGTGGCGGCACCGCCACGCTGAAGGCTTGCAATGTTACCGTAATGGAGCTATCGCTGCAAAACACCGTGGCAGTAGTAGACGAGAGGCGGACAACCGTGACTTCTCAATATTGTTTGTCATCAATTACGGACGACTGGAAACATCTATGTCACAGATAAACTCTTCCGTGATGGAGATGCACAGTGCGAATGCTAGGAGCAGTTTTTCAAAAATCAAATGCCGCACTTTATAAATACAAAGTCCACAGTGTGTCTTAGTCTGCCGGGGCCAGTTCCGACGAAAAAAAATATTTACTTGATTTTCCGAACCAATTTTGTAAAATTGCACTGGGAAATTCGCGTCATAGTGGGCGATACTGAATGCGCTAAAGCGCGATAGGCCGCCCTTGCAAATAGTCTACAAAGCCCAAAGTCGGAACTGGTAAACACGTGTAGCCCCAGAGATGTATATCAAAATTTAGGTACTGAAATTTAGCGGTTTAATTTAATTGCGTTTTTTTAATTCCTGTTACAGCAATTCGCATTTAGTTCGCGTTACCTGTACAAAATTTAAACTACGTTTCTCGGTTGACCTCAAATAGTGTGTCCACATTTTCATTTCTTTTATCTGCTGAGTCAAATCAAATGCTAGCATAATTCTTACAGGCTTTTGTAGCTGACTCTACTTGTTGCTCGCGGGATATATCCCTGCCTACGACAGTCGCAGTGCAGACATCACAAGGGCGACGAGCAGCGAACTCTCCTTTGGAATATTTAGCTTGCAACTTAAATGGGCAGAAAAATACTGCGATTAGTGTGCAGAACCTGGTATCTACTGATCCGTTTAAATGCGGGTAAACTTGCACAGCACCAAATGATATGAGCCTGAAATGAAAATCATTCTGTCCATTACCCTTATCACAGGCTACATGGATAGCATGCCTAGGCTGCTGGTCACGACGGTAGATCTGATATAGTGCCACACTGACACTATGACCACGCGGAAGTTGGAGAATCGTAGAGGACAGGAAAAAAGAAATAACGCATGCTCCCTGTATTCATAGTTGCAGTCGAGGCATTGCAGTAGGAAAAAATAACTAAACGATAAATGCGAGGAGACATTACTACTTAAATGAAGATAAAAAGCATGGTAAGTAGAACAAACGAAATGATTGCGAACAGTGAGGTCTATCACAAATGAGACCTTATGAAAAAGAAACGGCTTCCCATTGGCCGGCTCTTTGCCCCTGGGCGTCCACGCAAACAATAGCACGATGTCGATGATTCTAAGCGACAGCGAATAATCTGAACGACTGATTTTGAGCGGTGGCGTCTGTTTCCCTCCCAGCTCTGAACATACAGTCTTGGTCAGAAATCTTGAGGCGAACGGCTTTTCGTTTCAGCCCCGTAACAAAGCCACTGCGATGCTATTAAAAACCGAATGACCTTGAAATGCTAGCAGAAGGTTTATTCCTGTGGTATAGAAGATTCCTGCTAGACTTGTGTTTTGAATGATCCGCTACACGGAACATTCTAGGAACATTCATTTCGCTGCAGTTGAACGCTGCGGCTTGGAAAGTTTCGGATAAATTTTCTGTGATCTTCAGACAATGTTAACCTTAATTTTTTTTTTAGAATGGCAGCTGAAAGTATTCCATTCTCTTGAAAAATATGATAGCGCTGTATACACAGGTGGCAAAAGAACAGCATATAACAAACTATAAGTAGCGAAAACTGCAAATCAGAGGTTACCTAATAATTAATTCAGCGTTTAATGAATTATTACACAAGCTTGAACAGTACTAGACAAACTGAGAGATCTAGTTATGTAGAAATTATTAAATCATTCTTGAATGGTGTTTCACACGCACTGCCGTTCACTTCGTCTCGAATTCAACGTCCTCAACGTGATTCTGAGCAAGGCTTACTGAAAAGGCTTGGTTACAGAGTATTTAAAGCTTCTTCAGTCAGTGTGAGAGTTTTTCGCTGCACCCTCTTTTCATCGGCATGCCTTTCCTTCTACTGGCTCAACGAGTGATTGTCACATAGCGGGCTAGTCTACCGCCATGTAGACCTGCTAAGTCCATTGCTGGAAAAGCTCTTGCATGAAGACTTCATAAGAGCACCGGAAGCCACCAGACACGACAAAGGTCTTCCAACAAACACTCAAACTGCCCACTATGCAACCTCAATGTGGCCTTAAATACACTTATATCGAGTGGCAATGAAGTGATGGCGCAAACAACCAAAGTGAAACCAAAAATGCTAGTGATTTTTTGGGTGGAACAAAAAGAAAACGTTGGGTCACACTTCTGTGCACGCCGGTCGTCTAGGGACGGGGGCGATGTGCGCAGAGACACTCAAGCTGTGGCGTGCACCGCGTACGACTAGCCAGAAAAAAGAATCTCCGGGGATTAAGCGAACAAAAACGAGTAAGCCTGCTTTATAAACAACGAAGACAAGACGCCGAATAAAGTGCGGCCGACTAACGAAGGAGACAAGAAAAAACAGCAAACTTGTCAGAGCCGGGGGCGCTGCAAGCGTTCGTCACGAGCGGACGTGCGATTCATGGGCTCCGTTGACAATCTTCGATTGTGGCGGATTAGAATATTGGATCACCATATATTTATCATCCACGAGTTGCCTTCAACGCCTGACACGGCCTGGTACCACCAGTGAGCCTGTGAGTGCCACATTTTCGGCGCTACAGCCTGTCTACTTCTCGTCACCCCGTGAGGAGCGCTAACCCTAACGGCCAAGGGGTTGGGGTGCCTTATCGCCGCGGAGACGCCGGTGCGCCCGCGGATGCGCGGCATAGCGTTCGCGCAACGCGGGTCTAACGACGCTCGCCAGTGAGTGCTCCCGCTTCATCCAGGACTGCCACGACCACGATGAATTCTCTAAGAGGCTACGACCCGACGGAGATGGACTTCAGTCATGTACCAACATCCCAGCAGCAGCTGATGCCCCCGCAGGATCTCCCGAAGGACGACAACAGCCATGGCTGGAACATATGGTCCCGGCGCAACAACGACAGAGCGGCGCAAGCTAAATCCACACCTCCCAAGGAAGAGCAGGAGAAGAAAGAACGCCGAGAGCCTCCTGCACCGAGACCTCCGCGTCTACCGAGTCTCAAGAATTTTCCATACAAAGTCATCATCCGACCTAAAACCACGGTGGATCTGCAATCTGTGGCTCCACGCTCCTACGATCTCGAATTAGGGATCCAAGCAGCCCTCAACACCCCTCTACAAGAAAAGCCAACGCTGCGCGTTGTTAGCCAGCAGAACATTATAATGGTGTGTACTCACTGTGAGGAAGACGCGTTCCGTCTCGCCAAGCTTAATTGTCTGTACCTCGACGGCAAGAGTATAACGATCACCGCCTACGTTGCCTTGCCAGAGGATGTTTGCAGGGGTGTAATACATAATATCAAGCCTGAAGTGAGTAATGACTCTATCTTCCAAGACGTCTCCTCACCCAGCCATACAATCCTGGGAGCGCGCCGACTGGGCAAGACTACGTCGGCAGTCATCGTCTTCGCCGGGCAGAAGGTTCCCTTCACGGTCAACTACGGGTGGTCAGAGCGCCGCTGCTACATCTACCGTAAAACGAGGGCTGCTTGTATCAACTGTGGAACGCCAGGTCACCGAGCAGACGTCTGCCCGAAACCCAAGGGGGCTGCTTGCCAAACCTGTGGAACGCCGAGTCCAGATGAGACGCACGAGTGTACACCCGTTTGCGCGCTGTGCAAGGGTCCACACAAGACTTACGCAAAAGACTGCAAGGAGAAATTCCAGAGACCGCTGAACAAGAACACTAGTACCGCTTCATCAAACGCGTCATCAACAACAAAACTTGAAGATCAAGAAGGCAGGAGCAGGACGAGGCAGAAGAGGCAGCCTACATCGCGACGGCGAGGAGTGTCGTCATCAGTCTCCCACTCTCGTTCCGCCTCTCGCGGCCGTTCGAGCTCAAGACGCCGGGCAACAGGCTCCAACCAGAACGCCAGTCAAGTGGAGGCGGGTAAAGAACAAGGGCAGGAGAACCTCAACAAGCCCATCGGGGCGCTGAAGAAGACGTCCTCGGGCTAGCTTTCAGATTCGAAGGTGAGCTTTGCAGAATGGCCTCCCCTTCCCTCCTCCTCCCCTCAGAATAACACGGAGTTAGCAGCACTCAAAAACGAGATAGAAAGTCTGAAAAAACAAGTGACCGCTTTAACATTCCAAAACCAAGAGCTTAAGCGAGCAACTACTAACGCAATAACGCCGGTAGCTCAGCCGACTCCTGAAAACCAAAAACAGCAGGCAGTACCTAGCTCCCAGCCTGCCTTAGGCGAGGTCTACCAACAAATCATCCAAGAACTGAGGTCCTTCAAGGAGGAGTTTCAAGCTTTTCCAATTTATGTGAACGCTCAATTCCAAGACATTCGAAATCAGATTGCAAACAACCGACGATACACGGAGACGGCAATTTCTGGACTTCGGAAGGAACCTGCGTATAAAAGGCATAAGTCGAAATTCGCTCGTACAATGCACGTGGACGAACCATCCGATACGGATTCAACATGCCAGCCAAACCTAGAGTAAAGATCTGGCAGTGGAACTGCCGGGGATACAGGAGAAAGCAGGCTGCTCTTAATCTCCTTCTATCTCAGGAATCTGACCCACCGGCAGCTATCCTAATTCAAGAACCCCACCTAATGCCTATGAAGCTCCAAGACTATGTGACTTATCAGCACGACCAGTTAACTGCCACGTTAGTGCACAAATTATACACTGCCATATTGCACGACACTTTCGAGCCGGATGTTGCGCACTGCTATATAACTATTCTTCCTCTCCAGAGAGGAGCGGCAAGCACGCACGTATTGAATGTATACAGCCCTCCAAAAGACAGGAACGCAAAATTGGGTTCCCTCATAAAGAAATTTCTGACCTTAGCGGGCCATGCCCCCTGCGTGATTGGAGGCGACTTCAACGCACCACACCCTTCATGGGGCTACCCGGCGGCGACACCGAAAGGCAGAAAACTAGAAGAAGTAGTGGCGCAAGAGGGGTTATCGATCCTCACCGATCCCACTTACCCTACGAGGCTGGGAAACAGTGTCAGTAGAGATACATGTCCTGACCTGACGTTCACCAAGAACATACAAAACGCCATTTGGAAGAATACCGAACAGCACCTGGGAAGCGATCACTTCATACTCTCTCTGGAGATAAGCACAAACGCGTGCAAGCGCAAAATAGGTATCGCAAGAGTTACGAACTGGGACAGGTGGAGAAAGGCCCAGGCATCTACTGCAAATACTATTACCGACCTAGAGGAATGGGTTAAAGATGAGGTGCACTCTTTGAAAGCCTTTACAAAAGAGGTCTGCACGACAGAAGATTGCCCAGCGGTCGATCCGCACCTTCTACATTTATGGGAAGCGAGGCACTCATTGACAAAGAGATGGCGCAGACAACGGCTTAACCGCAAACTCAAGCAAAAAATAGAGGAGATAAACAAAAAGGCAGAATCCTATGCCATATCCTTAACCAGACAGAACTGGCATTCGCTCTGCGATGGTATTCAGGGGAAGCTAGGTGTGTCAAAGACTTGGAAGCTCCTACGTGTCCTAATCGACCCCAGCAGCAGCAAGTCGGCCACTAAAGACAGGCTCACGAAGATCGTACACACCACCCCGGGTACGGACACAGAGTTGATCGAAAAGCTCAAGACCAGGTATCTGTGCACGGACCAAGTCGTGGAACAGCCGGAGTATCCTGGACTGCCAAATCCCAAGCTGGACCTCCCACTCACGAAAGAAGAAATCAAAGCAGAAATCGCGGCCATGAGAAAAAATGCAGCTCCAGGTCCAGATCAAATAACAGCGAAGCTCTTATTTAACCTCAGCGATGACACCATCACCGCTCTGGTGGAATGCTTCAACGAGCAGCATTGGGCTACAGGAACGTTACCAATATCCTGGAAGACAGCCGAGGTTCGGTTCATTCCGAAGGCGAACAAACCCCTTAAACTGGATAATCTACGACCGATATCGCTGACCTCGTGTTTGGGGAAGCTCATAGAGAGGGTCATCAACACGAGACTGAGTAGATACTTAGAAGAAAACAACCTCCTACCTAATACTCAATTCGGCTTTCGCCCTCACCTATCGACACAGGACGCCCTCTTGTACCTGTACAAAGACCTCCTTGAGACACCTCCCAAGTCACAGACAAGGGCCATCCTGGCACTTGATTTGAAAGGAGCTTTCGATAACGTTCTACATAAAAACATCCTGCAAAGCCTCTCCGTTACCAACTGTGGCGCAAGAACCTACAACTATATCAAAAACTTCTTATCAGTCAGGCAAGCCACTATAAACTTCGGTGGAATAAAATCAGATCCCATCACTCTAGGCCCGAGGGGAACTCCGCAAGGGGCGGTACTGTCACCCCTCTTGTTCAATTTGGCTATGAAAGATCTACCAGGCCTTCTTTCCGAAATCCCCGGCGTCAAACACACATTATATGCGGATGATATCACTGTCTGGTGCAACTCGGGGAGTGACGCCGAGATCGAGGAGCGTCTTCAAGCAGCAGCCGACACGGTGGACCGGTACGCCAGGGAGAGAGGTCTCCAGTGTGCGCCGGAAAAGTCCGAGTTGCTCATCCTGAAGAACCCGAGGACACCCCTAGCGCAGAACATCTCGGTGTATATAGAGAACCACCCAGTACAGAAACCCACGGAGATCAAGATACTAGGGCAGTATATCCCGCAGGGGCGACAGAACACCACCACTATGAAGAAGCTTACAACATCCACCGAGCAAATCCTCCGCATGATACATCGTATCCGAAATAAACACCATGGCATGAAGGAAAGGGACACCATCCGCTTAGTGCAAGCTTTCGTGATCTCTCGGATAATGTACGGGACGGCATTCCTTAACCTCTCCAGGTCGGAAATTGAAAAGTTGGAGGTACTCATCAGGAAAGCCTACAAGACGGCACTGGGGCTACCAAACTCCACGCCAACAGCAAAGCTCATGGCTCTAGGAGTACATAATACCCTCAAAGAGATGTGGGAAGCACAATGGTTCTCACAACTGAATCGGCTCGCACTCACAAAACCCGGCAGAGAACTGCTCGATAAAATCCATGTTAATCTGCCCTATACAATTGACCAAAGGGAAGAGGTCCCACGCGATGTGAGAAGACGCATAAACGTGCACCCCATTCCGCGGAATATGCATCCCGCATATAACACCGAGAGGAGGAAAGCAAGAGGTGAATCCCTGCAGAAGAAATGGGACAAGCAAATTAACACCCTTTACGTGGACGCAGCAGGACCAAATAATGGAGTCATGACTATTGTGGTCTCAACGCCTTCAGGGTCGATGGTGAACTGCGCCTCGGTGAAAACATCTAACCCCACTCACGCAGAGGAGGCAGCTATTGCATTAGCTGTAGCATCTAACCCCAACGCCGTTGTGCTCACTGATTCCCAGAACGCCTGTCGAAACTTCAATAACGGATTAATTCACAAGTCAGGGTTGTCATTGCTGACTAAGCATCCACCCAACCAGGTCTCAGTAATCTGGTTCCCCGGTCACCTGGAACTACCAGGAGGAAACGAAGCCGCCCACAGGCATGCCCGAGCTCTTCTATACCGGACGTCTCCCCCTGATGACCATGAAGGGTGCCGCGACCTAATAGGCTTAGCAGTGTATGCTGACAATCTTGCGCCATACAGAACAGCCAGAAAGGAGTACCCAACACCACACAAATCCCTCAACAAGTTAGAAGAGAACACCCTTAGGAGACTACAAACCAACACCTACCCAACACCAGCTAAATTACACCAGTGGTACCCTACACTATACTCTCCACAGTGTCCACATTGTGGAGCGGTAGCTAACCTCTACCATATGGTGTGGGCATGCCAATATAATCCCTTAGTTGACCCCATTCCCAACCCCTCGGAGGAGCAGTGGGAGGCTATTCTGCTCAGCGATGATCCTGACCGTCAGCACTGGCTGGTGGGGAGGGCCAGCGCAGCAGCAGCAGCCAGTGGACTACCGGACTAGGCGGTCCACCCACATGTTCGGAGAACATTGAAGAAATAAAGACGTTTGTAATCAATCAATCAATGTCAGAGCCTTTCCAAGAAGCCACACTGGTTCAGAGCAGTCCGTTCGTAGCTAAAGTGGAACACTCCTCGGCCTACAAATCAGCGGGTGACGAAAACGCCCTCAGCAATAGCAACACTAGAAAAAGCTTTGTCCATGTTTTCCAACTTGTGTTTCTGCTTCTTTCCATCCGTCTGCCGAAAGGTGAAATTTACCCAAAGGTAGACAGGATACGCATGGTTCTTCTCTCCTTTGTATTCGTTTTATTTTCTGCGCTAAGTACCGTACACCAGTGGCTGAAAAAAGGAGAGCGTGCACGGTTAAACAAAAAAACTAAGAGAAAACGAATAAAAGAATAGTGAGCGGCGTGCAATCAAATGCAATGAAAACGGGGGGCTTCTCCCACGCAAGGCACGTCCCGTCTTCTGCCAAGGTGACCCTACAGAATCCATATTTCTACTCGGAGAGGCACTGGAAAGCAATGTTGGCGGAGCCACCCCTTTCTGCTTGCGCGTTTCAGTCTCGGAGCTAAACACACGCCGCTCTTCTAATACTGCCCGGCCACTTCCAGACCAACGTCACAGCAAGTGGCGGGGTCCGCTAGCATTTCTGCCCTACACGGAGACAAAGCGAAGGTGACGTGATTTCACTGGAAATTTTTGTTAGCGCTCGCTTTCTGCATTCAGTAATCAAAGGCAAATGGGTACTTTTTTAACGATTATTTTTCAGTCATGAAATGATTGCGCTGCTAATTTCCCATTGATCAGCACAACACTAGAAAAGTAGCAATATTTCCCTGTGTTTTACTTTATTTCGGTGTCTGTTGACGTCCTTCCGTGCATGTAATGACGAGCCCCTCACGTCGTTAGCTTTGTCTGCTCAACAGCCTTGGTGTTCTATGTCATATATTGCGCTGCAAACGCGCAGTGATCACAACTCGAAAAATCGGTCATTTCCACTTCAATCTACTGCACTATTGAGCCAGCAAATTGTCTTTGCAAGCACACGAAAAGCCCAGACTGAAAATGCTATGGCGTCCTGATCGGCTCTTTCTGCGGCTAATGCGGCCTAGCCGATTGTACACATGACCTTGATCCGTGGCGCGTGTGCCCGACAACACAGAACGCATAAGCGCCAGACACAGATTGTGTGCAAAACCCAAACGGCCAATACTAATCCTGATGAGGCGAAAGCTGCCTCAGCTCTGGGCTTTCTCGCACGACCCCATTGCACAATCTAAGCCCGGAATTTCCATACGCACCTTGGCGCACCATCCAAATCCAAAGCCTCTCGTGGACGGAATATTCCCGCGAAGATTAAGATAACAATAAAAACGACAAACGATTCGTCAGAGCATCATTTCTCTGACGAAGACGTGCGCTCTGCCGTGCCTACCGCAATGACGGCTTTGTGTGGGCGCTGGCTCTGTACAAGTGTCTCGGCGAATAATTTTCTCCTAATTACGCCCTCTGAGCAAATTGGGCTATCATGGTTGTCAAGCCTTCATCTCCTCTCAGGCCCTTTTATTACACGGCCCTGATATTGTGCCCGCACAGCGTCCTCCGGCGTACGGAGGCTCCCATCGCTTAATCTCTCCACGCCAGCAAGCAGCACCGTGTCTGCACCCTACAGGCTCGTACGCGGCCTTTGTTCCCCACAAAAAGCGGGCGTTTGCGTACACAGCAAGCAAAAGAAATGGATTTCTTCCCCTGGGAACATCTCGTGCCTCGTTTTCGCTGTTCGCGGAGCAAGCAGTAAATTTTGCCATCATAGCTCGACTGGGAGAGCATCTTGCATCGTCTTGCGCAAGCCAGCGTCGCGTTATGTTCGCTCTAAATGAAAAAGAAGGTACGCCAGCCATTTTTGTGTGCCCTTCAGCCCGAACACAAATAAAAAAAGATCGGTTGCAAAGCAGTGCTGATATTTTTTGCGCCAGAAATGGTATTTAGTCACCAGCGCAAGGATAATGCACATATGGGTAGCTTAAGGAGTCTCATCCACATCTCGCACGCTGCGTCTCTGTATATACTGTAGAGACTATTACTCTACTCCTAGACGGGTTAGGGCAATCGGCAATCGAATTAGGTATAGATATGGAGCCGAGTCCACAACTTGTGCTCCAAAAATAATGGTTGTTCTAAAATTCCCCCACGTTCTTGAGACAACAGTGGCGGGCTCGTCAACTTTAAAGCTTGCCCTTCGAAGCACAGCTGATTTTGTATTTAACGATCTTTGTTCCCCACCGTACGCCATGCAGCGCGAGCGATTAAGGCGTTAAAGTCCTGCTTGGCCGCACACAGGCTTCCCGCTTGTGGGAGCAGTCATCTATTTTATTTATGATCGCTACTTGGCACGATTCCATTGGCCCTGGCACCCTGCGTGAAATCAAGGGATACCAAGCCATTTTTCTTGTGTCATCCGCTTCTTTTCTACTTGCACGATATATTTTTTATCTGGAGAGAACAGACTTTTCTTCACTCATTTGTTCTCTCCGGCTTCCGTTTCTCTTTTCCTCTCTTCTGTGTTTTTTTTGTTCATAATCTCATCCCTAGCTGTGGATCACAGTCTCCAAAGCACTTGGCGCCATAGACACGCCTAATTTTCTCGCACCCGCTGTTGCATCGTTGCGCGCACGCGCTTCCACGGCTTGCCAAACAAGGCTGGCTTGAAAACACAATGCTTCCTAATAAATGCGTGTGCTATATTGCGAGACAGTTTGCTTTTTCTGTACTATAGTATTATTTCTGGCAGTGCAACATGCCTGTGTCATACTTCAATGTAACCAGCGCAATGAATGGAAGCATTGTTAACTACATAGTTTAAAAAAAAAGCTGCCACAATAACTGGTGCTAATACCGTTAGCAGTCCTCAGGCCACTTACAAGAGTACCTTGAGATCGCGTTTGAGGTATTACTGCAATACCTAACGTGATAATCTTTACCACGGTATGCATTCGACCCCAACAAACTGTTACTGAATTCCTATGCTTGTACACTAGGTACATGAAAGCCACTACAGCTTGTAGCAGATTAATTCCGTCTGTAGAGTTTTCAGGGGCTGTAAGAGGATAAATTACAAGATATTATGATGTAGAAGAAAGGTCTAGAAGACATGTTTTCTAGGAAAGCGCGCGAATTATTCTTAAAATTTTCCGATTCGTGCTACATTTCGCTATCCATTAAGCGATGTCGCTGTACGACAAGGGTAAGGAGATGGCATATGGGCATCTTGCGTGCTCACCACCGTGTTATTTTTATTTTTTCTCACTGTGCGCAGTAAAGGCACTTCCTAATTGTGCGCACATGCACTGTGCGCTGCTGACCGGGTCGTGATGTTTATTAAAGAAGTTTACTCCTGCCCCGGCGGCTGCATATTCATGGAGGCGAAACGCGAGATACGCTGTGTGCTGTGCGATATCATTCCACTTTGAAGAACCCTAGTTGGATGAAATTAATTTGGAGCCCTCTACTAGGATGCCTCCTTCCCTTCTCTTTTGTTCACTCCTTTTCCTACCCCCTTACCTCAGAGTACAGTTTAGTGCCCCAGAGTTTGATTGTTACTGGACCTCTACTTCCCTTAGAATTAATTTTCGATGAGCTGAACGATGTCCGAGAATCCGGTGGTGCAAGGATCGATTGATGAAAGGCAATATAAGAGTTTTATGTTAATTGTTTCAAAGGAATGACACCAAGAAATAACAAGAATATCTCATGGCCTTTGTGTAATTAATTATTAAAATTTACTGGTCCTCCTGTAATTCACAAGGATGAATTTCCGAATGTTGCGACAGTTTGAAAATACAGTTTGAAATAATGTACGCCCACCAGAAAGGACTTATCGCCTGTGACTCGAAAATAGCATTTCTTTCTTTAGAAGAAGGCTCTGTGGAAATCACATCATTCATGGTGAAAGGCAGCGCGAAAAGAACAAGGACCAAAGGCAGAGGCAAGACACGACACGAGCGCTCGTGTCGTGTCTTGCCTCGGCCTTTGGTACTTGTTCTTTTCGCGCTGAATTTTCACCAATAATCAATTTCAACTCGCCCAACATTTACATTACTACAGTCACACTGTCTGAAGGAGTCCTCGTCTGCTTGTGCACCCTATTGTGCGCTTATAGGCTATGTAGCCTCTCCGCGTAGTGAATATCAGTATTACAAACACAAATCGCTCCTTCCTAACAATTATATTGTAATGTCTGCTCATTTAGCTTCGTACCAGAATTTTATCGCAACAGAAATAATTGTCCCGTTTAGCGTAAAACCCGATGTCGTCGTTAGCCGCGTGAGCGAAAAATCCCCAGAGGAGTAACCTAGGTGTGCCGTCTTGTTTGCGTGACGTTTTCACGTCATCACAACCTGCCCGCCGGATTGTGAAAAAAAAGCTGCTTACTCTAGCAGGCTGCCGTTCATTTAATGACTTGCTATGAGAGCTTGCCCGGAAAGAGACACTTTTGTCTCGCACGCCCCACCGGTGGAAGCACCTGCCTTCGGAGGGCAGTGGCGCATCGCTTAACCGCTCCACCAGTGGCAAAGAACGGTATGAGGACTCCCAAGTGTCTATGAATGTAATGTAGAGAATAACCAATTTAGAATGCTAGCGCGTCATACCCTTAAGGCAGAGCTTAAGTGTCCTCTCCAGTTTCTTTTTTCGTGGTTGCCTCCATGGCTTTGTTTTTTCCGTTCACAGTGCTCCCAACGAACAGAATCACAGAGAAAACATCCTCATTCCTAAACTGCCGCGGCAGCCGACTTTCACTACGCTGGTGGGGTCATCACACTGCTTTTACAGCGCCTGCAGAGGAGGCACAGCGTTTAGTGTCCTCTTAGGGCTTAACTTTTACGATCAAAAAGCCTTCGCATCAACGCCACCACCGAAGCGGGGAAGGAACCCGACGCTTACCTTTTCCGAAGACAAGGAAAAAAAGGTTCCTTTCCTACCACCCTCAGACGGTGTTTATTGCCTTCGTGTTACGTGCGAAGGCGCACCAGCGACGTGACAGCTCGCAAGCCGGCTCGCTCTTAGCAATATGGCATCCTGCGCAGCACGGATGGCTTTTAGGGCAGCAATTGAATCATCTTTTGATCCTATACCCTGTACCTCGTCATGATGACCGCATGGAAGCAGCAGCAGCATCAGCAGTAGTGCTGCATGGAGCGTTCCGAGCGGGATGCTGCTTTCAGAGTGCTCGTGTTGAAATTATTCTGCGGGTGACGGTCGCCTGGGGACGCGTAACTCAAGGCGACACCGTGCGTCTGATGAACCTTTTAAGAGCTTTGTTTTGTCATATTTCTGTTTAGTCTTTCCTTTCTTGCCGTTCGCTCCTGGCGGCACCATTGAGACAATTTATATGCTTTGGTGAACGATTTCTTTGCGTTCTTTCTTTTCTTATCACTTGACAGTATACGCTCGGCTCTGCCACTGTTTTCTATGGAACTGCTTAGCATGGGAGAGCACTGCACTGCAATCACGCTGCAATGTATATCAAGAAATCGATGCTATTCAGTTCACTTCGGTACACGGTCGGTACCTCTCGATGGCTTCTGAGCGTCCACAAGCTCTGGTAAACAACGCGTCGTTCATCGTCTACACAGCCTTTGCCAGCGAAAAAAAAAGCGAATAAAGAACGTGCTCTTTTTAACCGTGGCTATTTCCTTACTTCGGTATGGGCGCTACTCTTTAGGCGCGAATGTGTCTCACATCCACATCATGTATACGTTTCTCAAGCTCCTTGTATCAAACCTACACTAGGGGTAGGAATCATTGTCTTGAGATCATTTGTAGCAGAGCTATGTGTACAAATAATACAAGGTGCAAGCAGTTTGTAACTTCACGAGTCGTTACAGGTGCAAGAGTACATAGCTGGATGCATTTAGGGGCCGGCCTTTCTTTCTGCCTAATGGTTCCGAAGTGAATCTCTCACTTCCTTGAAGGAGCCGTTTAGAGACGTTTGCATTTTAAAAGGCAAGAACAAATCACCAAAAAAAATTAAGAATAAAACGGCGCACGCTGCCACATGTCGCCAGAGGCATCGCTTCCTGCCATCTGAATTACCGACAAGCGGCGGCCAGTACCATGCCCGCCTCAGGTAGCATTCGCGTAATAAGGCAGGGAAATATCCTAATTAGAAAAGTTTGCCGGCTTCGGGGCCCGTATGGCGAAGGAGGGATGAGGAGCATTGTGAGGGAAGGGACGCAACTTGCGCGTGCTTCTCCGTTAGCAAAACCTCGCGTGAGGCGGGCAGCCAACCGTACAAACGTCGCGGCATTCCAAGCATCGAACCAAATGATGTACACGCTGGAAAAAATTGCCCTGGAGGAATGTCGGATTCGTTCTGCTGACGTCCCCACCGACCTTTCATCGCACGACATTGTCAGCTGGCCTGAAAAGAGTAGGCAAAACGTCTCTTCTTTCCGGCAGCAGCGACACAGCTCCTTTTAAGGACAGCGGTCCTTTTTAATCGGATGTCATTGAGTATCTGGTCTGACCAAGGACACGCACTGACACCATCTAGCGGAGAGATAGTAGTGAGACTTTGTCGGAACTTTATATTATGTGGATGAACGTTTAAAAACAGTTTTCGCGCCGATTTTCTTTGGTGTGCCCTGGAATCGCACAATGTGCTCGACAAGGCGACGTTTCTAGCCATGGCTGCAAAAGGTTGCAGCAGCTGTAAGTGGTTACGACATAGAAGAAATTTATCACACTAAGCCTTGGTAAAAACTGTTCACTTCATAAGGGAAGGTTTTGCTATGTGTAACGGGGCTGTTAAGGTGCACCCAAGCTCTAAATACTTTGATGCACAGGAAAAATCTTGAACTTATCTCCAACTTCCGCTTACTTTTCCAACTTGAGGGGTGCTAAGAGCCCGTATGTAGAGCTTAAATTCCAACCCTAAGGATAAGTGGCTTTATCAGTGCTATACATTTTATAAACACCGCCTGAGATTACTTTCATTGGTATACACCGCTGTGATTTTTCTTTTTTCTTGAATCGGATAGCTCACTCCTGTGCATCTCGAGAGAACGCTGCAAGAAAGCATTCAAGCTTTAATCACGAAAAAAATTTGCAAGAATGCTGTTCATCCGTTTTGAGAGCGAAACACTACTGACAGCGGGTAAAAAAAAAAAAACATTGGAAATAAAATTTTCTATAACTCAAATATTGTTGTCACCTCCAGACCCCGAAGAAGGAAAAGACTTTGAAGTCCTCTTATCTACGATATGAATTATTATTTTATTTCTGTTTATTGCAAACAGCATTTACTGCTGCATGAATATGGTGATTTTAATGAAACAATTGTGAAAATGGCAGCGCCGAATGTTCGCGCACAGCCTGTAAGGGCACCAAAATTTTTTCAGTGACCAAAAATGTTCGAACGCATACTAAATTTTTTTTCTGTTTCATTGTAATCATGAGGTTTGCTTTATGGCTGACATGAATTATGTGTGTTTAAGGATGGGTGCTGTGGGTAAGAGACAGAAACGCAGTGTCACTTCAAGTTGTGGGTGTGTCCCACCCATTGAGCTTCACTGTGCTTTACGTGCTATGCCCTGATTCCGAAAGGAAGCTACGTTTTAAGCTGTGGGCCTTGCACGCACAACCTCTAGGAACACAGGTTTCTTCGCGTTACTTGCCAATCTCGCGAAGTTTCGCAGTGACCACTTGGCGGCGCTCATGCCCCGCCCATCATTTTCAATCACTCATTCTAAAACTTAACGCCTTGGTGCATATTTCTCGAACGCGTACGTTGTTCAGCTGTTTGGCAGCCCTTTGTGACTTGAATCTTGGAATAGACTTCTACCGCAGCTTTGGCCGAGTGGCTGAGCATCCGCCTCGCATGCGGGAGGTTCGAGTTTCGATCCCCAGTGCCACCGGGTACCCACCGGTGCAAACTTCCCTTAGCCGGGTGCTCGGCTTAGTCAGGCTGAATTGCTTTGAAAATGGGCCTTTGACCCTACCTTGAGCAAACGAAAAATACCTTGTGCCATAGCGCTCCTTTCGCCGTACATGCCTTTGCGCCATAAAAATTCACTACCATCATGATTAAATAAACTGATGCTAAAAAAAACATTGTGGCCACCATATCTGGTCTTTGTTTGAGGCTTTGGTTATGAGTCTCTTGAATGCTTCTTACCAGCGCTGCCACCAACGAATTTCTGGTATAAAATAAGCACGGAAGGAGGTGACCGTCACACTTGCCTCAGCGGCAGCACACAGACATGCCGAAAAAAGAAACCGGTTCTGTGTTACTGATGGTCAGTGCTTCTTTCTTTCGATGAGAATATTTTGCTCGTTTCAAGGCTGCTGCTTTGTGGACTGTACACGTGTACCATCAATTGTTGTTCAGCCTGCAGTGAACAAATCTGCACAACAGTCCTTAATTCGCTGCAGTGACTGCAGATATATGGGCGAAATAATTTTTAACTGTGTACACGCCTAATGGACAGCTCAGATGATGTGAACGATTATTGGTCCTCACATGAGCAATAGCTGTGGAGCGTACGTTCGAGCATTTTACGTTTATTTAACTGTTTAACTGATTGTCACAAGCAAGAGTTTACATTTATGAATATATATAAAGATTGTGGGACCCAAAAAAAGTGGTTTAAGGGTCCTGTTTGTACACCTTGCCTAGTGAAATAATTTACCTCAATTCCCGAATACGTGTAGAGGTTGATCACTGGCGACTCTGTAAGGTCGCTCGCACACTTAACACGATTACGCTAGCACGTGGCTTGGACTGGCATTATCGCCTCTGAGCTTTGGTCGGTGCACTCGAAATAATTGTAGGGTTCTCCAGCGTAGTCTTGAACCCAACGGCGTAGTCTTTCAGCATGCCATTGCATAGTCCTGAACCCAAATGCCGGCGCACAGATGTGATAATATGGGTTTAAGCCACGCACTGAGCATTCGTGGTAGATGTGCGGGCGGTGGTAGATTGTTTAAAATAACGGATTCAGTCTTTGAGTTCTATATTGTGCATATGCTGTATCCAAGTGAAACCGTTGTTTGGCTTTGGTAGGCCCCAGTATGTGCTTGAGCATATTTGAGTGAACGGTTTGTCTATAAACTTTATAAGAAGATCCAGAGATTTAGATCCCTCTTGAAATCTAGTGCGCAGTCGGGTACGTAATATTTCGTATGTACTCGGTAATGGTGTGCGGTCCAAGCCTCTGCCGCAAAGCAGCGCTTAAACGGCGCAAAAAAAAGGTGCTAGATGACGCTGGTAACAGCTGGCAACAATCATTCATTTCAACTAAGCTAGTTCAATGCTAACCGTTCTTCTTAACTGTACCTGAAAACGCCAGTCCTAAAGCTAATCTTGGGTTTAGAGGTACAGGCCTCACATATATTTTCATAAAGAAGCATTCCTTCTCCTATTTAGATAAGTAAAAGCATGACAGTATGCGGCAGACGTTTCGGTGGGTAAACTACTCGGGTGGTTTTGTCGTTCACTATTTAACAGATGTTCCTGAACATGTTTTGTGAGATATAGATGCAGAGGAAGAACGGACTTGGGGTAAGTGTTCTTACAAGAGATTCATTGCTCTTAGATAATAAGCGAGAAAAAGGCTGTCCGTCAATCTACACTCTTTGCGTCCTTCATATTTTACATGTGAAAAGGATTATGCCAAACTTAGTAATGCCTTTTCCTCCATATTAATAGAAATTATAGTATCTGAAGCGCCCAATTGTGAGAAAGCAAACCTAGAAAAAAGCTTCGTTAAACCCGTGCGGGTGCGCGAGTTGTTGGCACTTGGTAACATCAATTTCTTAAGTCTGTGTAAGTAGCCGTTGTACATTGTTGCCACGTAGCGTTACTGGAACAAGTAGTTTCGCCAACTGCTCCTCATTCTTAGCATCACTGTGAACACCCCTACCTAACCATACCGGCAACACATATACGACGGGCTCTTGTCGAGCAGCTAAATTGTGAAATTGACCTACGGGTGAGTTGAACGACAAACAACAAAGGCTTGCAGTCTTGTGCTTTATTTTGTCCAATCCTATTTGATGAGAGGAAAACAAGCTGTGGCGGACGAGCGTACGTCACTCATACGTGACTCATCTTACCTTAAAGCGAACCGGGAAATGTATCTCATTGAAATGGGCCTGCGGTGCGCGAAGTTCGTGTGGCTAGTCGAGAACTATGCATATTTGATTCGTAACAACGCACATGCCTGCCAGACGAGGCGCCGAAACGATCCCCATCGAAGCTGCTGCCCTATAAATTCGAGTTCAGTACATGCTAGCTGCCGTTGAGTAAACGACGAGCTGTGTTTTGAAAGAAGCCTTGACAATTAGCGCCCTAGTCGCAACATGCGCTCAAGAGGGCGTGGTAAAGGTGCGCACTATAAAATGAAACAGTAAAGCCCGTCTACTATGCCGCATTCGTAAGCAAACAAGTGCTCTCATTACACTGGTTTGAAATATTAAGCTCATATATGACGCGTCATAAAGAAGAGCCAAGTCGAAAGCCCGTAGTTATTCAGAGCCAATGCTTAAGCGAAACAAATTACTAGTGGTTCTCTGCCATCTGCTACAGAAGAATTGTGGCGACTACTGAACCGTTGCCTACTACCCACGCTGCACAGATGCTAAGCACAATCGCACTGCCCGAAAACAACCTCCAGTATCATTAGAATTTTACCAGCGCACAGTACCCAATGTAGGCTTCTGAGAAGTGAAATATTTCATGTAAAACCAGTTGCTAGCCGCCTGAGTGGCTCAGTTATGTTATTCGGCTGCTGACCCGAAAGATGCTGGTTTGATCCCGCCGCGGCGGTCGAATTTCGATGGAGGCAAAATGCTAGAGGCCCCGTCTACTGTGCGATGTCAGTGCATGTTAAAGAACCCCAGGTGGTCGAAATTTCCAGTGCCCTTCACTACGGCGTCTCTCATAGCCTGAGTCGCTTTGGGGTGTTAATCCTCCATAAACAAAACCAAACCAATTGCTGGGCTAGTTTATGCATACTGAATAAGGAAAAGTTCCACAGCGCTAGAAAGGAAGCTTCTTTACTCGAAGCTACTCGAAACTTTTTTTTTCAAAAGGCTGGGTTCGGCTTGCATCAGTGACACCTCGGAATCCCTTTTATGCGAAGCATAATAGGGACACTACTTAGCTCAACCATAGCCCAGCCTGGCGCGGCCGCGACCACCAAGGCTAACTCCCGCTCCTCCCGCTAGGGGCGCTGCAGCCGAGCACGTGGTCTGACGTCACGACAGCTGAGGAGATACGGGCTCAACTCGCGCGGTCGCCGTGCGGCCGCGACCACCAAGGCTAACTCCCGCTCCTCCCGCTAGGGGCGCTGCAGCCGAGCACGTGGTCTGACGTCACGCCAGCTGTGGAGAAACGGGGCTCAACTCGCGCGGACCCGCCGCGGCCGCGACCACCAAGGCTAACTCCCGCTAGGGGGCGATTGTCTTCGCGGCATTGTATAAAAGAGCCCCGCTCTTCACGCCGAGGCAGTCATACAGCATTACCAAGCATAAACCAAGTCTATCCAAGCATTACCAAGTATAACCAAGTGTCACCAGGCTATACCCTTTCACAAATATATTATTCTTCGCATCCTAGGCTTAACCTTAGCTAAGCCAGGCCATTTCTTTTTTAGGGGCGAAAGTCGTCTGCTACGTTTAATTAGATACGGCTGTTCTAAAGTGTAGGTAAGACGCCTAACTGTTGTGTGAAGGTTTTGAGGGTGTTTACGCAGCCAATTTGACGCATGCGCAGAAACTCTCGAAGAAATAAAAGCATTTGGAGTCCAGCACCAGTCCTGTCCTTGTCTTTTGCGTGCTCATCTTTTTTAGCGCTGTGGAACTTTCAGTTTATTGTAGTGCATCACTAGGTCCAAAAAGTCGAGTCTGTAAATACTTTTGAATACGTAGTCCGAAGTTCTACTATTATTTATGGTTATTTTGATGTCTGCGTTACACAGTTCTCTGTCTGTGAGCTTGCCAACTGTTCGCCGCTGCCTTTCGCTCGGTGCTCCAGGGCCGCCAAAGACGTTAACCGTCGGCTCGCTCCGCTTGCAAGGGACTTCTCGGCAATCAACATTATCTTAGGTGGCAAGTGCATGTTGACGGCAGCTCCCTACTCTGTCCTGACTGCACACACGAGCACGCTGTGAAAAGCGCATCGGCGACCAGCCATCAAGCCCACCACTGAGAAACACGACTCCCGCACCCTTCTCGTGACCCCTTCACTGTTGCCGCGGTGGCACATGGTGCTTGTAGTTTCCTCCCTCTCCATAGCAAGCTACCAACCCTTCTTCTTGCATACTCTAAATTTACGTGGTTTTACTTGTTTATTGTATTAACGTCTCATCGGCTCAATCTCTACGTTTCCTCCTTCTCTGTGGAGGAGAGGGCCGCTTCACGCCTGTGTCGCTTCTCTTCAGTCCATCACCTTTCCGCTTCCCGCATGGCAGCCACACGAACACACGCACGATCATTTCACTTTCCTGGAAATAATGGCTCTAGCCGTTAGCTTTAAATACCTACCCCATGAAAAGGGTGCAGGAGCGTGCAAAACAGTCCTTAATCACTCCCCACTTCCTCCCCTTTTTTTTACATTGGCGGGAAAACAAGCAATGAGCAACTCAAGCTAGAGTAGCTATCACTTTGTGCTATCTGAGCATGCGCAACATGTGACATCCTTTTTTTCTTTTTAAGGAAACGCAAGAGGCCGCTGCACCTGATACTAGCGACAACAACGGATACGACATTAAACTTTTAGAGTTTCCTTCACCACACCCATCGCGCATGGGTCACCTGCTCGCGCTGCTTATTATTCAAAAGGAGCTGCCCGGAGGTGAGTAGCGCGCAGAGGGTGAGGTTTAGGAAAAGGAAAGGCAGCACCGGGAAGCGGCGGCCCTCGGTTGGTCATTTCGTAAGATGAGATTTCGCCCCATCTTCTCCTTCGCGTTTGTCTAGCTAGGCGTCTTCGAATATGAAACCCGCTTATCTCCGCTTTCCTCTTTCCGATCCCTTCCTCCTGTTTCTCTCGATCCAGTCGCGCGTTCTGAGAATTGTTGCAGCGCCCGTCTTACATTATACGCACAGACGCTAAAGGCACCCGACCACCGTTCCTTCCCTCCCGGAAATGTCGGTATTCAGAACAGGAAAAGCAAGAAAAACGGAAACACAAATGCCATCGGCACTGCTCGGTTAGAAAAACAACCAGAGAGAGGGACCACCTGAGCTGAAAGCCGGCATTTCTGGGGGCCCAAGTAGCATTAACAAAAAAAAACAGTGACGTAAAGCGGCTAGCGCGAACAAAACGAGCAAGTCGAAAGAATTTTTGCGTAGCGAATTCAGCGAACCGTTGCCATAAAGAACAGATGAGGCATAAAGCGGTGTCATTACGGGGGTCGCTAACACAGAACAAAAGAAGCTGTAGAGATATGCGCACGCAGAAAGGAAAATAGGTTTTAAAAAAGGCAAACGTAATAATAAAAAAGCGTGATAGTGAAATGTCAGCGTCCTGTGAGGGAGGAAAGCGGGGGCTGCGCATACATGAATAAAGCAAAAAAAGCTGTGCATAAAAAAATCAAACATGAAAAAATGTATGCGGTGGTGAAATACGTGGACAAAGAACGGCTACTGTACACTTGAGACATCGATTTGTCTCTGAAGATATGCGCATAAAAATCACGCTATCACAGTATTTCGTAGAGACTGCGAATATGATACTGAAATTCCCTGGCTCGTCTAGAGGTACATAAGGCGCTTGGAGCAGCAGATGTGAACGGAAGCAGCGGTTTAGAAATAGTAGCACAGATGGGTTGAAATTGGGGCATAACAATTGCTGCAAGCTTAGCGCAGTGCTTATGATGTTGAAATATTTCATAATGAAAAAAAACATAAAAAGAAAGGTCATCGAAGGCACCTACACAAAAAACAGGAGCTTGCATAAAAGGACTTCTTTTTCACCACCAAAAAAGGACACGAAAATGTTTAACTTTGTGGACAGGCGATGAATGATTATGCCAGGTAGATTTTCCACACAGTGAGCTGGTTAGTTCGTGATCTAGAAGAGATAAACGGGGGAAACGGAAGCCATTCTGAGGTCTGGTCGCAGGCAAACACAACGGATGCTGATTCTTTACTTCAACTTGCTGAATGCACTCGTGCTACTTTAATTACTGAACAACAATATTTCTTTGCACTTAAGTACACAAACCAATGAAGATATTGTAGCGCATCCTGCAAGCAGAAATTGAACTCACCATGAAATGGCTTTAAAATTAACGAGTCGCCATACTTTAGTAGCTGGGCACCGTTCACGAAAAGTAATGGCTTTTTAGTGAGGTGGTTCATAGTTACGTATATAGAGGAGTAGAACTTTGGTTAAAATTGAACGAAACTATAAACATACACCCCATTAATTTTTTATGTTTGTTTTTACCCGAAAAAGTTCATTATCGTTAACGTGCGCTCCGCAGCTTCCTGGATATTGAGTGTGAGTGAAAACGAATCACAAAAGAGAGAATTAGCAAAGTGTGTACACCAGGAGTGACGTCAGTGAGTGGGATCGTTGGATTAATTAATGCGGATGTGGCATGTTATGCCGCATGGCTCAGAAGAGTTCGCACAGCGGAACCAGCTGAACACTCTTGCACAAAAGCGGCTCTGGAATGAGGTGTTTTGCCTACTAGCGTAGCGCCTTCTGCTCACAGACTGTTACCACCTTTTAGACCCGCTACTTGGATAAGGATTTTTTTTTTTGCGTGAGAGTGCTCTTCTAAACCGCAGGAGCAATCACAACTTAGTGCACCAAGAATCACCGTGGGTCGTTAAATTCCTCAGACGTCCTATCGATGAAACCCTGCCTACTCATATCGCCAAGTGTTGCGTGTATAGTGGGAATGGATAGGGCAAACTGAGGTATCTGATATTTAACCATCTCTCCCGCGTCTCAGAGTGAGTATCAAGCAAAAGGATAGAACGTCAGTTTGGAAATGCCGCTTCGTCTGCAAACAGATACTTGAAGGCGATACGTAACCAAAATAGGTCCAAAAATAACATGGTACACAAAAGTACCAAACTCGAGCGAATGAATGAATGAATGAATGAATGAATGAATGAATGAATGAATGAATGAATGAATGAATGAATGAATGAATGAATGAATGAATGAATGAATGAATGAATGAATGAATGAATGAATGAAAATATAAAAAAAAACAGTGTAGCCAAACAGCCGCTAGTGGGGCTCCCACATTACAAGGCTAGGTAACGATGCATTACATTTGTATAGTCTATAGACTCGCCCGATGTCCAGACTCTCCCTTCTCTGAGCCGCTGCAAATAAATTCCGCTGCCGCTTTGACAGTGGCACCCCGGGAGCACACAACAGCTCAGCGAGGAATGTGGCGACGATGCACCGCAAGCCATCAATGGGAAGATCTATAGTCTCCGCTTCAGTCGAGCAGTAGGAAAAGCAGTAAGAGATGAAAAAATAAAGAATTAGGCGTTGAATTAGATGCTGAACTAGATTCACAATGGAAAGAAAAAGGGCGAGCGAAATATCGCACTCACGGCTAAATTTTATTTTCTCCGGCTGACAAGATGCAGGCGAACGACGTTCGCATCGCTTATCACAACAACGCATTGGCGCCGCTTTTCTGCCTGCGCGTTCACTCGGATCAACGCGCATACATTAAACAGAGCACCCTTTCTTGTAGTTTTGCTCAAGGAACCGGAAAAGTCTGCTGGCAAAGCTTGCAGAGAGGAGAGGAAAGTCGAGGAAGGCTACGAGGAGGAGAGGGCTGCCGAGCGTACATTGTATGCGCAAGCGTTATTAGATGTGGCATTCCGCGCGCCTTTGCGCAGGGCAGGCACGAGCGAAAGTAGAGGGAAGGGATCCAGAGCAACCGGTGACGAAATCCGTCGCCACTTGCGCGTGTGCACAACCACTCTCTTCCCTTCGGATTAAAGCTAGGAGATGAGCTGAGATATTGCTGGCGGAGAGGAAACGAGTGTTGGACGCCATCGCCATGCTGTCGTGCACCGCCATGCCACTGCACAATGGGTGGGGCTGTGCACCAAGAGCCTACAGGGGCTCCAGAAAAGGGTTGTAGCGCCGAAAAAGACAACACATAGCAAGAGAGACGGGACAGGCGCAACTTCCAACTGTTTATTCACCGCGAATGCGAATGAATATAAGCACAACAATCAAGATGGGTAGCAAGAACCAACCATGCGCGCGAGAGTTTTGATTGTTGTCCATCTATTCTATTGATTATGTATTATATTGATGATTGTTGTCCTTATATTCATATCGTATTCGCGGTGAATAAACAGTTGGAAGTTGCGCCTGTCCCGTCTCGCTTGCTATGTGTTGTCTTTTTCGGCGCTACAACCCCTTTCTGGAAACATGCACCAACTAGCCCCACAACAAGCATTACTCTGCCTACAGGGGACTGTAAAAGGCCTCCGTCGGCGGATACCTAGAAGGAAGGAAATTAGTTGGAAATTATTCTGATAGGCGTCCGTACACTCTTAGGCATCTAAGGCGAGGATGTAAAGCTTTGTAGAGGGCTAGTTGGTTGTACATACTGAAACTGGGTAGCGCTATAATCAAGACAAGGGGACAACACCACATAAGAACACCACAAGACACGAGCACACGAGGATGCTCGTGTGTGGGCTACATTAAGCCGGTTTATACAGAATCGGGTCGCACTAGAGCAACATTTGACGTTCACGGCACTCGGCGGCGAAAGGCTGTACTAGTCATGTGTATCTTCCCGCCTTAGTCCGTATTCTGTGTTCCTTGAGCAAATCTCCTCAAGAACCGCCAACGTTTCGTCAGCGAAGACTTCCGTGGCTCAGATAGCGTCTTCTGCCGCCGAGATCTGTTCAATTAACTAGTGCGGTGTTTTAAGCGGCTATAGATTACAAATATGCAACCAGTTATTTTCCCCGTCTTTGTGTCTGTCCACTAAACTCATTTTGACGCTTCAGCTCTGCAGCTCCAACTGATGTCGTTGGCGCTTGGCTCTATATACCGCATTCGAGTTCCGCCTTCGCGACCTTTAAAATTTACTTTCCGCAAGCTGCTTCCGATCCTTTCATAGTCGCAAAATTGTTTGAGACTTCGTCAAACTCGCCAGGCTTCTAGAAGAAGTCGAAAATGAGCCCTTCATGCTGACATCTATAATTTTTTTCATGACTTGCCTATTAAACTGATTGCAGTGCTTCTATATGATAAAAAAGAGATTGCGCAAGGCATTCAGATGTTGAGTGTTTACAGGAACTCCCCAGCCTCGCGTGAAATTGATCTCGCGGATAGAAATTTGTGTGCCGGGCTCATGTAAATTCTAGCTGGTCGAGCTGCGTCAGCGTGGCAGTAGGGAGAGAGACGTGTAGACAGCGATCCCCTACCCCAGCTGCTGACATTGGATCCCTTCCACACCTGGGAATAGTGTTATATGCAGGGGAGAACTGGAGCAAGAGCTATTTGGCAATTCGAGCCATCGCGCTTCCTACGGCACGCAACACCTTTCCAGACACACAGGTAGAGAGTTCATGAAAGCACGCATTTTTGAAATTTAGGCGGCCTTACCCAGCTCAGTGTCTGCTGCACCCTCTACTGTAAGGTTAAATTAAACTAATCTACACAGGCTTTGGTAAAACACAGCGTGGGCGAAGCGTCGGCAAAAGTTTCGCATATAAAATGAAAGCCAGCGTACCTGCTGTGCTCTCACTGTGGAGAAATCGCATTGTGTGTGCTGAACGTTCTGCATCTGTTTTTTTTTTTTTTTACAGCTCTATACGTCAAATATTTCTTTCTCTTCTCCGCTGAGTGACGTAAACGATAGTCTTAATGTAGTGGTGCCGACCACCCTGGCGTTCCTTGTGAACAAACCAATTTATTGGATGAAAGTCTAATTTTTTTCCTTTAGCACGATGCGGTATTTCCACAGAAAATGTGCTTTCGTGAAGCACTGAGGAAATGAATGGTCATTGCATTCAAGCTGAAAATGCTTTCAAAACTAATTCTGAAGAGTTTCATATTTGTAAGTACTTATGAAAGAAATATTAAACAAAAAGAAATACATGGCAGAGGACAGACAGTGTTCGTTTGGCCCATGGCAGAGAAAGAAAAGACCTAAGACCGAGCGGCAAAGAAACTCGAAAAGTAGCGCTTCACAACCTTTCCACGCTTCGTAATTGGTTCGCTCCTATGTATGTTTTTGTATGAAACTACAGTTCATTAGCAAGCGTTCTGCAACCAGTCCCGTAGAGTCCGTCTTTGAAAATTGAAAATTGGTTATTGGCGAAAGGAAATGGCGCAGTGTCTATCGGCAGATAAGCCTTTCATTTTTTATTTCATAATCAGTGAATGGTTGGAGTTTTTTGATGCAATGATTGTGTAGTAGTAGTAAGTGGTTTTATTAAAAAAATAATAAAAAGGAAGGAAAAAAATTTTGCTAGCTTTGGCATCTGCCATCGATACTGAAGAACCTGAGCTAATGCAGTGTAAATAAATGATAGCAGGCAGAACGGAGAAAGGAAATGAAAGAGGTGAGGGCACCGGAAGAGAGCATAGAGGGAGAGGTAATATACGCAGCCTATTTACAGTAGCAATGAAAATCGCGGTCTTTCCACCATCACCTCTGACGCGGCGCAACTTTCTGTTTTTACTTCACTTCTTTCTTCTTTTCCGAAGCGCATGTCGGGAATTCAGAGTATTTCGCTGACAGTCTGCTCCGCAGGGATCAATCTCGGTGGTACTTGGTTGAATCACGCGGAATTTTCTACCACCGATCACCATGGGCGATGCATGCTAGACAACGTATGCTAGGCACGGACAGAAGGACGAGAAAATCAAAGACAGACGAGCGCTGATGGAAGCCTGTGCACTTATATCTTCCGAGGGAACTGCGCTGAAATGTGAAGACACTGGTTCTTGATACTGTAATCGGACACTCGATGTTTTGGTACATTGATTCTTACACTGCATGTCGCAGACGTGCATCCGCGGGGATTAGCCTGTAATGTCCTCCTCTACCAGCGTATGCACGATGATCATGCACTACCCCAGCGGAGAAGACCAGCAGCGGGCGGTGCCGCGTTGTGATTTCTTGAACTGTTCATTAGCCGAAGCAAGTGTTTGAAGAGTATAAAAGTAAATCTGTCCCTGATTAGAAATTACTGTGCGTTGAAGACTGAGAGGAAAGAACAGGAGCAGATTAAATTGAGATCCTCGTTCCACAGTGCACGTTTTCATTTGGCGCTCTCCTTTCGTTATTGAGGGCACTTCTTAGGGGGCATTACATTTATTTTCATTTGCCCTTCTTTATGTCTTTTACGTTCCATGGCAAAAAATTATGAAGGACACTTAAAACTGCCTGCGCGCTTGTAATGAGAAAACATTCCTCATTGTGAGCTCTGTTGTGAGGTTCATTAAAGATTTCTTGTTTTCTAAAGATACCTCTGCTTATTAACATACAGTCCGAAGAAAGCTCATACACCAGGTTCATTTTTTTCGCCTAGAAGTAAAGTGGCTGCATGGCCTGTGGGTTGCGTGCCCGCCTCTCAATCTGAAAATCCTTGGTTCAATTCCCCACACCGTTGGAAAAATATTGCTTTCTTTCTGTAGACATCACTACCTTATGGTCTACTGCTGACGCATGCGAGACCATGGTGACGTCACTGGACCATCTCGTGCCATGGACGGTGCCGGACGCCGGTCTTTGTGGTAATGGGACATATAACGCTTACGCATCACAACTGATAGGTGCCCGGAATGCTTCCATGGCACATAACCCTGCCTACGTGTCTTCTTAAGGCAGCTTTTCCCTTCAGATTTTCCCCAGCACTAACTAAAAAGTATTGCAGTTCCCCCAAAAAAATTCTGAAGGAAGGAAATGAGCCTGATTTTTAGAGCTGAAAATTGCAGAAAAATGAGTCCCACGGCAATGCAACGCAAGGTGGAATTCATCGATAGCTAGTGCGCATTTGAAGTGTGATGAGGCAGCCAGTCGGAAATGCGACTCTTGCAGCGCAGAGTTTCATGGCTCTATAATAATGTCATCAGGTCGTCTTCAAGCCACAAGGCTACCGCAATCTCAGCGACTTTAACAACAGTCTCAAAATTATCTGTAAAACGCCTTCGTGAATTCATTGACTTGCGCTTGACTCAGCTGCATGCTTGTTTCAGCTTGTCCAGCACGTACTGTGTGATTTGCGCTCAAGCAGCCCTGCCTCAGCTTTGACAGTGTATACGGCAGCATCTTCACGTCGTAAAGTAGTTAAAAGCTAATGGTAGCGCTATTCACAGAATCTGACATTTATTTTGAACAGATAAGATGGGACCAACACTATCATTAGTTACTGGAGTAAAATTTCAGGCCAGATTTTCGGAGTTTGCAGTTCAGTGTAACATATTATAAAAAATACACACAATTCCAAACTTTTCTTGTGCTTTAGTGACGACCAACACACTTCATGAACTAGGATGCGTTCTCCAAAACGCACATTTAATAGATGCCAGGGCAGTGCGGATGTTCAGCAGTGACCGCTGAGTGCTAGCTCAGTAGCAACAGAAAAAAAATCAATATTTTGGCAGCAAATAACGAAGTTAAAAAGGAGACAGAAGATATTTTGTTTTTTGCTCGTCTGCCTGGAGTGCATCAAAGTTAGAACTTGTAATTGCCTTTTGTAACCTACCACTTTAGTTTCAACTGGAGATTTAAGCTTGATCCCAAGTCCAGCGGTAGGAAAGGTTCTTTACACATCCCCACACAGGATTAGCGGGAAGGATAGGCCACAAAATCAATAGTAGGGGCTGATTTTCGGTGTAGGGGTAGATAATTGTGCTTTCAGCTGATCAACTTCTTTCAGTTAGTGCCCCAACCATCTACTCTCATTTCGAGGCAACTACAAATTCTGCGCTCGAGTTTGTGAATTTCTGCCTGCAAAACTCAAGTCGCACGCAGAAAGCTGCAAGCTCAAGATAAGAATTCTAACTCGCGTAATTTTTTTCTCTTCGTGAAATTTTTCAAAACAACAGGGCCGAAAATCTTTCCTCAGTTTATTACCGGATCAGAGGAAATTTTTCAACAGAAGTTGAAAAAAATGCAAGCTATCAGTTAAGGTTCTCAGGGAATAAATCTATTTCAAAGAGTGCTACATTCTCACCCTTACGAATACCATGACTGATAGCGCTTAATGCCTAATGGCCTTAGCCGCCTATGTGCCTTAAAACACAGCACAAAACGCATTATTAATAGGATTCATGTACAGCCTTAGCGAACAAAGAACATTGGCGCAGGGTCTCTATTGTTGCGACCAAAACTTGACATTGGTGGCTTGAGTAAAGCACAGTGAAGACAGGAACAGCGGCCGACTTGGTTCAATAACTATGCGGGCAAATTGAATTTTTCGCTTTGTTGCAGTGAATCTAAGAACAGTTATGATCAAGGCGAAAAGCATTTAAGATTTCAGATTACTCGAAGAGTTCTTATTAGTGGCGTCATTTATAATTTGAAGAAAAATATTAAATAGAAAGTTTAAACCTCCTTGCCAAAATGATAAGTATTCAGTTAAGTAGTTTTACTTGCCAGAAGAAGCGATGAATATTTCACTTTTACATATACTAACAGAATAAACAACCCCTGCTTGAACAACTTCCTCACCGACGCAGCGGCATTCATTCTGAATAGAAGTCATACATGCGGAGAAAGGCGTGCTGGTTCTTCGCGCTACAAGCTCTGCACATGTCATAAGTTGCGGACATGAAATCAGGCTTGCGCAAATGTTTCCACGTGGTGCATGTTGCAATGTGTTGAAGGTTTCTGCGCTGATGTGAGCATTTAACATAAGTCACAGTCTGTTCCCATTTTCTTGCTGAGGTTCAGAGCTTACGCTTTTCAGTGATATCGGCCTGTAGTCGCTACCATGCAAAATGGGCTCCCACGACACGCCCGAACATAATAATACCGCTATATTTTATATTAGGGCTAGTTATACTGCGTCAGCAAATTTGTACTCTTTCCGAAAAGGTCGTGGTCGGTGTGTCCGAGCGAAGCTTCCACCCCCAGCTTCCCAAAGGAACAGGGCGGGTCTGGGAGCTTTCGCGGCACTATCCCGGCCTCCGCTGGAGCACCACCCGGTGGGTGCACCTCCTAACAACCCACCAGTAAAATGGCACAAGCCACCTATAAGTCTTCCTCCCATCCACCCAACACCCTGCAGAACGCTCCATCCACCTGCACCGCACGTAGCAGTGGAGCGAAAAACCAACTTTGAAATGACATTCAAAGACGCAACGGGGAAGCGATTAATGCAAAAGCGAAATGTACAACCAATAATGTTAGCACAGGTTTTTCAAATCACAACTTGTGATCGGCTGCGTGTTTCTTTTTGGTTTCGACATTTACAAGTGCATGAACAATTATATTAGTGACGCACGCAGACACTGAAGAAAATACAGTAAAATACAGTGATCTTCTTGCGTGTTTTGCAGTTAGATAGAATGCTGACTTGAAGTCATGCGCTCATGCCTAAACCACCGAGAGAGCAAAAACCGCGCAAACATGTTCTCACGAAGTTTGGACTGTGCTTTATTTTATTAAAACAATAAAATCCCATGAAGAAAACCCCCATATCGAAAGTTTTATTTTATTTTTATACTATCCGCCGTTTAGTTACGCGATTGGTTGTGGCCTTTTGCTGACATGTGGGTTCACCAAACAGGTTGTGGGGCTAGTTTCTGAAGCATGGACATAAACATAGTCGTTTATGTAGTGCTGAAAAAACTTCTTCAAGAAACCATCTGGATAGCACTTTGGTCAAAGCTGTCCATTGCTAAAATCAGGAATGAATTCAAAACTTCCAGCATAATTGCTACCGAATTTTTGCGGTTCAAGTGCTCAAATTATGCAAAGCCCGTCCATTTTTACCTGGTACTCAAGAGAGAAAGTCAAGCAAATGTTCGCTTTAAGTTCATGTAACTATTGTTAAGTTGCCTAGTTAGAGCACAGGCATATGCGCATGTACACGGCGGGGCTGGTCGTGAATGATGCTGGTTAGCTTAGAAATTAAGTGTTTTTCCATCACGACAGAGGCAGAATAGAGACTGTTTATTTTCGCGCTCAAATATATCATAGTTTCCTGCTAAGTGCTTTCGTCAGAGGACCGTAATTGTTTTTGCGAGTTACGGATGACTAGTCCGGCATTTGTGACGGTGAATTCTCTGAACACACTCACTTTCAAGCTGCGTCCTGTGCGAAGCATACAGCATGTGGCGTCGCAAAATGATTTCGGAAACTGGTCCGCAAAGATTTAGTGCTGTTGTACTTTATGTTCAAGGTTAAGTTTAAAGACTTAAAACCAACCTACGCGCGTAGCTACGGCAGGTAATAATTTACCCCGCTCTACACGTCCCATCCACTGACCGTTATATAAAAAACAACGCTTGTAATTATATGCTTTTGAAGATGAGCGGCAGTAGACAGCGCTGTCATTCAAGAATTTCGTTGGAATATTTCACTCCTTGGAGAAAATGTTGCTTGTGCACCAGTTTTGTTCCGTTATGTGGGCTTGCTAGGCCTAAAAAAAAAACGACGTAACAATACGCTCGGAAACTCGTCTTCATAAGTGGCACCTTTGTCGGGCAGATGTTAAGTTTTTATCCCGTGTATTCAAAATATTTCTGTATGCCCTCGAGTAATTTAGCCTATTTTCATAAATCACTAACTATCTTTCTTTTTATTCCTGCAGTAGAGGCAGTTCCTCAAAAAAAAATCTTTCTAACTTAAGTGTCACGTGCACTGGCAGTAAATTTTTTTTTCCCATTGGCTGTCTGGTTTTCCCATTGTAGAGTTTGGTAACCATTCTCGTGCAATTCTCGGCGCCTTCCATGAGTGCTGTGTTTTCGAGGTAACACATGGAAGTCACTGTGCCTCATGCAGGTCACTGCCGCAGAGGAAACAAGCGAGCTCTCATGAACTCTCAGGGTTACGGATCCATACAAGTACAGGTTGTCACAGGAATACTATATTAGTAAGAAGCGGGGAAACAGTTCACTTACCGACATTGCCAGGCTATGCTCAGCTGATTCAGTTTACACCACCAAGTCAACACAGTGCTGGAAAATTTCAACCTGCCGCACTAATTATGGTCGACAAATGCTTCACTATATGTTACCACGCTTGTTAAATAGCTATATAAATCGGGGTATCGGCGTTGCTAAACTACAAATTTCAGATTTCATTGCCATGTTTATCAGCTGACTCGACTAATTTATGTACTGTGCATTATGTGCTGTGGGGTGTAATGTATTTATGTCGTTTGTCTGTATTTTGTAATACTTTCTCATTCCTACTGTGTATTTTGTTTCATGTGTGACGAAGCTAGTTGCGTGCTTTTACGTTGTTTCGCTATTTTCGGGTGTTTTTCGCTGCTTCCAGTGCCTGCTAAGGGGGCCAAGGACATCTCAAGCCGTGTTTGAACGGCTTTTTCCTTTGCTCCTTTTTCACTGTATATTAAAAAAAATGAATGAATGAATGAATGAATGAATGAATGAATGAATGAATGAATGAATGAATGAATGAATGAATGAATGAATGAATGAATGAATGAATGAATGAATGAATGAATGAATGTGTTTTCTGCAATGATATGGCATCCTCGGCTGGTCGCTTTCATAATCAGGCTCAGAGCGTACAGATCGGGTCGAGCTCTGAATCCGCGTTGAAGGAGGCGCGGTGAAGCCGAAAATGCGAGGCGCTCTGAGGGCGGTCCCGTGATGGCAACAAATGATGAAACCTTCTCGTTTTCCACCGACTGGCAGCATGATTTGGCGAATTTTATTTATTCCTTATCGTACCTTTCCTTCAAACTACATCCATCATCCATCCTACCACGCTCTCTTACAAAACACTGTTTGATCAAAGCACTGTTTAAACGGCACCGCAACTTGGCTTTCGACAACGTTGACATTACGATCAGTTCACCTGCTGACACTCCTCTTCAATAAGCCACGAAAAATGTTGCACTATCGCGGGGGACATGTAAATGTTTTTGCAGTGACGTAAAAGTGAATATTTCTACTACAGTTCCAGTCACATTAAAGTAGCCGCAAAGATACCACGTCAAAAATTCAGACCCAAAGACAACGTAAAGCCCCCTCACGCTAAGCCTGTGCCATACATGCAAAAGCCGCTGGTACAGTCACTGACGCTAGCGCCGTAATGTATGCTTCTGCACATGGCGATGAAACGTTCTGAAACCCTGCGGCATATTGATGAACTTCGTTGGCGTGAAGCTTGTCAGAACTGGACTGCAAGAACGTCAAAACGTTATCGAAGAGCATCTTTGCCACCCCCGCCGATGACACCTCATTGCATACTGCCGCCGTGCCAACGCCGCTCTACAGGAGTGGTGTGGGTACTCGCGTGACCTAGAGCGCTCCAATTCTGCGAAGAAAGTCGGAGCGCCACGCGGTGCTCTTAGCGGGACGTGCTCGAAAAAAGCCAGCCAAATGTAACCAGAGTACCTCAGATGCAAGAACTCTGGGGACAGCTGACAGTAATTTCATTATACAAAACACTGAATCTTGTTATTAGCCATGCGAAATTACAGCAAGTGGTTCTGTTGCAGCCTTCGGCAAATGTGTGTGAAGCATCCATGTTCGCCATTAATAGTATATGCATCCATCAGGTTCCCTGGTTCAGAATTTTTGTTGTTCTTTTGCAACTGGTACGTCTAGTTTATTTTTTTTTTAATGGCATATTCCAAAAATAGGTTTTCACCATTTTAACGTGATCTGGGAAGCACGTTGTGGTCCTTCTAAATGCAGAGAATGCAGCTGCAGTAAAATCGCTTTGAGTCAGATGATTTTTGAAGTCTATCTTTTTATTTCTTTTGTCTGGCGTTCAGATTTTTCTACTATATTATATGCAGCAGCTAAGGAAGTCTTGAAAGCGTGCTGATAAAACGTTAGAGGTAAAATCTAGACAGTTGTTGAACATGGTCCCTGCAAACAAAGTAAACGCGACGATCAGATTCAGGTGTACATTTATATGGTTTTATGCTGTTTCTGTAGACACTTAATTTTTCATATCAGACTGCACAGGCGTTGTTTTCCAGCACCCATGAATCTCTGGCAGATAAACAAGGTCTAGTGTTGTTTTTCTGCGTGTTACTGCAAAAGTTTCCATCCATTCATTTTTACTTTTTTTCGCTGTCAACACAATACAGGCCAGAAGCGCAACACTTTACGAGTCTCAATAAAACTACTGCAATATTGCTCTCCATTTACCTCTTGTGGGCGCGTAAACATAGTCTCAACTTTTGTGTCCTTTGTGTATGTACGGTCGGGATCCTACTGTTTCACCTGAAAGCTTGAGAGATTCTATGACTTCTGTCTTTTTTTGTTTACGTAGTTCCGCCTTCTCTCTCAAAAAGCAGTTTCTTTTACCTGTAACAACGAAAATGCGCCTGCATTTCGTATCATTTTATCGTGGGCAAACCTTACACTAGAAAAAACTTCATCTAATGATGTAGTATGTGCACCAATGTTTAAAGTGCAGCGAGGCAAATACGGTGAATTGGCGGAAGAGGAAGTTTTTTCTCTTAGTAAACATTCAGCTGCAGAGAACAGCGTGGCTAACACGAAGATAAAAGGCTCCTTCTTGCACTTAAATAGAAATTCCCCGCTGAGACAGTGCAGCTGTCGGAGGTCTACACAGACAAGTACATCTTTCTCGGAACCAGCGCTTCTCAACAACCCAGAAGTCTGGCTGAACCTCCGTAAGTTTTGAATTTTCCTGCATGATAGCACAACTGTCTACTTTTTCCTCAGGTATATGAAAGCGCCTAGAAGTAAACAGCTCACGAAAAGGACGCAACAAAAATTTAAATTTTGTGGAAACTTCAGTGTTGCTTATTGGATATAAAGGGCACCTAGCGATGCCCCACACCGGTTTCTTTTGGGCCAGTTATGGTGTTCAGTTACGGTGTTCAGTTATGTCCGGTAGCGTTGCCACAGAATTCGCTGTTTTGTTCGTGATCTCGAAGAGATAAACGGTGAAAACAAAAGCAATTCTGAAGTATGATCACAGGCAAACACATCAGAGGACGATTCTGTACTTCATCTTACTTAATGCACACGTGCAGCTTTAATTACTGAACATCAGTATTTCTTTTCACTTGTATACAAAAACCCGTAATAGTAGCGTATGCTGCAAGCTGAAATAGAACTGAGCATGAAATGGCTTTAAAATAACCCGGTAGCCACACTTTCGTAGCCAGGCATGAAACACAATATTATTACTTTTTTTGTTAGATGATTCATGGTTACATAATAGTGGTAGAACTTTTCGGTGAAAGAAACTATGAACTTACACCAAAATAATTTTTTGAGACATGGTTTTAACGGGCAAAGTTCAGTATCGTTAAAATGTGCGCCACTGCTTCCTAGCTACTGAGTACGAGTTGAAATCACGAAAGAGGTAATTAACAAAATTTTGCAGCCAGGACTGCGGTTCATCAGCGGGACCGCTGGATTAAGTAATGCATACTAGGCACACCTCTGCAAGTTTAAGGTACATGTTGTGTGCAGACCAAGATGCCCCACCTCATCGTCCTGCTTCTACTAACGTAGGGCCTTCTTCTGAAAGACTATCACCACATTTTATAGCCGTTACTTGTTTCAGGAGTTTTTTTTTCGACTTGGAAGTGCTCTTCTATACCACAGAAGCAATTAAAAATTTTAACACCAAGAATCACAATGGGTCGTTAAATTCCTCAGATATCATATCGATGAAACTCTGCCTGCTCAGATCGACAAGTGCTGTATTAAGTTTAGTGGGACTGAATAGGGAAAACTGAGGTGTTATATATTTAAGCCGCTCTCCCGCGTCTAACAGTGAGTATCAAGTAAAGGGTTGATTTATAGGGTTTTGCGTCTCAAAGCGACTCGGGCTATGAGGGACGCCGTAGTGAAAGGCTACGGATATTTCGACCACCGGGGGTTCTTTAACCTGCACTGACGTCGCACTGTACACGTTCCTTTAGAATTTTGCCTCCATCGAAATTCGACCGCCGCGGCCAGGATCGAATCAGCGTCTTTCTGGTCAGCAGCCGAGCGCCGTAACCACTGAGCCACCGCAGCGGCCTCAAGTAAAAGGGTAAACCATCTTTGCGAGTGATGCCGAAAAGGAGCAAGCCTGTAAGCGCTGCTGCTCTAACGCCCAGAAGAAATCTGCCGTGAGCGGCCGACCAGAGGATCATAGGAGGGACGAAGGAGACAGTGAAGAGGCAATATCCCCGTTTGACCGCTACCCATAAGCTCTCAGAAAAAGAACCCTTGCATTCAGCGAGCCCAGCGATAAGAGATGCAGCGTGCTATGCCTCATGGCTCGGGTTAGTTCGCGCCGCGGATCTAGCTGAGCACTCTTGCGCAAAGGCGGGTGTGGAATGAGATCGTTGTTTCTTGAGGCGCCAAGTGCAGACCACTGGGGACAAGATTTCTTACTGCGGTGTATACAGCATTCGGGTTGCATGCACTTCTGAAGAAAATCGGGACCTGTTATTGCAGAAGAGAGGGAAGGAGGGGGAACAGGAAATATAATCTTACTCTGAGCTGTGCGCAAAAGAAAAGAAACTGCTTGGAGAGCTGTGATATAATAACTTGTACTAAGGCACCCACCGTTAAAACTGAGCATGGTGAATTACAAGCGCTCCGCATTTGTTCAGTTTTCTTGAGCTCCGGAGTGCGTCTACGCTTCTGTTCACCCCGTTGAGGAGCCTGCTTCGGCGTCGTAGCTTTACAATGGAGGGCGTAAAAGCAGGTTGCCTTTTCGGACTTACACAACCAAAGTCGAACTTTATTGCATTTGGGCGTGCATTTAGGCTCCAGAATAAACCGGGGCACAGCTCGAAAGTGAAGTGCCGCGCCAAATTTTCTGGCTGCCCTTAGCTTTTCGGTTCTTATGACAGCAAGCCTCGATCTTTGCTACAGATCTGCCATCTTTCGTAATATGCAGGCCTTATTGAGCAACAAATCATTTTCATTTCATCTCCCTGTGAGTACACCAGCAATGCAGGCCGTCTGCTTCAACACACGAGAACTTAGCCCCAAAAAAGTGTCTAAATCTGTTGTTTAGTGCGTTTTTGCCTTGCCTACATTGTCATCAAAACCCGCCACTTGACGTTGCCAGTTGGAAGTCGATTAAATGGTGCCGGTAAATGTCAGCGCGTGTGTTTGATCCTTTTCGTAAAACATAAAAGTAAAAAATGCCGCGGACCCTGGGAACTAGAATTTCGAACTCATGTATGCCACTGGCAAGAAATAAAATCTACCTGTGGGATCATGTCACTCTCGCCGTATGTTGTATCGTTCCTGTCCCTACTCCGGTAAGGCACATTCCGATACTCTTCAGGCGTAGAAGGCAAGGATAAGTTGCAGATGAAGTTTTTACACGCTTCTCGTCGAAATGGTGGGGTTCTACCACTTTTGTAGTTAAGTCCAGCCTGGCAAATTTTGGATTCATTTTTTTAGGCCAAACTATAAACGGTTAACATACTTTACTTCGGTTTGTTTACTGAAAACGGAGAAAGATTCTCTTAAGCGTAGCTTCCCTTCTACGTTCTGAGCGCCGAGAAATGAGTTCCAGCCCTTGGGATTTTCCCGTAGAAGCCACTTTTCGGCCACTTCCTCCTTTACGCCAAAAGTGTTAGAATGGTATTTCTCTCTCTTCTTCTCCTCTTTGGCACCTGTCAGCCTTGGCAGGTGACATGTTGTTGGCAGGTGGCAGCTGGCAGCTAGTGTAAACAACACTACAACGCTGGTCGCTGCTTTTTCTTCATAGCGGGCTTCTAATGCTAAAGGATTATTCGCTTCCGCGTGATCGCGCAATCAACATTGCGCCAAACAACATAGGCGTGCTAGAAAATCTATCGCCAAAATTCGCGCTGTAGGTGGCTACCATCTTCTGAAATTCTCCACTTATTTCTTCTCCAAATACCAAGCGAGGCCGGTAAAACGCTCCTAAAGGAACTCTTGACTTGCTTGTCTCTACACGCAGCAGCTCAATCAGCCCCGAGTGGAGCGCTAAATAAAAAAACTCGAAATTAGGAAAAAGTCGCAAAACTAAATCCCGCTGCTAATAAAGGGCGGCAAGTCATCCTGAATTTTGTTTTCAATAAGTCGGCCGCTGCATTTAAGTGCCTCCGGGGGCAACAGTGGGAAAGAAAAGCCGTGGATTCGTCCGTCACTAAGCTCCTGATGCGCCCTCACGTCTTCGAAAATAACGACGCGTGAAACCTAATTCCGCAAGCGAACGTGGTCGCTCACTCTGCGGGCCTTCGTTCGAACGGCACGAATACAGGATCAGCAGAGCTGCTTGTGTTTTGTTTTCTCGGCTGGTCGCAAGCTGGCGGCTTTCGATTGAAAAAGTGAGGCGCAATTGCCAAAGGCGCCAGCAACAGCTGCCTCGACCGTAAACAAAGCACTCCGGTTAAAGAGAGACGTACGATATGAGACGAAAAAAATAGAGGGTGGCACTTTTAGCATGGAAGAATACGAATGACTTTTATTTGTTTTCGGGAGCCACCTGGTTCATCTTTATTTCAGAATCTCATTAGTTCTTCGAACGGCGCTTGCCTTCGACGGTTGTTCTGTCATGTGGAAGGAACGATGAGACTGTATCGAGAGGGTTCGCTTTGTTTTCACGCTGGGCGGAACATTCTCAGGCGCTCCCTGTTTGATCATTAGGGGTGACTTTTGCGGCACCTGATGTTTAGACTCACTCCATGAAAAGACAAAAATCGGAAGCAGATGCACTTTAGGAGTCTTTATTGTCCGTTTTGTGGCTACCGTATGCCAGCGACTTGTCTATGTTTGCGAAAGTTCGACGATATATAGCCATCATGGCTCTATGTAGGCGCGTAGGCATGTACCACCTTCAGTTTGTGCTGTCAGGAAGAAATGAAACAAGAGCATGACAACTGAGCCACGGAGCGCAAATAAGAATATCTTAGACAGGTGAAGCTAATACTAGCTAAGGTTCTTTAAACTTCCAAGGCACTAAGACTTTTTTACATAAGTTTTGATCAACCGCTGTAGTATTTCCTTCCCAGGAGCTAACATGTTTTGTGTCGCCACCTATGTTTTCTTATTGGCGATCGTTTCGTTGCTGAAGGTTGTTTCCTCCCTCTCACCAATCCTATAGAATTCCTCTATGTTGCGAGCTATATCCTGACTGATATAGCTATATCCTAATTCGTATAGCAGCTAAAATAACATTTGTTCATGCTCTACAACTCATAAGTATCACAAGCCCAAATTTCCACTTTACAGTTTCTTAAGAACAAGTGGCTAAGCACCAACGACTCTTTGCTACCTATAAAAGCCTAAAGTTTTCACCTAGTTCTCTCCTTCTCACGATCTCAACCGGATAGCAAGGTCGAAAGAAAAAAACGTGAAAAAAAATCTACCGAGGCGCTGCACGTATAGTTCAAAGCAATATTAGTGATACTTGCTTTTAGATCTTGCATAAGGTGGTTATAGTGGTCGGAAAGAAAACGGCCTTCAGCATACTTTATGACTGCAGCAATACTAATCAGATAATTGCTGAAAAAGCATTGAATACCAGCCTCACAATTGGCAACAGGGGAAGGGTCCTATGTTTTAACGGTCACAAATATTGTTCGAAAAAACAAGACCCGAACGCTCGCATGTACTTCATTCCTGCGAATTCCACCTCGACGGAATTCCCTGCTTATTCCTTTTGCGTTTCCTCTCTAAAACATTTTCAACATAGTTCCTTCGCTTTTTTAACCACCGCGTTCAACCTTCCTCACCAGTACGAGCTTGGGCCGACGCGACCCAGCGCTCCTCTTGCTTTAGCGAAGAAAACTCGTGAACTTTAAAATTGTTGAAATTCCTGAGTTTAGGACTATGGAAAGGACAGCTTTGACGTGCCTGTCTCTACGGATGGCGGTGATGGCGTAGTGCGCCGTCCCACTTGCTTAATTTTTGTTTCGTATGTGAGACGCAAGCCTACTACGGTGGGCACAGCGGTGTACCGACGCGTGTATCTTGAGCACGGGTGTCAGGCCTAACTCAGCATTCCAACTGGCGGGGAATCATTCGGTGATGAGCCAGTTCACAGATTGCTATTGTCATCTGACAAAGTGCGCGTTTGCCAGACATGTCAGCACGTGACCACGCAAGTGAGGCAGCATTACTTGCCAGCGAAAAAAGAGCATTAGTCTGACATGTCTGCCTATTCTTGGTTCCTATTCTCTATTCCCACATACGGTTACAGATCACGAACACATTACTTGTTCACATTCGCAACAGAACGTACGTAAGCCAGACGCCTTATGTATTACTAATGCTTGGCTTATTATCCGAAATTGCCGAATGAAGCCCTTTCCTTTTTCTCTCGCCTACCTTTCCTCGCTGACTAAGTTTTCTCGCAGAGGCTATAAGAAGCATAGTGCGCCGCAGCACGAGTGATGTTGCACAAGGCTCCAGTCGGTGCGCGCCCCATCACGGATGACCGCTGAACTAGTCGTCCGCGTTCTTGCCGTTGTAAAGCGGACTATCAGATTAGTATTAACAATATAAGATGTGTTGGTAAGGCATCCGCATCTTTGATGGATAAAAAAGTGGCTCTTTTTGAGCTTGTGTAGCCCAGTACCTTTGTTGTATTTGTTTGGTCTCTGGGTGTCTAAAATCGTTAGATGGCTCCATAAACTTCGGCTGGAATTCTAGCGGTCGCCTGCTTTTCTTGTCTTTGTGGGGCATCTTTAGACCGTTTTTTAACATTATTGTTGCTTTCAGGGTGGCAGTTCAGGGTAAGCTTTGCATTGTACGAGCTTCTTTCTCAGTCCAAAAGCAAACATCCTGATTGTCTTTTTGAATATTTTATTTTAGAAGCCAAGCCTTTAGGCAACAAGATAAACCATACAATAACACCACAAAGATGGCCTTCATTGAAGGAACTTCGCATGCTTTTCTACCCTGGCTCATACTGAATAAACTGAATAAAGTAGCTTTGAGGACAAGTGCAGCGCACAATATTGGCCCTTGTATATCGACGCCCATTGTACCCGACACAATACGCAGGTGCGATTCGATGCTCGGGCCAATTCTCTCACCTGGCACCGCAGAGAGGCACAGGTCGATTCTGTATCCTTGTGAGCGTTGCCTCTGAGGGGCGCTGTTCTTTTAGGCGATTCTTTCACCGAGCCTTCTATTCCCTGAAGAGAACAGGGAGAGTGCAAAACAATCAGACAGGAACGTCGAACTAAGGCCAAAAGCGATAAATCTGCCCTTCGTAGACCAATAAAAAAAATCCACAAACGCAAGCCCCCTAGAGTATTGAGGAAACGAAAAGCTACTGCAGAAGAAATGCTTTCGTTTCATTGATCTGCGCAAGATTGCTTTCCATAGCGTGCAATGCAATATCTCACCGAAATGCCACACTAGAATTGGTTTCATACTATATGGGTAAAAGGGGCAAGATAGCAAAGTTGTTTGTGTAACCTACATATATTCTTTATCTCCTTGCCCTCCTTGGAATTTGTTGTAGTGCTTTATAAACTCATTGGCACGTTGTCAACAACAGGTTGTCAATATTGATTAAAAATATTTGACATTTCAGTAAGTTCTGCAAGAAAAAAATCTAAAGACAAAGATAGAAAGGGCCGTATACAAGCGCTGACTTGCAACTGTATTTATTAGGAAAAGAGAACGAATGATACACGATCGAAAGAAAGAAACGAAGCCCAGCCTAAAACCGCGCAGCCAAGACAGACGGGTGGAAATCATGTGCATTTTTTTTATTTAACAGAACCGCTTTTAGGAAGCTAATGCCGAGGACGTTGTTAGTTTGAGTGGGAAAAAAATTCTATAAGTTTCATTACAGGATGCGTACAGATCGGAGTTCATGAAACCACACGAATCTAAGCATTAACTTGCGCAGTCGCTACTTTCAGTCGCAAAGCCAGTTGACACGAGAAATCATTGATGCTTTAGCAGTTACATTCTCACTTGCGCTCCGTGCTCATTTGAACTTTTGTCTCTGAGAGAAATGCGCTACTTCGCCAACTATATTCGCCTTAGCGATAGGTATTTGGGCTGTGTACTTTCTTCTGTTCTCTTTTGTCCTTCGTAACCATTGTTGAAGAAATTTAGTTGCTAGTCACCTCTCGCCTCTGGTGCCATATCATTCAATGCCTCGTCACTTTTTTCATCTGTTATACGTAATGAAGAAAAAATTGCGGTAATTTCGGCTTTAGTAAATATATATCAGGCAAGTCCTTCCAGCACTTTTCTTTTGGGCAGAACTTGGAGACTAATGGATAGACAACAATTTAGACCAAGGAAAGAGCAGTTGTCTGCCGAAAGGAAAACGGCATAGGTGACGTCGAGAAACCAAAAGAGGCAAAGGTAGATTAGAGTAAATATAGTTGATTGATAATTGGAAGTTGACAGGAGAAAATATACTTCGCCAGGATATTTAATGGCGCTACAGAGGTGAGCGATATTATTTCAGGGTAACATAGAAGGTTTCGTTCAATGAAAAGCGTAACCAAGGCCGGCAGAAAGTCGGGTCGAAAAAAAATTGGCAAATTGGCAGGCACAGGCATGAAGCTGTGATGGCTTTTCGTTGTTGGCGTCCATTGTGGCTGCTGACGCAACAGCCAGTGCAATGATGGCCAGAACAGCTCATCTTTGCAGGGAATAGTTAGGGAAGAGAGGCAGGAGTGGAAAGGCTTCTGTTGTAAATTTTTAATGGTTCTCAGCGCCCCGCTGACTGCTTTCACATATTCCAGTTTAAAGGTTGGACAAGCAAGGGTGACTACATAGGGGCACGCTATATTTACTGATTTGTCGATGAGAGGTCTTATACCAGGTTCGCTGAAAGAATTTTAGTAGAAAACGTAGTACTGCATGAAGAGGACGTACAGTTACTTTTTTAAATACAGCTACCAAAATTAATATTACACTGATGTATTCAAAATGTTTAAAGAAGGTTGGGGCAGTTTGTATGAAGCGCAATTGTCATTACAAGCTCACGCAGCATTTTAGACCTTCTTTTTTTGCAAGAGCTCTTTCAACATCTGAAGGCGCAACGAGTATATTAAAAGCATTAAAGTTTTAGAAGTTGACAAGTAACAAAAACAGGCCGCGTAAAAATAAAGCACATAATCTGAGTTTCAAATATTACGAAACCTGCAACAAGAATGAGAACACACAAGCAGGAAGTAGACAGGAGAGCGCTGCTTTCTATCATTATCAAGAAATTAAAAAGAACGGCAGGCCATACTATGGAGCAGTTGTCAAGAGTAGTTGTAAATTAATTAGATGAAAAAAATTTCAAACATAATTTTGAGGAAAGTAAATGGTGCAGTAACTGTCTCGCTACTTGCCAGAGACCTGAACCGCACTGTAAGGTAAGAGGTCAAGTAAGAATGAAAGAAGAAATTGAGTAAGTGGTGCTGCAGGGTAATGTCCCGGAGGAATTTCGACCACCTGGGGATCTTAACGTATACTGACATCGCACTGGTCACACGTGCCGTTTGCTTTTGGTCTCTGTCGAAACGCAGGCGCCGCGGTCATTATTGAGCCCGGATTCTCCGAATCAGTGCCCGAGTGCCCTAACTACAGAGCCACTGCGGCGGGTAAATTGCCTGGGATGAACGAGAGCTGGTGTAGCATGAAAGAAGGGCGCCAAAAGGAACGCAGTGCTGAAAGAGAGGAGGCTGACGGGCTTTGCATCTTGGTTATTGCGCCCTGCGGTGCATTAGTACGCAATGAAACGCTACTCTATCGGTACTGCATCGGCGCGCCACAGTACCGTAGCAATACCTTACTGTACCGCCAGTAGTGTACTGTATATATAAGCACGCAGTCACGAAGAAAAAAAAAGGGCCTCGCCCTGGGAGGGACAAGAGGGGACAAAAAGGCCCATAGAGCTCAATAGAAAGAGAAAGGCAGCGCCTCGTGCAGCATCCATAGAGGCCTTCCTTACTCGCCCCCTCCCCCTCTCCCCCCGGCTCGCGCTTCACCCACGTTTCGTTATTTTCGCGCCAAGTCACGGCCTTGCCGATCGTCGACATTGTCACTTTTTTTCAGGTCGGCAATTACGAAAATCAGGCAAAGGTACAACCGAAATGGCAGCGAATCTAAGCTACTCTCAACAGCATACAGAAAATAGACACACCTTCAGTCTCAGTGGACTCTCAACCTCGCCTTCTGTGAAGATTTTAAATTTCATCGCATTTTTTATGGGAGGTTAAAAAAGCGGATGCCCAGACTCCAGAACTATGCTCAGATAAGAATTCTGGACAGCGTGCTGCTCCTAAACTTCGAAGACACGCCGTCCGATACCGGCGCTATTTGCGGCTGCACACGGCACACACATTTCATGCTCTCCCTCCTCACCTTGGCTGACTACAGTAAGGGCCCGGTGGATTGTGGATCCGAACTCTTTGCTTTTTTTTTTTTTACACGCCTGGAATGCGGAAGAGCCCTTTAAGACCTATCGCGGCGAATTTGTTTGTTTTTTCGTGACGCTTATGAGTATCACTTTGACGGTGGCTTGTTAAGGTTATAAATGTTTTCAACGACGTTACGTGCTTTGAAAGAGCATGCTTAGCCAAGTAACGGCCCTAAGCAGGTGATAACAGTGATACACCACACGACACTACGTTAGGATACGATGTCTGACGAGGAATAAGAGCCTCTCTGTCAGTGTCATGACATGAGCAACGATTTCCCCGATCAACGTTTCAAAACACACAATGGCGCTACTAAATCAAACAATACCATTGAGCCACCGCACCGCTAGATTCGGCCCTGTGTTATTGGCAACCTGTGTCATATCATATTTATTTATTCATGTTTATTTCTTAATAATACCTATTTCACAAATTTCATCTTATAACAAATACCCCCCGGGCCCTGGTTGGTCGTTACCGAGGGAAGGAGAGCACATGCTCCACTAATTGAATTATCAATCAAACTAATTTCTTCAATCAGTTCAAGAAAACTGAACATACACATAATTACAAAGCCTTAATTAACACTGAGCATAGTCATACACTGCGCAGCACGATTGAATCGAAACAGCTAACTGAGCTCCTAGAGGGTTTAAACAAATGAGCTGGTGCACCTTCCTAGCGTAAGATCAATAATTGTTTAGCGTTTGTTCAGATCCGCTCGACATCGGTCAGCTTCTGTTCGGCGCTCGTGAAAATGGTGAATTCAAGAGTATGAAGGTAACCCCCCTTGACACTTGCGGTGTTCGCGTCTGGCAGCTCTTTCGTTTTATGTTCCTTCTTCCCGCGGGTTCGAATTCATCCTAGTCATCGTTTTCTCCTTCGGTCTAACTTCTTACACCTGTTGATACTTGAGGACCCCTCTTGATTTAGAGGTTTGTTTCTCCTTTATTAGTCCATTCCTACTTTTCTCTTTGCGCTTCTAGAAGGGTTCTTCCCTCCCAAGGTAGCACCGCTTTTGCAGGCGCCCTCACGCTTGCACGTTCGCACTGAGTTGAGCTTGACTCCGAATATAAAAAGAGGTACGAGGCAGATAGATGAAAAATCTACAGGGGTACTTAATTCAGTTATCCTTTACTGAATATGACGTCGCTTCCATTGTGGTGATGCAAAATTCCTCCTGCCAATGAATGAGTTTTACAACCGACGATGCATTCTGACCCATGGGAGATCTATTGTTATCGCATTAAAACACGCATTCTTACTTTATGCCTGGTAATGTCATAGAGGTGGCGCAGATCTGCCTTGACACGAGGAATGAGTTAATGCCTCATGATAAGGCGGCGCTTTCTTTTCTGTAGGAGCCATAGAGTTTCTTACTATTAACTAGAGGGAAAGCTGGCGCCCCGCCTATGGGAGTTTGCATGGAGCTTCCTCGAGACCACGTCAGCCACCATGGTCGCTCTAAGCATCATAAGGTGGAGAGCTACCGACTGCAGAACCACAACTTTTGGCCAAAAAATAATGCAAAAATAAACGTTGTTCTATAATCAAGAATTTCCTAACATTCAATATCCTCTCCATAAATTCCAACAAACGAGCAGAAAAGCATTTAAATGTTAAGTCTGCCCAAAATAAGCGATGGCTTGCTCTCCTATTGGCCAAGTATTGCACACCACAGAAACTAATATTTCGTATCTAACAGGGGCACTTTTAAAAAGAAATATGTTTAAAAAATGTTGTCGCTTCAACTCTTTAGGAGGCTTTTTCATGGCATTTCGAAAACAAAAACCTTTTTTTGACGTCGTGTGCTGTTGCGTTTCGCTACTATGGCTTTTGCACTCTGCGTTCGGCCCAAAGTCGTCTGCGCGAGGGGCGCTCCCTGGACGGAATGGGACATCTCAGTAACGCCACTCTGTGTTCCTGACAAAAAAAAAACGACGGTCCCTCACCAACTAGCTCATCTCCCCATGATGCTTTGAGCGCCCATGGTGGCTGAGGTGCAGCGCCGCCAGCTTTCCCTCTAGCTAATAGTAGGAAACTATGCTAGGAGCCTGAGGCTAACTGCCCGCCTAATTTTTTATTGAGACGCCGCCTGCCTTTTTCGTTCGCGGGTCTTGGGTGCTGCTGGACGGACGCGGCGTGCGTAACGCAGCGAAGCGTTCGCTCGGCTTCCTTGCAAATGTACTGACCAGAACTAGCGTCAGAGCAGACTTTCAGATCAATACCAAATGTTCCTTATAAATGACTGAATGTTTCTTCGCAGTCTTCTTGTATACACGTTAGGGAGAGTGGTCTCCGTTTTGTGGTTATTTCTTTCCTTCTGATGGCGATTACTGTTTTTCTGGCGATAACAGGTTCAGGTTTAGAATACTAGCATGAATACTAATCAAGCCCTAATTAGTTCCTTGATTCAAATGCACTTGTGAAGACTAACAATACCCTTCTCTAGCATGGCACGGGGACTGGGCAGTGTGGAGAAAACTTTTAATTCAGCCCGTCTGTGCGGAAAAAAAAATGAAGAGAACTGTGTTCGCGGATGAGCTTCTTGCTTTCTTCCTCGCTCGTTCCACCGGCAAGCTTCATTCTTTATTCATTGACTAGGTTTTGACTAGTTTTGTGAAGTGTTAAAGTGACACTTCTGTAGGTTCGATTTGCAAGTCTGGCTAAATTCCCCCCTCCTCCCCCCCCCCCTCCCCCCATAACGTGTCAGCAAAAATGATTGTTCTTAATTCTGCTTCCAAATGGCGCTCCGGCCAGACAATTCAAATAGAACTCTGAATGCGAATGCAATTTCGCAGCCCTATTTTCAGGCTTTTTGTTATAGTAGCCTTGTTTCTTGGCGAATCTTCTTCAATACACCACAGATGTCATAACTCGAGTAAATTTTGTGCATGTTGCAATGAGGCAAGAAAATACCCTTACGAAGGGCGCTGTCCGCTTTAGATTCACCGCTTGAAAATGCAGCAGAAAAGTAGAACCATAGATTTGGAAAAAAAGTGGCAGAAAAATTGAGCCTCGAACAATGAGGAAGGCATCGCAGAAAATACTGCATGAAAAAGATAATATAATTCAATGACACATGCCCAGAATAATCTAATTGCTTAAGTTATCTTCGACCATAACCTCACTGCCTGCACTTAAATGTATTCCTTTACCAATTACAACGCTACGCCACTTATTGTAACCTGCTGTTCCATTCAGATACTGTTGGCGTTACTTTCTTTCAAAATGTTTACGCCGGTCGTTCTGCTTTTTAGGTCTAGATCATCGATCATGCTCCGCAATTCGTCCCCTGAGTTGCTTAGCACGGCAATTTCACCAGCCAACCTGAGATTACTAAGGTATTATCCATTATTACTTCTGCTAGCTCTGCCGCTACGTTCTCCTGAGGTCAATTACTGTCGGTCTCTGGGTTCTCTTGTCCCCTTCCACTTTGAGCAATATTTTTTTTAATGCGGCAATGTCATTTCATCAGCCTGCTCATATTTCGCTAGGTTTCTTGGGAATCAGTCGTCCTGTTATTATTATTTTTCCTGCGTATTCTTTCTTCTCTCGCTAACGCCTTTTGGTTCCTACTCTTATCGCGTCGCCCAGACTGCAGTAGAAGTTCCCGGTATTGTTTCAACTTGCGCCCCCTTTGTTATTGCTACTCGTCAGCAAAAGTGACGGCAGTGAAGCTGTGAGCTTTCGTACGTATCTTGTGTTGCAGTCATTCTTTATCGCCAGAATGCTTTAAGCCTTTCGTTCTTGTCATTAATCGCCTCTATCTGAACTGTCCACGCCTGCCTGTGCCCGAAGAACATATGCCTTCTTTATAAAATTTTGCTTCAACAGCTTACTGCTCCAAAATAGGGCAGCTTGTAAACGAGGCAGCCTTTGTTTCTCTTAGGAAGGCTTTCTTTACCACGTACCATCTTTATACAATGCTATCAATGTGTCGTGCTAATGCGATTACTTGCGACGAATGGTGGGACCGCAAAAAGAAATTGATGGTTAATGACTCATCCGTGGTCATTAGTTCCCGCAAATGAATGGCACGCTGCTAGTGTAGCGAAAAAACACGATCTAAAGCCAAATATAAAATTGACTGACTTGAACGTGCACAGCGAAAATCTAGAGGTGTATAAGGTAAGCGGCAAAGAAAAACTAGGTGCCGAATTTACCTGCTTGACTGTATGTGTTGGTAGGATGTGGTTTCAGTCATGTCTTACGACGCAGTTCAGGGGGCGGTAAATAAATGGCAATGGTGTCTTGAAATTGACAATACAAGAAGCGACTCGGCGTTAGACAATTTATTTAATTATTTACATATACCCTCAAGGCCAAAGTATTATAGAGGGGAGCTGGATAGTACGATAACAACATACATTAACGAAAATGCAATACCAACATAATCACAGGTGATCAAAAAACAGTTATGTACTTCTAGCGAGTTCAGTTTCGTTAAATATAGAGGAACGAAAGTTGTTTGCGTTAGCAATGCTTACTGTCGAGGCGGGAAGGTGCTTATAGTCACGTGATGTCTTGGGAACAAACGACATTGAGAGTGAGGTAGTGTGGTTTGCCGGAACCGCTACTTTGTGCTGGTTGTCGCGGTGAAATGATACGCACGCTGGCGGCAAGATGAATTCTTGTGCTAGTGTGGGATGAGGAAAATTTAAAAAAAAAATGAGGCACAGGCGGGAAACCTTGGCGATCCTGTAGATTAGGTAGACTTAAATTTCATTAAAGTTATGATGGCAGTGCGATTATAGTTAGAAAGAATGAAACATGCTGCATTTATTTGAATCCTTTCTAGTTTATGGATGAAAAAGGCGTGATTAGGGTCTCAAATCAGAGCTGCAACTTCTTACCACTGTGCTAACAAAATGGACTAAAAAATAAATTAAAGCTTAGCAACAAACTCTTGCTCGATACAAATATTTGTCTAATATAATATCTGCCGTATAAACTAAGCGGGCAGACGTGAGCTCGGTCGCCTATTATTTCAGAGGTTTGCAATCGGGCAGTAAGGATTTCTTCACAATATACGGCAGTATTTTAACAGCGCCTTCTTACCCCTGATGATCGCTTTAAAGAAAACATGACTTGCAGCAAAAAGCTGCGTTTTAATTACGGGCCTCCTACTTTCAGCAAAGCGATAGGAATTACATCGCACGTTCAGAAGAAGAGAAATAAATATTAAGTAAAGTCTCTGTCATGATTAAAATTAATTAGAAAGTTTATGTCGCAGTTCATCTGTTTAAGTAATGAATCTTGGCAGTCTACAGTTGACATCTGCGATAATCGAATACCGTTTGATTGAACAGTGTTCCGCGTAGATAATATCTATTTTGATCGCCAATATTGTTTTTTTTTTTCGCTCTTTATAAGTGAGCCTCAAAAGGATGCGTATGCTTTGATGATAAAATAGGCTGTGCCATAACGCTATATATTAATGTATTTTGATTTTACAATAGACTGCGCTATCAGGCTATATATAAAGTTATGTAGGTTATTTCTTTAATCCCCTTTTCGCCATTATAATAAACTGCAAGCCATTCTAACAAGGCAAACGTAGTACACGAGTGAGCCTGAGGCATTCGTGTACCCTAGTCTGAACTCCTTAATTTTTATTCTCTTCTGCACTTTTCTTTTTTTACTTCTTGTACAAGAACTACTTTAATAAAGAAAGAGATGACAAAAATAAGAAACGTTGTGAGAGTGCTGCCAGTGTCGGAACGCGTGAAAAAGTAACGCAGTCATTTGTCTTATTACTGAGGTACTCCTTTTTTCTTTTAAAAATTTCATTACAAAATTTTATCGCACCAACGAAATCGTAATGAATCCTGTACACAAAATGTGCCGTGAGCCATTTGTTCAATACGACAATAAAAAGAAAGCCGGACGCGGATACTCATCCTCAGTCCAGAGGAATGCTTCTTAACACAAATTTAATTGTCATTCAAAGGAAGACATCGTACTCTACGAAACTAAATGAAATGCTTTCATCTTTACGGGTGCGACTTTTTGCTTCTCATTATTCCCGTAGTACTTTAGTTTAAAGGATCTGCTTGTCACCCGGCCTGTAAAGCGTATACTTGAAAACGACGTAAATTCTTTTGTAAAAGATAAGACAGTTCCTACACCAGAAAAAATCTGGATTCTCTTCCCTAGCCTCAAAATCTCATCGGCGCGCTCCCCGCGAGCCCTCCTGAGATAGCGAAAATTTCATGTTTCAAGCGCCCCAAAGAACCTTTTTTATGCGCTCTCAATAAAACAGCACGCTTCTGGACATCACAGCATCGTCTGATTAACCTTTTTCACACCTTATTCCTGCTCTGCACCATCTAGCTTTTTTACTTTTGCACCGCTAGATGCACAAGAAACTTTTCCCGCAGTAAACGGCTTACACGGTGAGGTCCTAGTATAACGCCACCAAAAACATCTGCGTTAACTTGCTCACCATTTAGGCAGCCAACCACGCTGGCAGTCAGAATTCACTTCTGTGTGCGAAAAAAATAACTCTTCAGAATAGAGCAACTAGCCTCACAACGCATATTACTGGAACCACCCGGGACCGAAGGCTGCGCTGTCGACAATGTGTCATGTGCGTTCGTTTCCTCGCTTCTCCTCCCCCCCCCCTTTTTTCCCACGGCTAGTTCCAGGCACACATCTTGAGAGCGACAGCTACAGCTCATTTCCTGGTATTTAACGCGATAGCGCTGAGGGCCCCGTGTCGTAGAAGATCTGGCATCGTTTTCAGTGTCAGCGTTGTTGGCCGTGAGCAAAAAATCTACGACCGTCGGAGGGGACACCGGATCTTTAAGAGTACGACACGAAGGCGTATTGGGTTTGCCCATGTATCAATGAATGGCGATTCTCTGCTTTACATATACAGATCCTTGGGAGTCCTCATGTCACACCTGGCGAAGTGGTGCAGCGGTTAAGCGATGCGCCACTGCCCTGCGATGGCAGGTGCTGCCACCGTTGGGGCTTATCGGCCCAGTTTGCTATGGCCGAGCAAGCTGTAGCGACCAATGATTAATTTAACTCCCACTTGAAACGGTGGGCAGTTTGCTGATAAGCCGGTGGGCAGGTGGTGATTATACCGCAAGGCCACGTCACCTAGGTAGCCCACCTGCCTCTCAGGTTGGTTCTTTGGAAATTTTCGTTGATTTTTCGCTCACCGTCGACGAACCCGACGGCGACACGGGCTCCTTAACGAATCGCGTTAAAATGACCAGACGATCAACCTATGGCGATGGTGAACAATCTAGGTCTCGTGATATTGGGAGGTGATCACAACCTGTCCACCGGATTGCGAGTAAGCGACAAGCCTTGTCAGGTACGTGGCAGTAAAATAATTATTGGCCGCGAGATGTTGCTCGGGAAGAATAACCTGGATTTCACTAAGCTATACCAGTGCCAGCACCTCTCTTCAGAGAGCAGTGGCGCATCGCTAAACCGCTGCGGCACTGCGGCTAGAGTGCTATTAGGAATCCTGGGGCATCTCTAAATGTGTAGTAGAGAATGACCAATTACGCATATATTGCAACGGATTAGGAGATGATGAACTGTACAGTGGCTCGGGCAGGAGTTCTCGCGCCAAGCCGTCCGCCATTAAATGCATTCTGTAGGCATCTGTCATCTCATCTCCGTCATCTGCTTTCCGCCACGTAACAATATTTGCATTACCCATTATCGTTACGCGTCGTACTCTTAATGCTCAGCTTAAGCGTTTGCTCAAGTGTTTTTAGTCGTAAGTATACGCGAGCGACATTTACTGCTTTATACACCCCAGCCATGCTGTCTGCCGATCCTCGAAGCTCTCAAGAGGAAACAGCCGATTTGTGCTCTGTGTTAGAATGGGGCAATGTGTGCCGTAGGTTTAATGCAACTTAATGTCTTACTTTCCCTCGTCTGCCAGATTTGTTCACTGGAATGTAGACAGGGTTCTTAGCTTAACGCCGCTCATTCCTAGCTCTATCTTCCCCACATGCACCATTGCAAAAAGGAGCGTTCTCCTGCAGACATCAGTCACCTTTCGCAACCACTTACGTAACGTCCAAGCAATGGCTATTTTTTGTCGATCGAGTAGGGCTATGACGCACTTTGGGCTCACTCTTCCTGAAAGTCGACACTGAAATATTTGGCGCTCTGCACGTCGCTGAACACGCTGCCGCTGCCCTCCATCAATGCAACCTGCTGGTGTCTGGGTAATGTGGCAGCCGACCCGAAATCCGCTTAAGTGCGCTTCCAGGCGCGCCTTAAATAGGCTCATTTGAGAAGCCGGCGCAGTTTCTCCACAGAGCTTGTCTCCAGGACGAGACGGCGCATTGAGGGGTCGCTCCTGTCGAAGGCATCTTCATTGCGAGCGCGAATGGCGGCGCGAGGATCCTAATCGAAACTCAAATGACACCTTTGCTGAGGGCGACCGCAGTGCTGGACGTGCCTGCCACATTTAAATCGCAGTAACTGTCGCGTTTAAGGGTGTGGAAACCTGCATTCTTGCGTTCTCTCGAAGGCGGCGGGAAGTCAGGCGAGCGGGTAAGATTAAGGAGTTTGCGGGTACAATATGGGCGCAGCTGGCATAGGACGAGGTCAGATGGGGAGAAAAGGGAGAGGCATTTGTCCCGCAATTGGCGTAGTTCGGATGATGAATATAATGAACACGAATCAAACTTTTTTTTTGTGCAGGTAATGAAAGCGCATTGAAAAGGTGCATATGTGATTAGGTGGGATGATTGGGAGTGAATGCTTCGCAACCACGATAGCAAAATCATTCGACCATATAACTGTGAAGTCGGGCGCTATTAGTATTTGCTAGTTGAAAAAAAAATAACTTACATTTCATTACTTTATCTTTTGATCAGAAACGTATGACTGCCAGAGCAGTGTTCATATACTCTGTCATTCTGTTGTCGCTGTTTTTATAGATCTTTATCACCTTTCCGTTCTGTGTGACATTGCAAGCTCTGCTGGCGTTGCCGAAGTGCCCTGTCTTTTCCTTTCTGAAGCCCGCCGTTTATAGCGACCTCTCTGTCGGAGCCGGAGAGGTAGGAATCTTTTAGCTAAGATACGTAAAAACAAAATTAAAGGTACTATGAAAAAAAAGCACACTTGTTTCGTTCTTCCCATTCTGGTCAGCTGTTTGATAGCCTGTCGCTTCCTCTTCCGACGTGTTAGTCCTTTGAAGTGAGTACACTTCAGGGCAAATTGCTTGTATCCAAACCGGTATGCAAAGAGCGCCGCTTCTTTATATTTTTCGTTGCGTCTCAACACCCAGTTGTGGTTTTCCTGAAATCGATAAAAAAAACAATTTCGTTCACCGATAATTTAGAATGCTTTCGACACAGCACCCGCTTATTCAGCAGGAATCATTTTGCGCGAGGGCGGCTAATGAAGCGGTCGTTCCCAGTATGTGTGCTTTAATGACTCTGCCTGAATGTTCCGTCATGCTGTTGCCTTCGCAGACCGGTGTTTAGCCGGCGATTTTCTTGTTGGCGGCGGGATTGTTGTGCAGCAAGATATGCGCTTCAGAAATGCAGTGCGATTTCCAACATGATCGGGTCACTGGCCTTTATGTATGACTTCGCTGCAGATCAGGCTAAACCTCCGTGTCTTTGTAGCTTAACAGAATACTTACTGTTTCTTAGAGACGCCCTTTCCTTGGTTTTAACTGGAATGCATATTATTCTGAACTGAAATTTTGCTGTAAAAAATTACATCATGTAGTCTAGAGTATGAAGCGTTTACGAATTATGTGCACTGGCTTGTTTGTTCATTTTACGCCTATACAAATCTGTTCATTGATTCTTTTCTCGCACAGAATAGAAACAAGAAGATGACAAAAGGGTTATTTGCAAAATAAAGAAAAAAGGCTGAGGCATTCATCTGACGTGCTATAAGATCACCAGCCCTGTTTCGTTTGCACTATCGACGGTAAGGCAAGCTTAGTACTACAAAGCGCTGTACTTCTGAACAAATATTTTTATACAGAGAAAGACTAAAACGTAGCGTTCAGCTGTGGTAGCAGCCCACGGAGTTGCGTGAAACTCGATATTGAAGTGACATCAAGGCTTTTGCTGACGAAAAAAATAAATCATTTCAAGGGTTTATGCGCAGCCACCATGAATTTTCGCCACCACAATGGAGCTTTCCAGTGTGCTTTTAAGTGCTTTTAAACATGTCTTACCTCTAAAGGTGACACAGCACGTCCCTTTACTCATTTTTCGCAAATGTGGTTAGAGAGCCACTGTCTTAAATTCACTGATTCATTTATTTGCTTATTTTTTACCTATTATTAATTTTTATCGAATACCCGAGACTAAAGGCTTCACAATCTTTGAAGTCCACCCATGCGGTAAAGAGGGTTATGCGAGGATCTTTCAGGTAGGCAGAAATGTGTCAGGCAGGAATAGGTTCAATAATATTTAAACAGCGCATGCTAGACACGGACAGAAGGACGAGAAAACAAAGACACACGTGCGCTGCGCATGCGCTGTTGAAATGTCATGCAAAACCAACAAGCCCATCAGCTCACCTTGTTCAGGAATAGGTTCGCAAACGTCGCGTCTTCAGATGCATATCATGAATATGCTTCTGCGCTTCTTAATGTCCTTCTGGAGGGTGGAGGCCTCACTATCCGGGACTGCAGGCAGACGCCGTCATTTTCGCATTGTGAAACTAATACTACTAAAGCAACAAAACAAACCATGTGGGGAAAGGAAGGACGACTACTTTCATACGTTTGGGATTTTTGAGCTTGCAAAGGAAGAAGGGTGATGGGAAGGAACACTCTGACTGGCAGAAATAAGTAGGATGCTGGTCATAGCAGTGTTGAACAGAGTAAAAAAAAACACCTAATACGCGTTCTCGTCAAAGTCGAGTGCAGCAGTACACACAGGATCACGACCCCTAGAAGCAGCGTGACTGCTGATGCGTTTGGCGTATGTGGCGCCACACAACGACGACGAGGTTTCGAGGAACCCCGGCCATGTGTTACAGGGGTCACTCTGCCAGCAGTAAATCGTCCGACATCAGTTGTGCAGCGGTCGGCGGTCCTTTCTCTACAGGGCGTTTAGTACTGCTGCTGCAGAGCTGCTATTTTTGTCTTCGTACGCAATGATTCGCCGCAAGAAGTGATTTACACCTATTCTCGGTGTAGTTACTCAAGGTGCCTCTGAGATGTCATGCAGAAATGTCTGAATACATAAAGAAGATCGTATTTGCAGTACACCTCCTTTATCTAGCTGCGCAGAGGAGTGCATTCAGTGCCGCTATATACACTGTCTTTATTTCTGGCGATTTGTTCACAACGCAAAAAGAAGAACGAGAGAGAAAAACTTCATTCAATTAGACAGCTTTTTATCACACCGATTATGAGGAATTTCCTGAGGGCTCAGTGCCGTATTCGTCGTCCTATGCTGCAACAAAAAACTCCGGAGGTAGTCTGGTACCTCAAAAGATTCTGCCGAGGTGAGCCCCAGTCCCAGCAGGCAGAACGGTCCGGGAGGCGTACTTGGCACATGGACCTTTAGTCTTGGAGGCGGATGAACTCGTTGAAGAGCGGCAAAGTACTACTGTCACTATCAGGGTTGCTACTGCGAAGTACCAACTCCTTTTCTGTGCAGTTATGCTGCGAAAGTATTCACCCGACTTATTACCAGGGTCGGGAAATAAATTCGCAATCTGAGATGCTGTATCATTCGGTCAACAACAGAAATTAACCAATAAAAATGCTCATGTGTCATAATTTCTTCTCGAGTCATAGGAAACGCGCACTGAGGAGCATAGCCATCTTATCTTCGTCTTTTCGGAGCAAGCACATCGTGTCGCACTCACCATTTCTCGTTAGCAAAGAATTTCTCGCGAGATAAGAGCCGGAATCCTGTTCGAAGCTTTCCATTATTGCCCTCCTTCCTAACAGTGTTCTTTCTGCTTGAATTCCGCGCTTTGACTGTCTGTTGCCGGAAAGGACGTGTTCCGGAACAAGCTTGAAACTGCGTCTGAAGAGGGCCGGAGCACAAAACTCGTTAGCGTTGAATGGCATCGGTCGTTTCCGCTGTTTTTCCTCGTAAACAGCTTTTAACGAGCTGCACGGAAGGAAACCCTTTTGTTCTTTACTCGTCGTTGGACAATCGACGAGGGCCTTTTTCTGAAAATGCTCGCGCCATTAGGCTCGGTGCAAACGAGGGTTCCTCCCCTGTAATTCTTCTCCTTGCAGCTCCACTTTTCGCTCTCTCTTGGCGATGCGTTTACACTTATGGGAGCTCCAGTGTCAAAGAGTTCGAAGGCAAAGCTGTAATGCCAAGAAAACAGTCTCTAAGATAAACGCCTGAGGAGCGCGTCTTTATGAATTGCGTATTGAACGACAGCTACGTATCTTGCCAGCATTTATGAATGCAGGTTCCATACTATGAATAGCTATTCCCAGTAACTGCCTCTCAAGCAGCGTTTTGGTGGTTTGATTTTTAAGATTCGGCACACGAAAATCCAGCTGAAGAGACGACCGCCGAAGCAGATCACACACTGCGGCGGGGGAAGTCCCCATGCGCTATTAGAAAGTGTATTACTCATAAATATTTATTTCTAGTCTTTATATTTATTATTATGCTTAGATATCTTTTCTTTATTATTGGAAACAGTCGACGATAATAAATATGTTGCTACTTGCAGGAGGGTTTGTCATCCGTTCTGCATGCTAGGAAAGTAGTCGAAAAAGTGGGCGTGCTTTCTTAAAAAAAATTGATCATGAAAATAAAAGAATTATGTAAAAATGAGTCGCAGGGCTTTTTCCTGTTCTTAGATGGCGCTGTGTGGGAATCAATTTTTTTCTTTCATGCACAAAAGCCAAGGCAATTCAGTTTAATGTGGAGACATGATTAGTTAACACCTAACGTGCGCCCATTCTTACCCTGTCTTCGTTGCGAGATATTGAACAGAAAGTAAGCAAAAAAATATTAAGTACAGAATGTGGTTTAGGCCTGACAACAATAATTGTCCACATGAGCAAAATATGAAAACCACCGAAGGCAACGCCACCTAGTGAAGAAATCTTGCAGATGGTTTCGCTTTGCAGTGCAGGGTAATGTGGTGACTGCGGATGTCAGCTACTGTTGCGGGCTTCGGGAAAGCAGATGAACGGGTTGGTGCTCGGCACGTTCAGCCGACTGAACTGAAAGATAGAAAGAAAGAAAGAATGAAAGAAAGAAGAAAAGAAAGAAAGAAAGAAAGAAGGAAAGAAAGAAAGAAAGAAAGAAAGAAAGAAAGAAAGAAAGAAAGAAAGAAAGAAAGAAAGAAAGAAAGGAAGAAAGAAAGAAAGAAAGAAAGAAAGAACTACTCCATCTGCGAAAAATTCCACGGCGAAAGTGCTGCGGATGGCTCATGAAATGTCGCGATGAACATTTCGGTTGCGTGGCCGTTTAAACGCTACCTATTGCAGTACAACGTCACCCGCGATGGAATTTGTGCTCACTTTACAATCATGTCTTCGGTAGCGAATTCTTATCTTCCGCGGTCCCATACGTTCTGCCCTGGACTATGAGTTTCATCAACGCGAGCATTGTCAGTGCGCCAGCGCTCGCTGCGTAATCCATGCTTAGCGAGAGTGCAATCGAGTCTATTTGGAATAAACACGCATTAACGCGATTATCTGGCATTCCCTCAGTAACCGAAGAACCATATTACACTTCTTTAACTTCTGTTATTCACTTCCATATCTTCGCGACATTGGCATCCCTTCTGCGACCCATAATTTTCTCACGGTTGTTTAGAGCCCGAGGTGGCGCATTTTGCGAGTACCTTTTGGGGCCTTGATATCAAGAGCACGCATAACGAGAAACATTCAGGCTCATTCAAGGGCTTCTATAGTTTGTTTCTAACAGGACCAAAGTAGAACTTCGTGAGTAGCCTTTTGTATGCTCGCTGTACTAACGGTATGAGGTCTTCACTGCGAAGCTTGAGCCGTGCTCCACCTTTTACTGTTGCCGCTGAAACTGTTGGCTACCCGTAGCAGCGAGCAGGAGCTTACGATCCAGCAGTAAATAGCTAAAGCATGCGCGGTTGAAGAGCGGCGATAAGGTTCTGCTCTGCTTTTCGACTTTCCCGTTGACCCTCTTGTTTTTCTTGAATGCTCGCCGCCCAGCAGTGTGGAAGCGGGCACACTTTAATCTTGTTCGGGAAGGGATCAGGGATGAGATCCAGCCCTGAAAACGGGATCAGGCGCCAATCGGAGGCATTGAGTGCTCGGCTGCTACCTCGCAGAAGCAGATAAGCTTCTCTTCTTTGCGGCCTCCCTGTCTGTTTTCCCATCGAGACGAGTGCCAGACGTGCTTCCTGCCCCGAGTCTCACGCCATTCCATCCAGCCTTCTGCAGCCACACCATACAGACCGAAGCTCCAGGACACCGGGTAAACACGTATTGACGACCGGAACTTGTGCTATATAATTACATTTTTTTTTCAGTTTCGCTCAGCCTCGAGTTCAGACAGCGGATAAGTAGTTCTGAAGCAGTTCGATTGTATTGCGCAAGCTGAATCGCACAGCTTTCCTTTGGATCCGCTCAAGTGCTTTTATGTTAGTGACAGTATACGGATCCCATACAATGCACGCATATTCCAATTTCGTCCTTATAAAAGTTTCATATGCTAGTCTCTTAACCTGAAGTGGTTTGTGTTTTAGTTTATGGCGCAACAAAGTTCTCTTATGGCAGGCGATCAAGTGTTTGAGATGTGAGTGTTCAAGCTTAAGTTGTTTGTTAATGTAACACCAAGATATTTATATTCGTTTACGTGAGTAATATCTCCTGAACCCAGAAAAAAGAGCATATGAATGGATTAAGTTTTCTTGTAACACGTAGTAGAACAGTCCTTTCAAAGTTTCATGCCGCATCAATTACAGCATTGGTGTATATTATTGAGGGACGTGTTTAGTATTGCCTTATTGTCAGGTGTCGTAGTCTCTGACGATCAGTCTCTGCATTAATGCAGTCGAATTTAATTCCATCGCTTCAGTCGCAGCGCAAGCTTCATTGGATGAAATTCAAATTTTGTTATTTAAGCATAAACTCAGAATAAATTCTTCACCGTTTCTTATATACTACAGAACACCAGACGAACTCGACACTGCCACCTCCTTTATCCGACCCCGTACTTTGCAAAAACTAACTTATTTCAGCCCTCTTTCTTTCCGCAAACCATCAGCGATTGGAACAGCTTACTAGCTTTGTGTGATGACCCCCATAATGCGCAGGTCCACACGGGACGGAGAGGCAAAGAGACACCGTATGGCTCAGTTTAAACAAACAGGTATATTCAATAATTACACATGATTAAGATTATACATCAGAGGCTGGGGCGTCCGAGCTTACGTGCCGACGACTTCATGGGGGCGATGGAGTGGCTCCGGAGTTGAGCTCGAGCGGTTGCTGGCAGAAGCTGCACGCCGACGGGCTTCGGCGCTGAAGGCCCTCTTGGCGAACGATGTCGTCCTGAGCGTGCTTGCAGTAGAATTTCAATAGTCGTCCGTTTCTTCGAGGATGGTTCACAAACCCTTCCTCTAGTGTCGTTCGGCTTGGAAGATGAACAGGAGGCGAGCTTGTAGATGATGACAGCAGAGCATAATTTTACAACATACATATACAGAGAGTTAAACTGGAAAAAGCAGAACTGAATTTACAAAAGAACAAACTTTGCACTACTTTACTCATCGACCGGGCAGGTTAGTGCCTAAGTAGCATCACATTACATGCTAAGCATGGAGCCCCAGCTCAGACTGGACTGCATCCGTTTACATGTGCTTTTAAGCACTTGATTAACAGAGGACTAAGGGCGGTCATTTCCAGTGGCCCGCCCAAAGCATCAATTCTCCAATCCAAAATAACATGCGAGATGGGGACCACCCCTTGGGTTGGGCTTAGCCTCGAACCCAGAGTCTGTTAACAATACAAACTAAATAAACAACAAAAACGCCACCACTCTCTCTCAAGTGAGAGTATACACAGGCTCTCTCTTCGGAGCTAATTCACTAGCGCCTGTCTTTCCACATTCTTGGCGAGTACTGCCTGTCCGGCGTGACAGGTGTCCGTCACGGCCCTTCTGGGAATGCGCTTTCGTTCACGAGGCACGGCGGGAAGCTGTGGGTGCCTTCCCGGCGATAGCCCACGTCGAAAGGGGAAGGAGGGAAAGAATGTTGTCTTCGCGGTAGCGCATAGCGTCGGCTGTGGTACGGCGCGCTCTGGCCCGCTGACAGCTCCCTTGTCCTGGAATGTGCCCGGAAATTGGGGAGGATAAAGCCTGTTTCCCCGCGGCGGCGGCGGCGGGTCCGGTTGTTCTGGTCGTCACACAAAGAGCATGGCTGGGTAATTGATGATGCCGCTGTCACGGCGGCGGGTCCCTTCGTCTACGCCGCGCCGTCGAACGTGGATCCTCGTAGCACACAAGGAATGTCACATTTGTGTGTACGGTCTCTTGACCTGATAAGCGACCGTTCTCAGTTTTTGTAGCGATAGCTACATTACGGCAGCACTTCGAGCCTTCAGCGTGGCGGCGCCGTGGCGGTGGCGGCGCCGCCACCCTATGGCTGCGTTGCCATGCCGTGGCTGCGTCGCCACGCGGTCACGTGGTTGGTCACGTGGTGCGGAGCCTCCTCCGGCGGCGCGGCGCCATGGCTGATCACGTGGTTCGTCACGTGACCAAGTTCCATTCGGCCAGCTATAGTTGTCGCGTCACTCCAGGTTTAACCAAAGCTTAACCACCACCAATTTTTTTAGCTTGTTTTGTTAGCAGGTTTTTTGCCTTCTCATGTCATTTTCCGCTGCTCGTGTTCTGTTGGCATTTTGGTATTATTGGTCAATTTCTTATCTGTTTCTGTAACTCACTGCTGCTTGTCCCTGACGGCCTGCAGTATGTCATAAATAAATAAAATAAATAACTTTATACTTGGGGTTTTTTTTACTATGATAAAGCAACTTGATTACGGGTGTAGCAACAAATGGTTTCCGATGGTGCGGCGAAAATCGAACGTTAAAAAACGGGTCTGTCATTAGCTCGTTCAGAACCGGAACTGTACAACAGCAGTTGTTCGGATATCCACAGTTAATAAAAATGCTAAGAAAGATTATCTTGGTAAAATTTTGATAATTGAGGTAAATAGAAGCGCTGAATGACACTATAGTTTATCTAAAAGCGTTTGGAAACCGTAATTCGCAGAAATAAACGGCAATTGAGCTAAATATAGAGACGCATAGCCTTTTACGTCGTGTGCCGCCGCTGTGTGTGAGCGCACGTTCAGAAACCCCAGGTGGTAGAAATTTCCTTAACCTCACGTAGCGTCAGCCGCTTTCGAATGTTAAACCACAAACCTTTTGCAGCATGCAGTGGCGAAAAAGCAGTCACCAAGAGGCGGAAACAAAAGGGGTAACTCGAAGCGAATAACGAGGCTTGCATTGAAAGCTGGTTTTTTGTTTTGACTAACGGGAAACTTAAGACCACATTTCTTGAAAAGTCACTTACCAAAACATACTCTAGTTACTTTTAATACTGTTTCTGCTACTTCTCTTATTTTCAAGAAATCTGAGGTTCGGCGAAATTTCGTCTGGCGAGAGTAATTCATAGGGACTTTAGAAATACATGCACTTTACAAAGGCCGTAGAAAAGTTTAGAGCACTTTCAAAACGTGCTCGCACCTTCAGCTAGGAGAACAGCTACGCACGTCCGGCACTTGATAGACTTTGTCAGAAAGAATAAGGACGCCTTCATTGACGACAGCCAAGTCAAAGTATCGTTCGATGTGAAGTCGATGCTAACATCCGTGGCTGTGGATATTGCGATCTAGTGTCGCAAGAAAGCCCTCAACTAGACGCCACTCTATTAGTACGAGGCCCGATGGAAGCTGATGACCAGGGTTGTTACTTGGATCTTGCAGACTGCTTTAAACGTCGAACGTCGTTTACGTGGAACAGCAGTTACTGCCGTTAATGGTGTACTGGAGTACGTTCTCTAAAAATTGTTTATCTTTTACGCTCCCATTAGGAGATAAGAGCGGGTGTCAAAACACAGCATTGTCCTTTCTTTTCGTGATTCTAAAAAAAAGCAAGACTTTATTTCCCCTCTGATCTAGAAGGCAAATGGATTTGGTGTCTGCATGCGACCTATGTGCTTGTCTACATACCAGGTTTTGTTTATCACTCACTTTCTTCCTCATGCTTCCCCGTGCCACCATTTTTCAAATACGCCTTTTGTGTGTTTGGAATGGACTTGCCCAGTTTTTCATAGAGCGTTACTTTTCCTCCTTTTATCGAGTTTTTGGGAAACTTTTCTTGTGATTTCATTTTTTTTTTTATATTGTCTCACCTATTCTGCTTGAAGTGAACAGGATTATATATTGGCTGGATCGCAGTCAGACTGATCGCAGTCTGAAGTACAAAACAATTTGTGCTGCACACTGACAATGTGTGGCCTGTTAATTGAAGGCATCACAGAAATTTCACTTTCGCGTTTTGCTTTCTCATCACAAGAATTTTTTGCTCCGCTTCTCTCTTTTTACCGTCTGTCCATTTCCGATGACGGTGTAGCGTCACGGCTGCTCCCATCACCGAGTCTACAAGTGTCGAAAATTGCTTTTCAGTTGTACCTAGACGGATCTCGACTGATCTTCTGATCATTAAATGCCATATGCCAGCCTGTAATGTTGTTACTGGTTGGAATGATGATGATTATGATAATGATGTTCACTTAATTGCAATCTTTTTTTGCCGCACTGCAGCTGTGACGAGTACGTTCCTAATCGCGCACGTATTTTAGTTTAGTCTATTGCAGTTCACGCAGAACGCAAATACAAATAAATACCGGTCGGAAGGTTTGGTACTAAACCCAAGCTTAGGACGTTTCCCGGCACGCAGCAAGGTGCCTCGCAAATTGAGCTGAACGCATTACACATGCCTAAAAGTTCACTCAAAGTGTTGGAGACGAACTAACAGGCAAGAACAATGGCTGCAGTTTCCCCTTTGTTTCGAAAGGACAATAAATTTGGTGTGCGACGTCGCTCACATTGATCCTGTGTTTAGTTTCATGAGAGACAGGTGTTCCTCTTTGTCAGCGCTCTACTGGTGTCCCATTCCAGTGGAATGTTTCCAGTTTTGAGAAACCAGTCGTTGCACAACATGTCCTAAAGTGTGCGTTTTGTTTAACTTGGGGGTGAAGCCTGTTGCAGCCATATCACTCGTAAACCGGGCGAATATACGACATTCTAAAAGCACTGCGAAGGCGGACACTGGTTTACTTAAAATCCTGACGCAGTTCGCTCAACCAGAACTGAATGCTCCGGACATTAACAGTTAAATGATATTTGGCAGCGCCTTTAAAGCCTCGTCAGCATCGTGCTGAACTTATTGTTTCTGATACTTTTAAACTGTGATATGGGTTCACAACGCTGGTACAACTGCTATTGCAGTCAGACTTTCTCTCTTAAAAGAACGTCTTGCTGGGCAAGTTGGTAACTGTGCATCTTTTTGTTTACAGGCGCGAAAACAGACACAACACAAGGTAGAAAGACGGGATGGAGCGCCACTCACAACTGATTTATTAGAAGGCAACACGGACAAATATATACCAACGTACACGCAAGGAATGCTATCATCTTCAAGGTTGATAAGATAGCGAACGAGTGAAAAAATTGTTCTCTGCCTTATACAAAGATATCTTTCTATAAGGCAGAGAACAATTTTTATCACTCGTTACTCAAACGGCCAGCTGAGTTATCAGTTTTCACCTTCTTCAACTGCTCGCATAGCTCATAAACAATGAAATGAAACTATGAATACTGAAAACGGTCGGCACATGGAGCCCGGATTTGTGTTTTTCAACCAACGAGGACCAGCTTATTGACGAGCTCAAGCGTAACATTGGCACCATGCTGAATTCTTTCTCGCCACGCTGTCAACTAAATTCTCCCGCATCTTGTACGCCAGAGGCCCATACAGCACGCTGCATGCTTCAGCTAACTCAAGTTCCGGCAGCGACACTAATTTCTGAAGTAAGTGACTACGGAGAAGAAATTCAGCAAGAATAAAAAAGATATGTCTGCGCAGCTGTATTTGCAGTAGTGCAGGGTAGGGTCACTCCAGGCTGTATTACCCGAGACGGGCCAACGCAGAACTTCTCATCCACAGAACGATGCGCATAAGCGCCACGCAGGCTTGCCTCCCCGGCTGTGGAATTGCTACTGAACTCTTTGAAACATTAGTAACGACGAAGTAGGCCCGAGATTCACCAAAGTAGAGACGGAAAGAAGCGCGGAGAAGACTGCGCAGTTCCTTGTAATATACCGAGCTCGTTACGAGGTCAGATTTAAGGCTCCCCCTATCCTCGCCCAAGCACGTATCTCGAGGACTTGAGGCGGGACGAACGGATGGGTAACGGGGTGCCTGTACATAGCTGCGCCAGCTCAAGAGGCGAGTGCGTTTCGTTGAAGTTCATGCTATCTCCATAAAAAGGCGTTTGAGGAAGGATTCCTGATTAGCATAGACGTTTCATTTTCTATACCGTCTCCACGCAGCGGGTCTCATTGACATAAAGGAGCAATCAAACAGCGCGATTAGTATACTAGATTTCTGTTTACGCTCTTAAAAAAACTTAAATAAAGTGATGCAATCGTACGACACACTCTTACGGCAATGAAAAGAAAGAAAGTCTAGAAGAGGGTGGAAGATCAGGGAACCCGTGTCGCATCAGAGTTGTGGCTATTCCGTTCTTCGATACGCAGAAGGGAAGCGTTAAACAGTTCCGATGACAGGGCCTGCTTCAAAAGAAAATCTTTTTTTGCAATTTAGTTAAAAATTATGAGAATATAATAGCGAAAAAAAAAATAATTTTTAGGCCCCAGCACTCTTCCTCAGGAGAGGTACCAGTGCTTCCTATATTATTTCCGTGTCTGGTAAAAACAAAAAGAAATAGAGACTGGCACCGTGCGCGCTAGTACAAGGCTCCACCGCAGGTAACGCCACCGAAACAGGTTTCTCCGTCTCTCATCACGCCCTTGCACGTATCGTCTGCACACGAAGTCGGGCTTCTGTTCCCGTACATTGCCAGCCGTTTTCGGCGTTGCCAATGCAAAGATGAAGCAGAAATATGGCAATGGACAAGCGAGGGTGAGTTGGTAGACCTAAATTTTTTTCCCGTTCACTCACCATCACTAGAGACCGAAAGCTGGGAGTTATACGCGCGCATGTTCCTCGAGAAAGCCGGCGTTGCAAGCACTCTGTATGCCCCAGCATAAAATTTTTCGAATGTAGTTGCTGCACTGCGATACCGTTTAAAAAAAATGGGAAGGAGCAGTTAAGCTTCGCCTTAAGGGTATGACGTGATAGCGTAAGTGCGTTAACACACATGTATGCAGAATTGGTCATTCTAAACTTAACATTCATACATTTCATCAGAGTCCTCATATCACTCCTGGCGCACAGGTTCAGTGGCTAAGCAACGCGGCACTGTTCTGCGATGGCAGGTGCTGCCATCCGTGGGGTTGGTGCGATCCTGGCTGCTCTTCGCGGGCGACCACTCGCGGACAATCATCAATTTAATTGCCAAGTGCCACATTGCGCAGTTTTCTCAGGCGGCAGGTTGTAAAGACGCCGAATGGTTACAAGACATAGGTAGTCCACCTGCCTCCTAGGTTACTTCTCTGGGAATTTTCGTTGATTTTTTGCTCACGTTCAAAGACGCTGAATTTTCTGCGACATGACCTCCTTAACGCTATCGCGATAGAATGGGCGTTCAGCATGCCATCACGCCTTCATTTGCATCGGAACAAGCGAATGAGCCAGAAAATCATTTACCTTCAGATCTTCAGGTGCTGCCTACAGGGTGGCTTCTTGGAAAAGTACGAATATGCATCGTGTTTTTCGGTGATGCCGAAAACATACTTGATTCTCTGTTTTTCAATTAGTCACTCTCTCTCTTTCTCTCTCTGAAAATACAGCCTAGCAGAAAAGGCCTCAGAATCGCAGAGCTAGAAGCTTCCTCAGTTTCACTTAGGTCAGCTCGACGTGATCGTCTTTTGCATTTTGTTAATTTTGACGCAATGAGAGCTGGAATCGCATAATTCACCAGCGGTGCGAGCTGTTTTCTAAGAGTTGAGTTTCATACAATGCTTTGACTGCGAATTCTCTGTGAATGTTGAAAAGAAAGAGCCAATGCTCTGAGGGAAAAAAAGCAGCCGTTCTCCGTCCTTGCTGCGTGTGAATAATAAAATCGGTTGGTTTGTCGTTGGTCTCGGGGACAAAGCAACGCAACGGTCGCTGTTCATTTGTCGCTGATGACCCTGGCATTTTGACCCCCAACGTAAACAGTTTCTGTGATATGCAGTGAAGGCCTGAATAGAGGCAGTACAGTTGTTTCGAAGATTTTAGGCGCATGAACATCTTTTGAGAGCTGTACATCTGGTTATGCCTGCGAATCTACCAGGCTGAAAATCCTAACTAACCAGCTGGAATCAACTGAGACTTGTTTCTTGAACTAGTTTGACCTGTTAGAATTTTCACCACGGAGAAGATGTGTCAAGAGGCTCCATGCTAGGCAGTGCTGCGCACAAAATGGCACACGCATCACCGAACTTCTTCGATGGAAACGACAAAAAGTACTAACAGACAGAGGGGAAGGGAGCAACACAGACACACGCGCTGTTAGCGCATGTGTTAGCGCATGTGTCTCTCAGCGCTGTTCAGTCGTTTCCTTCGGCATGCACCAACCAGCCCGATTTAGCCTTTCTTCTTAAATTCACATCTTCTTTTTTTTTTCAAATTCAAAACGAACAAGAACAACCTCCACTGTGACTTTTCTGCTTGCTGTGTGATCGTATTTAATCAAACGAGCACGCTGCGTCCTCATGTAGTGAGAGTGTAGGCTCGGTGGCATGGACAAGTCTATTGTATATATTTGTTCAAATCGAATTGCACGGCAAAAAAAGCATGCTTTAAAAAGCAGCGGTGGATTCATCAAACGTTTTAGTTTGTATCAACATCACATTTAAAGAAAACTCGACAGTGTTTTTGAGGAATGACAATAAAGAAAAAACCTGATTCAATTTTTTTAAAGCTGCTGTAATTTATCGATTATTTTCGCCCTAAAATAATCCTCCTTTGATTTTTTCCTGTAGGAAAACATTCACTGAATAAAACAAAGAAGCCACTACTTTTATATAAAGAGTGAAAAGCTGCACGTTTCAAGTTTCCGCGCTTTCTTTTTATACTTGTGCCTAATTTTCATTTCCCATGAATAAATGCAGAATCTCCTATGTCATGTTTAGTCAGGACACATCTATTCAGCCCCATAAATTGAATAATTTAAGGAAAGGGTCCCCTTGGGCACTTTCATAACAAAATTCAAAAATTACGAAGCAGAATTTATAGAGTAAATGTTCCTTCTATACGATTACACCTCAGGCAAAACCAGTGCCTTTAAAACTAACTCATCTCCCAAAACGGCGACACGCAAGTTGCAACGAAGAAGATTTCTTTCACAGATAGCAAGCTTGATACGAAAAGAAAAATTCTGGTATCTAGATATAAATCAATACTTTTCGACATATTCTGCAATTTGGAGCACAGAGCCTAGGAACATCAGTAATACCAGAAATGAAAGCGCAGTTCTTTCCATGCGGCTGGCTATGTAATTGTGCTCCACCCTTCACAAACAGATTATTTTTTGCTGTAGTGATTTTTTGTCGCATACTCTCTTAATAAACGGCAAATATTCTTCTTGATCAGGAAAGCGCAATTTCGACGAGGAAAGAAGATTGAGTATTGAGCGCCGAAGCATAACAGCAACAATTTTCGGCTAAGCCGAAATTTCGGCAAACTGTCGGGAACGAGATATTTTGTTGCTTATGTTCTGACACCGCCGAAAAATTTAAATATGTTTGCAGTGGATTGTCTACTTCCCCACCCAGTTAATGTGTTGTTCTTTGCCATATTAGTCGTCAGTGTTGGTAATGCAGGGTTGGTGAAGACAGATTCGAGAAATTTGCGATGAGTTGAAAAAGATTGGATGAAACAGACATGTGTGGCTAGTTATTAAAAGCATACCGTATGTAGTTGGGATGGGTGATGTGTAAGCGCTCTTTTATGGCCACACTTTTAATCATTAGTTTTTACGCTATATCTATACCCGTGTGCGCTATTTTATAAACTCTCAGGACATGACCTAATAGCACGCCAGCAAGAACGACGGCACTAGAAAGCAGAGTCTGGAATCTTAACTGGTTGAATTAACTGGATGAAAAAAAATTCAAGCAGGAAAGGTTCGATGTAGTCCTGCGTTTAACCAAAGCGCTATGGTCGTTCACCACTGTATTGAGGACCATATTTATTTTATTCCATTTGCTGGATAAATGCATGCCTGAACGGATAGAGAAATGTTGCATCAACTAGGCAAAGGTACGTTATGAAATACGAAGTATTACGTCCCACGTTTCATCAGACTCCGCCCAAGGCGTTTGCGATGCCGCTCGGCGCCATTCACACGCCACGAGCCAAAAGCAAAGCCGCCAGCGAAGAGGACCTCGTCAGACAAGGAACATACGCACTATGAAACACTACAGGGACTGGTTTATAAACTACTTGCAGCCCGATATCTAAATGGGCACCATTTACCTACATCAGCGTCGCCAGAAGGGCCAAAATGGAGACCTAAGATTAGAGGAAATTTTGGAAAGCACCCTGTTTTTTACACCACACCACGTTCCGAATTCATTCTAAGAATTTAAAAATACTCAGCTTGCCCAGTGCGGCCAAACAAATGAAAGGTGCTGCTTCTGTTTATTCGAGTGGCTTGCTTGCAGCCGTTATTGAGGTGATACTCAACTGGGCTGGCTTACACCCAGACATTCAGGATGTGCGCACTTTTCAACGGCAGGTTGTTTATGAACACATCTTTTTATACACCATATGATTCCACTGGTGCACTTAATATATCGCTGATCTCCCCTCAGCAGGCATGTATTTCTTGTAACTAACTTTTTTGGTATCGGTAAAAATTTTTCCTGTTGCTATTTTATAGCACGCTTAACCACTCGATGTCAGCGACTGAGAAACTTTAAAAGAGATCTTATCAGACGACGGAAGAATAGACCATTACTTTTAATATTTCTACACAGTATCTTACAATATTCCACGCTTGTCTCACAATTAAAATTGATGCGCCAGAATCCTGAACTTGGGGAGGGTTGCAGGTTGGAGTTCCATACAGTTACTTGGAGATAAAACTCTCGATATGTTTGTTTCGTCGTCGAAACTTCTCGACGGTGCATTCGCTACTGAAACAACAGATCTTATCCAAAGCAAACGTAGAACAAATGAGTCATTAATTGCAAAACATGGTTATTGCAGAACATACACTTGCATAAAAGTTATAAAAGAAGTGAAAAGCCTATATTAAAAATAAAATAAAGTGCACGCAATGCACAGCACAGCTTCTCATCTTTCAGTCAAATACAGCAGCCTGTACCCCTATTTATTACACTCAAGGCGGTAGAAATCCTATATTAAGTTTAAATTATTAATTAATAAGATATATATATAATTTGACACTTGCAGCAGCTGCTTGAAGCAGAATCTAAGTTTGCGTCCAAACACTAGCCGAGCTCAATACGAAGTTGACCCTTCGTGGAATCGCAAAGACAAATTTATGCATGTCACAGCAGCTAACTTTACTTCTTTTAAGGGAGCTCTAGGTTGCTGGCAAGTCTGACATCTGACTGGGTGCATGGGGTTCTTTGTCATTGTTCTGCATGCTAGGCCAGAATCATTCTGCCGCGCGTGAATTTTATTTTCCAGAGCTGAATTGCCCGGCTTTGTGAGGCTCACGCAAGTAGCGCAGGGTGTGTAAGTACATTGGCTTCAGAATAACTGATTACAAATCATTGGGCGCCCGCAGAGCCGTAGCTCTGCACTTCTCTTTCCCTCTATTTTCCTGTTTCTGTACCTTTCCTCACGCCTTGATTCAGGGGTCCACCAGGAGTCAGAAGCTCCTTCTCCACTTGACTCACGTATGCTCAAAGGGCGGCCGCGTGCACGTCGTGTCGGCTCTGTTTAGCTCTCATCATCTACGCTTGACTTGCTGTTCGTGTAATCCACGAACTTCCAGTCTGGTGCTCTTGAGCTCTCGCTTGCAGGTATTAGCGCTTAGTTAACGAGCGCCAATTTTTGAAGGCTTCGCGGAGAGCTTCATAAACTTTACGTGTACAGACTTTCGTCCTTCAAGTTAGGGCGACAATAATGACGAGAAAGAAAGAAAAACCTTATTGCGGGGGTAAGGGGGGGGGGGGGGGGCGGGAGAGAGCAGAAGCGGTTTTCATACTTCGGACCTGAAAACTAAATGTGAAAATTGACGATAAAATCGTCCACACCAGGCAATTACGAACTGTTTCGGGCTGTGAATAATCTCTGCTTTTGGTAACAAACTTTTGCTTCAGTTCAAGGGATTATTACCGAAAACAAGGCTACAGACAGGGCGAACGAATCTTTCGCGACAGCGGGCAGCTCATTAGCTGGTTCACCGTTGTTTGTGCACCCGCACGGAAGAGACAGTTTGAATGCTGTCCTGGCCACACACCGTATTTATGCCCCTCGTGTGAGTTTGCCATGTCACTCCATATCTGGAGCTAAATTTCAGTATGATTAGCGCCAGTAATGCGTCCTTTTAAGCCGGTTCCTCTTTTTTAATGCGCTAATTAGCAGTACGCGGCACCGGCGAAATGCTGTATAGGGTATACGTGATTTATTTATTATTCAGGCTGCGGTGCTGCCAATTAATGAATATCTTTTGATTGTTGGAACTTATAACAATGGTTTTTCTTCTTGTGTTGCGTTTTGCGCTTGAAAAAGAAATACATCCCGACACTCAGCTGGGTTCATCGCGTGCGCCCGTCAGCAAGTACAAGTGAATTCTTGCATTCAAGGAAAAACAAATTATTTTACAAGTGAGAAGAGATGGAGAAGAAAAGAAAAATAATAACCAAAAAACACCTTGCAAGGTTAAAAAAACAGAAACGAAAGGAGGGGTCTCAAATTCGAAATACGCACACCCGTTAGATGCAGTTTACTAAATTTTCAGCTTAGCAATAAGTATAGTCTTGCGAAATGCAACATGGAGCAAAGTGCGACATTTTCTTAAGAACACCATAACTTTTTAACGTTCTATGAAATTAATTGGATTTATCTAGTGTGACCCGCCGCGTGCGCACTGCAAGATAACTTAAGACTGACAAAGTTGGATTTTTCCTAGAACAAAAACAAAATAGTGAAGCGGAACTATGTGAACTGAAATGTGATAAAAAAAGAATGAATTTATTTATTCAGAATCAGAATCAGTATTTATTTGTTAATATATTTCATACGTACAGTACTTCATGCAGAAGCAGGTCCCAAAGTCAAAGACTGTAATGGGACCTCCTAATCAAATATTTCGTGTAAAACATTTTATAGCTGCGACAGATCAGACGAATATGAGAACTTGAATATATACTTATGGGGTACAACATAAAGCAGACACATGGGAGAGAAATGAACACTATTAAAAAGCTATTACATCGCACCACCAAAATATACTGAATCATATATCATACTGAATTAAAACGAAGGTTAGGAGGCAGTGCAAGATGCATGCAAGAAGAAAAAGAAACTAATTAATCACAATGAGGGATTGATCGTTTAAATTATGCTTTAAAGATGAAGATTGAAAAAGCCTTTTTAGTACTAATTGTATAGTGTTCCAGATAGCAACTGATGAGAAATGAAGTGGCAGGACAATATTGTTATTGAGTGCAAACAGGGTTATGTTGCCGTTTACAAGATAACGCTAGTGGTATGAGAGGAAGAGAGATTATATTGTTGACAAGTTTGTACATGAGAATACCAAGAGATTATCTAACAAGCCGTGATACGGAGAGGATATTATGTTCCTGAAGGATAAAGGCTGCATCTGTGTAATATGAACTGTAGGTAAGTACACAAATGGCTTGAATTTGAATTATCTGCATAAATTTTAGATAGGTAGCACACGTGGTTCCCCAGCATACTATACAGTAACTGATGTGTGGGTGTATAAATGCGTAATCTAAGAGTTATTAATGTGCTGTTAGAAAAGTATGGACAGGCTTTAATAAGGGTTCTCAAACCGTATGCCATTTTCTTCTTTATATTGGTTATGTGTTCATGAAAGTTTACACACCCAGAAATAAAGCGAAATCACTAGCCTCTATGAGATACTGACCAATTGAGACAGGAGGAATAGAAAGTGACTGGCGTTGATGCGAGCTGAAAACAACAAACTTCGTTTTGCTAGAATTGATAGCCAAACTGTGTTGATTGCACCAAAATTGAAGGTTGTCCAGGTCATGATTAAGTTTTGATACGTGATTAGTAAAGCTTGAATCTGAGTGTCAATCTGAGTGAATCTGTGGTGTCGTCGGCATATAATATGCAGTAGGAAGAACCGAGGCACTTTGGTGCAGTATTAATAAAAATTAAAAATAAAAGGGGACCCAGAATAGAACCTTGTGGTACGCCTAAGTTTGTAAGTACGGAAGATCAGCTGACTATCATCTTGGATTGAAGCAAATGTTTAGTTATAATAATTGGTTATTGGTCTTATATTAAGTAAAATTTAGACGTTTTCGAGCCTCGTCTTATTCGGAGACATATTTTGCAGCAGGCTGCACGTGGGTATAAATGTGAAATAGCGGTGTTCTGGAGGGCGTAAAATGACAATAAAGGCTGTATTAGACGTTCCTTAGTTGTACTATTCTTTTCTCACTCACGAAGATAGTCCGAACATATAAAACAAAAAATTTATTGGCGACATAAATGCACAAAACGCGAAGAAGGCCCAGGATAGCAGCATGAAGCACCGGTTCCTACAAGCGTTTTGGTGTTCCCAAGACGCCTACCATAGAACAATGAAGAAACTGGGATAATATGAATTGCAGGAACTGAGAAAAACACTTCTGAACATGTGTGACGGACTCTAGCCCGCGAGTAAGAAGAGCCACTTGTAAACTGCGTTCTGAAAATGCAGCAAGCCTTGTTTCGTCTTACCTGCAATAAGATTGACTAATTTACGTCCATGCGCTGTACATCGAGCCAACTCGCTTGATCAATCAACGAGGCTGAGCAAAAGAGCAATAGCTGCGAGACACCAAGACAGAAATAGTGTTTTGGTGACGGCAAAACATCTAAAAATGTTGTACAGCCGGGCTAAGCACACAGCCGAGCTGTAGAACTGTTTAGGTTCGGTGTGGTTGCGGTACAAGCATGAGAATAGGCTCGCAAAGATTGTCTAGATGTCCATGAGACCAACTTTGCGTGCATTCATTGATGATTAACTTAAGTTACGATGTTAAAATGGCGTCTTCCTTTGCCCCGTGCATTATTTGATTTTGCCTACTGGTGTGGGAGACAAAGCGCCGTTTGAAAGTTTATAATTTCATTGAATTTTAAGCTGCCCTTTTTATATTTTGTGCGCGTGATGTCAGGAGGGAGCAAAAAATTCCACAATGTTCGTGCTTCGATGCCTGCGAACAAACAAAGGTTACGGCTGCTTGCAAATTTGACTCGCCTACTGCCCCTACGCCTCCAATTTATTCCATTGCCCGCTGTACCAAGTTGGACGAGAAAAGATGTTATTCATACCTTCATACATTCATACATTCATGCATTGCCTATTCACACATTGCCTGGACGCAAGGACCGTACCATCGTTCTCTACTGGACTTCATCAAATCAGCTAACCTTTTTTCATTCATATAATCTCTACTACATCATTCATCACACCTTCACTCATCATTGATGCCCTAGGGCAATAAATTTTGCTTTAAAAATAGATTATCAGATCGTCTCTTATTCGTTCTTCAGTAATTACTCACTCCTTGCTCACGGCGAGAAAACTTTTGCTATTAAGAGACATAAAAAATCCAGTTCACGGCACAAAATTTGAGTCGACAGAGGCTCTATCCTTCTTACCCACCATACTAGATAGCACGTGTGTATATTAAAGTTGTATTCAGTAGATATCGCATGAATTGATATTCACGGTCGACCGCATAAGCTTTCTTCAACGACTAGCCTTGAAGAACAGGCTCAGAGCGGTGATGGAACGTGTACCATACGCTGTGAGCGCTTATTCGACCTACGCCGAACATATCGCCGGCACTAGGAAAGGTCTCACTCCGGCCATATTGCGGATGTAGAGACCCGGGCAGAGCTCGCGTGCAGTCTGCCTCTTGGGACGGGGCCGCGGTAGTGCCCATCTCACACAATGCAGACTGATTGCTCTCGGATTGTCAGTACCTCGCTGGCTGCGGTCGCCGGCACAGACATCTCATTGTGCTTACGTCTGTGACCGTCATTTGAACTTCTTTATTTCGGTCGGCTCGCATATGCTGTCGCTGCACTCAAGCAACTCTCATCACTGTCTGCCAGCTGTCGCGTGTGCCTCCGCTGCAGCGGCTCATGCGTGGGATTAAATTCCAGCATGACCCGCACTTCTTGGCCTCAAGATTTTCCTTCTGGGTGCGGAAAGCAAACCTCTCTGTGGACGGGGTTCTTTTTATACCACACCTTCTTGTGCTCTCTTTATAAGAATGGACATGCACACATGTGCATATTCACCTTCCTGCATGCACCATTGTCCCCGCTAAAACTAACAAAGTATTTAAAGAAGACTGAGCTTCCTTGGCAAGTGACAGCGACTGAGTGTTGTCGGGAGTCTCATGATGGAGTCAGCAGCTTTTTTTTGTTATTTACAGAACTTAATTAATTACTAAAGTCTAACCACCTAACGTTCTGAACGCTGGCTTCCGGAATAAAGGGTTTAGATGGATGCAGTGGATCCGTATCTCTCGGAAACAGCACAGTTGATTAATGGTCTCTCGATAAATTCGCGTAAAAGCTTCTCCCCATTTATCGTCACACCAAGGTAGTGCTACTCATTCACCAACAATTTCCACGTCTTTGTGCTTAAGTTGCATGAGCTTGTTCACTCCAGTGTGATCCTGTTCTGCAGCTCGCTTGTTTTTCCAAAAACAAACAAATATTATAAGTGCCTCAATATTTCAAGGCCATAACTTTGCTCCCATATATAGTCGCATTGCCGCATTGACGTCGGCACTAGTCGTTAGTGCACAAAAACTTTAGGGACTTCAATAAATGTCTGCCAATGTGTCCAAGCGTGAAGACTGGCTTGCAAGAAGCTATGGTTTAGTGAAGCGAAATTTAAAAGAAGCACTACTTGTGACGCCCTACCTTCAACCATCTACCAGAAGAATGAAAACAAGATAATTGAGAGTAAATTGGAGGTTGCGACTGCGCAGGACGCAGTTGTTCTTGGAAGCAAATGAATTGGTGCTCGTGTTCCCATCAGTTCCCTCGATGAACAACGCCTTGCTACGCGCAATGCGTACTTTCCTTAAAACAACCTTAGTATATAAGGTTTCTAGGTTTTGACTCTCTAGTGCGGATTCCGAAAGAGTTCAACTATATATGCCCTCGTATTATCGCGAGTTTGCGTTTCTGTAATATAACCGATAAATATAATTAGTATTTAAAAAGGCAAGAAGAGCCTGACAGGTTTTATTTTATATTCACTCTGTATAATATTAGCTAAGTTTCGCGGCAGAGACCAATACTTCTGAAGTGTGTTTTTGTCAGAAACAACCTAGCTCTCCATTCATTAATCGCTTCTGTGTCGTACGTCTGACCTTCTACGGTGCACGTAAGTGGATCTTTTTTACGTCGTCAAAGCCAGCCTTCAACATAATTTCCATATTTTTTAACGGTTGAGAATACCCTGCTTTTCACTTTAAAATAGTTGGTGCCTCTTCAGAAGAGATCATTAGGTAAGCTGACCAGACGTTGAATAAATATGCCGTTGATGATGATATTGCAGATATCGTAATGTGTTTCTCACGGAAACTTAATTGAGGCACCAAAAAAAGCTAGTAGAGAAACTAGACACCAGCGAAACAAGGAAAATGACGCCTCCTAGATTTTCTCAGCCATTCCTAACGAGTTCGATAAATGGTTCAAAATTTACAAAACATCCTAATTTTCGTTCCTCCACTCTGGCTATAAACAATATGCAGAAACCTGTTTCAGTGTGTTCTGAGTATAATTCTCGGAGCCAGATACATTGTTCTATGAAAAATTTCACTAGCTTTTCAAATATTTATACTGACCTGTTGCCTGTGGCGTCTGATATTCTCTTGGCAGTAATTTTTCCACGCTCAAAGTTGACAGAATTCTCTGGAAGTTTCGGCGGATGCCAGCGTCACCAAATAAAACAACTAATGAACAAAAGTACGTTCCCACCGAACAGATCGCACTTCCTAATGAGGTAATCCGCGAGACCAGAGCAAAGCACGACAATAGTGAGCGTTCAGGGAAATAAAGGCCGCAGGGAGGGTGTAATCCTGGTAGAGATTAAAACGACCGCCGAGGGTGTAGATAAATTTTTGACAAAGAAGTACCGCCACTAACAATGCATCGTTGTACCGCGCTCAAAGCTTGAATCTTTAATGAGACTATGCACTCTTGTCCTCGCTTCACAACGGCAGGGCATAAAAGAGACGCAGGACGGGTAGATTAAACGTGATGGTTTCTGGGATTTTTCCCTGCACGCCTAGGATTGGAGGTAGATAGGGATGCAAAGATAGAAGAAGGAAAAGATGTGGTCTTGAATTACAGCCGGGGAAATCGTTTCGTAGTCCTTAAAGGCGGCAAAGCCACAGAGAGCAGCTGGGCGCATTTGCATAATAGAAGGCTTTGTCGTAAACCCATGCAGCACTGGCTACGAAGAGGCTCTTCTCCTCCTTCTACGAGGTTTAAAGGAAATTTCGCGCTTTGATTAGGCTATCACTGTATTTAAATCTTAGCTTACAGGCCACAGTCCCAAACAACGCTCAAAATGAAGGAAAAAGTAGCTGTTATAAAAGAATGCCCTTTCGATTTCGAAAAAGAGAAAATAAAGTGAAATACCAAATATAATGAACTTTCAACATCTAGACGATCTCTATCAAACTATAACAAATAAACGAAGTCCCTCTGTATAGCCACCCGCGTACTTGTCTATAGCGCTCGAGTGGCGCACTGCGGTGTGCACTGGTGTCATTCTTCGAATGACCTAAGGTTCAAAAGGGTATCATATTTTCCTTGAACATTCCCATGGATCTTGTTTATTTCTCATCTATCTCTAAACAGTATAGCGAGCTAGCTGGGTAACGGCAGTTGTTTCTAACACAAAACCAAGCTTGCCGTTCAAGCGCTGTAGACATGTTTGTGGTGGACTGTAAATAGCTGCTTTTCATCAACAATGCTGGCAGATCAATTCATTGCACACTTTCTTAACAACACTGAAATAATTCCTTAAAAAAAAAAGAAAATAGAATTTCCTGCTGCCACGCTTTCTTTAGCAAATATATCTGTTATTCGAGTAGATCAGTGACTTGTGGTCAGCTGCGAAAGATATGAGGCGATGTTCCACTTACGATACTCGGGAGGACGTCACTAAGAGGGGTGTGAAACGTTCGAAAAAGACCGCAACATTGTTATGGTAACGGAAAGTTTGTCTCAAGTGAAACATTAACAAAGAAACAAGAAAATTAACATGTGCTCGGGCAATTCTGTAGTGGTTAGTGGCAAGACAATCGTCTGGTTTCAAACGTAGCAGCGAGAACACTGATTCCTGTAGTGCAGGCTACCATAGCACGAGCGATAGCTCCGCGGCGCCTCACAGCCGGCAGCGGACACGAAAAATAAAATATCCGAGAGGCGTCACGTTAGTCGCAGCGGCGAGAAGGCCGTCATTCGCGCTTCTTATTCGCCCGTCTTTGTAAGCAGTCTTAGTTTCTATCGGTTTTTCCAGAGTGGATGTGAAAGCGCGGGTCCTCTGGGTGCGGCAGTCCTCGACGGCTGCCTACGTGCTGCACCGTGGAACGAAATGACCCACTTGCGATGAGTGGTGCAGAAAGAAATAGAAGCTCAGATTATGTTCCACGGAGGCCCACCTCAATTCTAAGAGGCCTAACCATGACTCTTCTTCCGCATTGGTATTCATGACGTCGACTAGAACGCATGCCAAGAGCGTTTAACATCCAAGGCGTTCTCGGTGGATTGAGTTTGGGGTGTGTTTAGTGAATACCTCAAAACTTGTGGGATGACTTCTAATATTCGTTTCTTGCCTAAAAGTGAAAAATTTCTCTTTACACTAATGCAAAACACTACTTACGCGTCCCTGAAAAATTTACGGGGCTGAAAATTTGTGTCAGCAAAAGAAACGAATATGAGCTTATAAAAATCTTACTGAAGGTGCGCTTGTCTGGGCTGTAAAATACTTGCAGGAATAACGATCATCTATGAGGTGCTTTTACTAAGACTTTAGATAGAAGCGGTCGAAAATTTATTTGTTTAAGAGAAAAGCTTTCGCTGCCCGGTTCCTATCTGTGCGCTCAAAGCAGTAGACAGAAGAGTTAATGCATGAAATCTTCAACCTTAGTAATGCTTGTGGCGTTCTCCTTGGGTATAACGTCTCCTGCGAGCATAAATGGTATTTATAAATGCTCTATCCTTTTGAATGAAAAGCTATGCATCCCCTCGCCGTAATCACATTGTTTCAATGCATGGCGTTCAATAAAGCAAAGTCAGGCAAGCGCAGAGACAACTGTAGATTGAGCACAGCACATAATGTGCTTATACTAGAGCAGTCACAAAGCACAATAGACACATAATAAAAGTACGTAAAATAATATAGCAGAACGCTGCAAAAGATAACACAATAAAACTTAACAAGACACAACTTTAGTACAACAAAACACGATTCAACGCATCACGATATAACAACATAACATGCTCAGGCATGACTGCCAAACGTTCACGTCTTACTGCAACATAAAAGTGGTAAAAATCACGCAATGCAAGGCTTGACTTCTGACCGAAATAAAATGATTTCCAGTCTCCTGATGAGGGTTCACGCTTAAAAGAGCCCCAAAATAGTAATTTCTCAAAAGATACTATGTTCGCCGGCTGATTGACTAACCGACAAGCGGATATTTCCATAAGGGCACGGGAGCGCAACTAAACGTACTGCGTACCAAGTCCTGAATTTTGTTGCAGCAAAGCCTGCGACACCCGCTTCCAAACTAGCGCCACCCGCAAGCCTAAGTGCGGCGGCTGCGGAGTTGCGATAACGTGAGTCGACTAATGCCCAGCTCCTTAATTAGAGCGAGGGCTGAACATACGTGAGGCCGGCGCCGCTCTATCTCATGTACGCCGCACACAATGAGCAGCAGTGTCAGTAGCGGACGCGACCCGCAGTCATGAAAGGCGCACAGAGCACACGCCCTCGTTAGGTGAGTTTACGCGCTTCCTGGGCGCTCAAAGTGGTGCAAAGGGTGCACGGTGATAGAGAGAGACACTGAGCAAGCTTCAAAGGATGAGACGTGAAGCAATCTTTCGCCATGGTGAACGCTGAATGACCTGTGCCATGAAGACATTTGTGGCGTACGTCTGCGACTAAAAGCATCCACCTCATCGGCGAGGCTGGGGAGACTACACGTTCAGGCTTCTATTCTCCTTTTCTTTAACATATATAAAGAGGTATCATCTTTTCCCACCAGTTCCTGCTTGCTGCTGTGCTGCTTCATAGTCACCTGCAGTCAGCGGAATTCCAACACATTTTTGAGAGAAGAAGAAATGTATAGCTCCAGAAAAAAAAAACCGTAGGGTAGCTGAAAAGCCCCAGGATTAGCATTGATGGAGGAAAAGATCGGTATGAAAAAGTAAACGCTTCATCTAGTTTTTTTTCTTCCAGAAGAAGAGATTTTGTTACTAGTTGATAATTTTTTTTAAGTACGGACGTAGAAAACACCGGTTATCAGCCATTTTAGCTTACCTTTTACGCACATATCAAACTAGGCACCGAAAAGATTGCACAATTTCAACGTTCCTAATTGTAACCAAAACGCTCAGTACCAAGCCTAGGCTCGTGGTGTCGACATTAACACAGAAGGTATCTGATTCAGAGAAAGAGAACACAGCATATTGTTCCTCTCCCAGTCACGTCCATTTCCATCCGCTGTCAGCAAGTGTCCCGGGTGGTATACTGTAGCTTGACATTGTGCTCGGAGGCAAATGATCAGCAAAGCTCCAACGAAGTTCCTTCAGGCAAAGCTGGCATTTTTCGACTCGCGTATGACGTATACAGGCTTACTTTATATTTGCTGTTGCTGTGTTCTTTCCGCTCAGTGGAGTCAGACGCTAACTTTGAGAAACATTACTAAAACATGACACAAGCACATGAACGTCCAATCACAAGGCGCACGCAAAGCTGCTTCATGCATCTCTGTTTTTATGGTTCAGTCCGAGCTCTGAGCGTACGCGAGCAGTCACAGGCGAATTGCGGTTATTTCTTTAGTCTTCGTTGAATTCATTGATGCGCCTGTGCGTGCGTTTGTGTTCGTGCGTGCGTTTGTGTGTGTTGTAATAGAGATAGGCTGATTTTTCAGCGAAACGATGAGGAGAAAGTAGTTTGAGTGCTGCTGACACTGGACATTCTTCACGGTTACCGAGACTGCGGTAATGGAAAACGGTAGCCTTACAGTAATGGCAGCGCATTAGAGCGCACGTGAAAGTAGGGCACTTCCGACATGCAGTTAGGCCTCATGTCTCAAAGTCGCTCCAATGCCGAAAGTGGATCGAGATCGAGCATGTGAATGACTAGTGCAATTTATTCATCGCGTTCCCGACGAGTTCTGAACCACCCAGCGACGACATATGCCGGGCAAGTGTCCCAAGTTGGCGAAGACATCTAGGGCTAATGATACTGCCTCCAAGTACTCTCTCTGCCTGAAGAGAAAACGGAAGGTTCTGAAACGAATGATTTCCGCATCACTCATCTCAGAGAGCATTCAACAGTCAGAGTCCGTCGCTAGGGCATGACGACCTGGTTCCCATCGTTGAAGTTCTTAAAATTAGTGCAGTTTCCATTGCTAAGCATGCTCCAGATGCCTCCGAAACTTGTCCTTATTCGCCAACTGCCGCTTTGAAGGGGCACTTAAAAAAATATCAAACTATTCAAAAGGGGTGATTATTCTTCTGGAACACTGCCGATGTTTTCTTTTTCTACAGGACGTTGGCTGCTACGCTCAGAAAACCGCAAATGAAAGACCCGAATCACTTCCACATTCAAAGCGCTACCGGAAAATCAACTGCAGTGACGTCATTCTTATGGCTTTGTTGAACTCCGATTTATCAGAGGTGTTACTTCAATAACCCGGAAAGGTAGCCGGAAATCAAAAATCGTCCGCGTTTCTGCAAAACGAAAACAGGCGTCGAGCTGCCTCAGCCACCCTTCGATGAGGGCTCTCCGCTGCATCGCGTGCGTCTGTCTAGTTACAACGCGCACGTACGGTAGAAATAAGCTGTGTGTGTGTGTGGGGGGGGGGGGGGGGGGGGTGAACGCAACTACATGAATTTATCGAGGGCAGCCACAGACTGCAGAACAAATTTCAGGTCGCGCTCACGCATACATGTATATATCAGCGACGTTAACGCGAGCGTGTGGCCTTCGGTGGGTTGTGGGCTGTCGTGAAGTGTACGCGTAAGCTTCTTGAGATTCTCCAAAGCATGCGAAAAGCAGTCTCGCTCTAACGTATTTCCTTCCACTCGTAGTGAAAAACTGCACGCGCATTTTACATCAAACGGTGTGGTCTAGATTTTCGCTTGTGCATGTTGTCGCATGAAGCCCTTGTGTTGACTGTGTTGTGGTCACTTAGATTTCTACGTTCGTAAATTGCTTCCTGTGGGTTGTAAACGAAAACAAATAATAGAACCTGACGCCCTACTCTAGTCTCTCAGTGTCCGGCTGTAGCTGTCGGCAAAGTATGCACGCCTAATGTTGATGAAAACTCCTCAGCTGGTTGAATGAATTTTTCTCGCTGAAAACCCTGTCTTGCATGCCAACGCCTAATGCACTGCGCTCCTGGTCACCCTCACAGGGGAATTTCTTTCTTTAATGAGCCGCATAAGATTTAATGGTCTACTTCTCAGATATTTTTCAGCGCACCTGAAAGCACATCGCCTTTCCGGTGAGCAGAAAACGTGGAAGACCAGGCACTCGCATCGCGCTTCACAGGCACACGACTGCATACATGCGCCTGTCTGCGTGAGCGTGTACTAAAAAAGAAAGAAACAAACACTTTGGAATTTCAAAACGCCCGCAGTCTGCACAAAGTAGCAGATTTGGCGACTGAAGTGAGCACAAAACCGCTTCACAAACCGCGTAACCAGCACACATAGCGTGAATGCCGTATGCGGTTGAGAGCTTGGTGTTCTGTACATAATGAGTACCACGGCTACACGCAGCCTGCGTGCACAGAGTACGAGTCGTAAGATTCACTTCTCATATTTGATATAAACCTTTCTCTCCGTCGTCTGTTATGAGCTCTTTTAATTAGGAGACCCTTCTCATTGTCGGCTATGATCGTAGCGCTGTTCTAGTCGTGTTTCAACGGTGACTGCCCGTTGAGACGGCGAAATAGTGTTCCTCCAGAAAGCTCACAAAAGCGTCGCTCGTGGCGGCTGCATGGATCTTCAAATGACGACACCACGCGTGTCTCGGTTTTACGTGATTTTCTTTCTTATAAAAGCGTTGTCTTCAATAAAACTGACGCATTTGCTATTAGGTGGTGCTAACCTATCAGTCTTGACTTAGTATTACCCTTTGGTGGCCTTTTATAGGATGGGAGGCCGATAGGTGCTGAACCGAAGCTGTTGTTGGAGAAGTGCCTTGGCCAGCCGTACCCAAGCTACCCACACCCTCAGGAACTGAGCAGGTACTGTGCTACCAATGTCCTGAGCCGACTGCTTATAGAGTACAAGGCTCAGATCTGGTGACAAGTGTAGTCCAGCAAATTATCGCAATACTGAAGTACTGTATGAACACAAATTGCGTGGGGCCCTCTAGCCTGCATACTCCATTAGCATGACGTTAAATGCATGCAGAGGCTCTATTAATTCCTGGTAGCTATTCAATAACTAGAGCAATGGCTCCTCCACCCTCAATGTTTCAAAAAGAGGTCAGAGAAGCATCAGTTTTCATCCTGCTTATCGATCACGGCGTGAAGCAACTTTGTTTCGCCTCTCTAGCTTGGTGCTGCTCTTACAAAAACCTACTTATTCCGCATAATCGTGGCCGCCAGCCCTGCTGGTGGCACATGCGGATGTGAAGAGAGAATTGAATGTCTGCTGTGTGAACACCCCGTGTCTAGCGTGGCAGGAGAAACGCTGTGCTCCACTTATAGTTACAAAATATAGTTTGCTTGTAATTTGTTTTGATTTGATTTGAAAGTGTAGTTCCGATTTCTGAGGGCAACGTGCTTGTGCAGCAGACATCGCAGTACACATGTCCTTATCTGATGTCCTTGTTCCTCTCCCTCTCTATCTCTGTTCTTCCTCTTTTACCTTTGACATCCCTCATTTCGCTGAAGCGTAGCAAACACAACTCATTTTTGTTTAACTTCTCTGCCTTTCGCTTCCACTAGCACTCTGTACTAACTATTATCTTACTAATCAGTGAAGTACCCGATGCTCTGCCGCTATTTTACAAAAATCTAATTCCCAAATACATTAAGATGCGTTGCGACGCAGTCCAATATTTGCTAATCAAATGTGAACTAAAAAACAAACAAATAAATAAAACGCACGCTACCTCTTCTTGGCTACCATAAGGAAAAAGCATCGAATATTATGAAGTTCAGAACGCGTAGAAATCAAGAGGGCTACCCTTTGTAACTTCTTTTCATCAAAGAAAAGAAAGCAGTGTGGAAATGTTTGGAGTGAGTACAGAAAGAATATTGATTGGGAGAGGCCAAAAAGCTTTTTTTTACCTTATTACTGACGGTGCGAAGGCTGCATACAGTACCACGCGCATAAAATTCCCGTAAAATCCAAAGGTCGTTGTTCATTTGCTCTCTTGCCGGCAGCTTCGCATTGCTGGTGGCACATTTCTTACAGGCAAAACTCGTTAAGCGCGTGGTCCAATGCTGTCCACTTTCGTCAATGCCTCCTGACACTTAATTAAATTGGCGATCGTATTCCTGGGCCGCGTCCCGTTATACTTGCTACGTACTTTCCATAATTTTTACGTTTGCCTGAAAGCAGCTAATCTAGAAAGTTGTCTTTCCTTAAGGGCAAACCTTGTTCAGAAATGGGTCCACATTTCGTTTCATCGAAGCGGACAGCGCCGAAGCGGGACTTATTTGCTCTGTCTTCCCCAGCTAAAGAGCACACAAAGAACGTGGAACACAAAAGAACTACTGTACCGTCTATTGCCTCGAGGCTAACTTCTAAGGCTAACTTCACAAGGCTTACCTCTAGGGATCTGCCACGCACAAGTCAGTGGCACTTGCCCAAAGTTTTTGCCGCTTAGAGGGCAGTGGGAAGACTCTGTTGTAGATGGCACTATATAATATAGTATGACTTGAATACGTATTGCATCATTGCTCTTGTTTTCGCAGGAATATAAACGTCGTTGGTAACGAAAACTCAGAGGCTCTTTTACTGCTGTAGTAATCGTCTTGTTAATCGTGTTCACTGCAATGACTACGTTATCTGGTCAGTTCGGTATCTGTTTTGCCTCACTATTTGCGCTGTACTGAAGACAAAGATAGAATTTGCAGAATTTGCACGTGTTCTAGTTGTCAAGTAGATGAATATAGTTTGCCACGAAAAGTTAATTTAGCTCTAAGAACGTGTGTACTTCAATGCATTCAGTTTGGCAGTTCTGATGTCATGGAGCTTGTGCAATTTTAAATTAACTTTCTCAATGAGCTACCACTAGATAAAGGCTCGTGTTGGGAAGTTATATTTCACAAAAAAAAAAACAGTAACGCCAGTGGAGTTCCAAAAGAAGAAAAAAAAGGAGGTGGCAAATCGACAAATGCAAAAAAGTCCACTCACCTAACGTGATAATAAGCATTAGAAGCCTTTCTTCTTTAGTAGCTCCGCTCGGCTGCTGGCCCGAAAGACCCGGGTTCGATCCCGGCCGCGGCGGTCGAATTACAATGGAGGCAAAATTCCAGAGGCCCGTGTACTGTGCGATGTCAGTGCACGTTAAAGAACCCCAGATGGTCGAAATTCTCAGAGCCCTTCACTACGGCGTCTCTCATAGCCTGAGTCGTTTTGGGGCGTTAAATCCCCATAAACCAAACCAAACCTTTAGCAGCTCCAAGTTGCTCCAAACCAAACCTTTAGTAGATCCAAGTTGCTTAAGAAAAAAAAATCATGTTTTTTTGCGCGTTCATTGAACAGTTTGTGATGGTTACAGCGATGTCACAGAAATCCGGCAAGCCCTGTGGAATGAGGACTCCCAGTATTAAAAGGTTGGAAAGAAAAAAGCAGAAAAAAAGACAGTAGAAAATAGAATTCAGAGAGCTCAGCAGAGAAGAGGCGTTCTTTGATTTGGAGCGACGTACTCGTTTCAGTCGAATTGCATCGTTTCCACGAGTTGCCTCAAAGTGAAGGGGCTTCCTGGATGACGACAGACCGACAGTTGTGAATAAAAAACGAGGACTGACTAAAGAAATTGACACAAGAAAGCAAAGTCTTGAAAATTAACCGAAGCAGGAGAGCCGTGAACGAACGGAGAAAGGAAAAATACCCTGCAAATCTCATTCCACATCTTATAAAGATTGAAGTGCCGCCATCGTGAAGCCAGCTGAATGATTATAGCAGAACAGCGAAAGAATTGAAAAATTGAAAAAAGCGAACATGTAAATTTTTTATATAGATGAGGAACGCACGAAGGGATGGATACAAAAATTAAAAACGCTGGCTAGAAGTGCGAGTGAAGACGTGGTCTGTATAAACCAGGAAAAAAATATTATATCACGATGTAAGAAAAGAAATAAAGGCGAATTTGGAGAGCATGCAACAACATCAGAGGAAGGTGACATCAAGCACGGTGCGTACCCGCCACGAGCCGTGTTTCTCGCACTACGGAGCTAGCAAGGAACTGCGGTATCGCGTGACTATGTCCTTTTCATGAGCGATTCTCTCCAGAGAATCGAATGCTTTTTCGGCGCCGGAGCGCGCTCGTGGGGTGTAACAGGAAAGCGACGGTGGCCACGTTTCGGGAGCGTTCAATTCAAAGTAGGAGGAGGCATCGCGAGTTTCAGCGAGCGTGGCGTCCTAGCGCTTCCCTTTATGGATGTTGAACTATACAGCACAGCTCCAACTTTTCTATTTCGACCATGAAGCGAACGCTGTGACGTGAACTGAAATCCCGGCTACGCCAGATCTGATCGCAAGCGCAACATTGGCCTTGATTATTACTTTTTTTTTATTTTTTGCTGTCGCTCATATAGTCGTGTTGGGTGAGGTGGGATCAGAAAGCAATACATACAGCATATCTCGCTCGGCGTATCGACGATGTGCTTCCCAGAGCAAACATCTGCCAATACAGGCAGTTTTCTTTTAGTTTCGGCCCCAATGTCGTCATTTATCTAATATTTGCACGATTGTTCCGCAAATGCACACGAGGTGAACACGGTGTGGCAGGCTCTCGATGAAAAAAAAAATCTTATTCCCATCTCCGTGTTTCCGTCTCCCGTATTCCTTGTTAACATTACGTATTGTTTTATTCTTCAAGTCACTGTACGTTTACGTTACACAATCCTAGTTGATTTCAATCAGTGCGGAGCCTTAACATCATGGTTTCTCTCCCATCCCATGTGCAGCTCGGGGGTGATAAGCCCCTCGGGCCACATCATTCACCCTCTTTCTGTCTCTTCTTTTGTGATTTCTTAAAAGAAGCCATGGTTTGTCTTCTTAAAAGCCAAGAGAAAACGAATTCCGACCATGTAAGTTATGTGTAGCATGGTGTACAGCGTTAGGAGTGGGAGCTTTTCCAACAACTTGCTCTTGAAATGGGGATCAAGTTGTATTTTAGGGCCAGTCATAAATGCTGCCAGCCACTCTTTAATAATCGGTCTCGGCCAAATGTTGATAGCAGTGTCCATTCGCTTCCGTTCTTAAGTTTCAGAGGCGAGTTAGGTACGTTTCTAGAACATAAACCTCCCGATAGCGAGCAGTTGAGCGGTTTCGTGCACTGGCATCATACCCGCGTCTCATTCCACTTTCTGGAGACAATCCAACACCCCTCACTCACCACTTGCAGCCGTCTTGCCGCCGAGAACATGAACGTGGTTGAGTTGTTCAACTATTGGTCAAACGCACTCTTCCCAGCCTCCTGGCGTCGCCTCAGAAGTCTATCTATTTCATTGGATCCTCCACGCTCGGACAAGTCTTTTCTTTATGAGCAAAATCGTTTTGGTGCGGGCAGTGTTCACGGCGAAGGACCTATCCACTGGCTCGTTAACCTTTATTGTCGCCAGTGTGTGACTCCCAGAATTGTGGTGTGAATTCTCATGGTGGGGTGCAGGAGTATGGCAGGATAACACTGTGCGGTCTAGTTATCCGAGGAAGGAATTAGTTCGGATTTTTTTTTAAATGCGAAAGCATTTAGGCTGTCATCTTGCAAAGACCACCCGGTTTTTCCGTATCGAAATTGCCTGATTCGTCGAGAGGGGCGTCACGTCAGCAGCACCACCAAATTTGAAAATCTGATGACTTGAATTTCCCTAGTACATTCCATTTGGTAATAATAAAGGATTATACATCCGAACGACCCTTCACTCATAATTCACCCAAGAATACCCAGAAATCCTAACTAATCTGCATTGTTCCGCCCACTAAACCACATAAACATTTTTGCTGGGGTTGGCCTACTTCCGAAATTCGGAGGTCTTTTAGAACATTTAGGAGTGGGCCAACTTACTAGTTCTGTTCCACTTTGTTTAAAAATGTGCTTACGAAGGCGGTAAGTTTTTTGTTTCAAGAAAAACTCGTGGAGGTTGCCTAGAGTCTTCAACATCAGCCAAGCACGCCAGTGCTTGTAATAATTTTTTTGTAATCGTTTATTTTGTAATATTGAAAAGTGTTAAGGTTTAGCGCCACATAAATGAGCTCAGGTCTTCTTTGTAACCACAATAAATAGGCTATGATCTACGAATGGTTAATAAGTAAAAACACAGCGTTTACGAATTATTCCAAGGTATTCTGCACAACAGAGGACTACAGTAAAAAAGTAATGTTGTTTTTTTCCTGGCATATTATTTTTCCGACGATCTTTTGCTTTTAACAGCAGTTCAAGGCGTGCGGATATCACGCAGAAAGTAAAGCATGCTGTATCACAGAAGGTCGGTAGAAAAAAGCCTGTCCGAGCATTTTTGCTGCTACTGTGGAGAGAAAATCGACGTAGACGTACTGCCTGACGTTAGTGAAACGCGCTCCGCAACAGCTGTTCATGCGTCGATAAAGCCATCGGAATGAAGCATGACAGCATACTTTGTTTTCTGCTGCTGTCACGCTGCAGAAAGCAGTCTTTCGCTATTTCGCCCATCCTGACAAGCCCAGAAGGCAGCCATAACTAGCACGGGTGCATCACGGCCCAGCGGGCATGGCGTCCTTTCGGCAGCAAGCTGCTCTCCGTGAGCTTCGCTACCACTTTGATCGCGACCCCCCGGCAGACGCGAACCGTCGTCTGCGCGACTTCCTGACGAACGTCGCCCGATCATTGCATCAGTTTCGTAACGCTTAGGCACTAACGACGCGTCCTCAGGATGCCGACCTAATGAAGCTGCGGGCCGATTTTTTTTTTGCTTTTGCTTCTTCTTTTCTTTCTCCGGGTGACTGGTTGCCACATGAAAGCAGCGGTGTTTGGCGTCAGGCTTGTTTTCACCGCAATTCGGAGGAAGTCCCGATGGCGATTGATGCTCTCTTGCCCCAACATAAATATTTTCTTCTTCTCCTTTATTTACACGAATATGTTTATTATGTCCTTGCAGTAACAGCGGTAAAATTAAAAGAAATGTGCTTAAGAATCGGTGCGTGTTTGTTTAGAGTAAAGCGCCGGAACCGAACTCTCAGTGCTGCTCGTCACTGACACTGATGAATGCTTGTGCATACGGATAGAGTCCTTTCCGCTTCATCTGGAATTCGGCTAGCATGTTGACGGGTTCGGCGCGTTGCAGTCTTTGCATTTTAAAACATTAAAGAGATGTTTGCCAGAATAAACTCATTTCACGAAAGAGACGGACCATTACGAAGGTTAAAGTTAAAACCCGCAACTGTCGGCGTACGGGCTTGAAGGTCGGAGCTCTGAACTTGCACGCTGGCATCCTGTGAGTACAGATATCGTGGACTGAACCGACTTAAAACTCATATCTCCAAGCACCTTCAATCTAAAGCTCCTTTCTTTCTTTCTCTCTCTATCTCTCTCTCTTTCTTTCTCTCTTTCTTTCTTTCTTCCTTTCTTTCTTTCTTTATCTCTTTCCTTCTTTCTTTCTTTCTTTGCTTCTTCCTTCCTTCCTTCCTTCCTTCCTTCCTTCCTTCCTTCCTTCCTTCCTTCCTTCCTTCCTTCCTTCCTTCCTTCCTTCCTTCCTTCCTTCCTTCCTTTCTTTTCTTCTTCTTTCTTTCTTTCTTTCTTCCCTTCTCTCTTACTTTCTTTCTTTCTTACCTTCTTTCTTTCTTTTATTAATGCCTGCTTGCAACTTCCAGGGATAGATGACCACATCAGCCTTCGTATATCGACCCATATCGAGTATGCCGCGGATCTATGCAAAGGCCTCTTTCGGCGGGGCTGTGCATGGTAGAGGGAAAGCGTCTGGAAAACGAGATAGAACACCCGCAATTCGTCGGTCTCAGGAATCTCGCGCCCCGAGTTAGCCCCATTATTAGCGCGCTCATTGTGGTTGGCATCACCTCAAAACAAATGTAGGTGTCGATTCTTGCTTTCTGCACCTAAAGACCTTCGAAAGACATTTCCTCGTCACTTCGTCGCCTTTTAGCTTAAGTGCTTAAGTGTCTGCTCCAATTGCATTAGTTGAGCTATGCTGCACTCGCCAGTAGCGGCACGCACACATTGTTACCATTTCTATCGGCCATGCTCTTAGTGCCAGTACCCTGCGTGTCGTACGAAAGAAAGCGGACATTGAAAAGTCTCATTCTCAGACCACCTTCTCTATCCTCTCTGTAACATACGGCTAATCCAGGTGGAGAGAGCGAGTTACGCCCACCCGTGCATGCTTTTTGCGGCAGACTTATTTTGAAGCCCCTAGTCCCTCAGTTTTTTTCAGTTTACCTCTAGCCGCCTGGGGCTCCGCTCGGACAGCAGCGGCACCCTGCTGTTTCCGAAAAGAACGGCCCGCGTACGGGAAATGGAGCACCTGAGCTTTGTCCACTGTCGAGGGACGGCAGGCCTTACCCATAGCTTCTCGTTTTACACGTGTTAAGACCCCGAAGCTAATCCCTAGGCTGCATGCTCTGCTTAAGTGCACCCGAATATCTCGAAGAATTTCCTTCCTGGCTTCCAGAACAGAGCACATTGAGCACATGTATAACAGCAATGCGATGGACTGCTCTAGTAGCACGGCTGTTATATACTGACCCCTTCTCTTTTCTCCGATTCCACCACGGGATTCGTGTCACTCCCTCTGCCTGTGGGAGTGCGGTGCTGTCTCGACCTTAGGTAAAGGTGTGGCCTCAACCACAGGAAAAGTTTTCACCACAGGATACATGCAGTTCAGTTTTTCGTGCCGGTAGCCGTGCCATAAACCCGTACAGCTCGGCCAGGAAGTTTTGGGCAGATCGTGCTGCCGTACCGCGATGCCACTTCCCCTTAGCGCATCTCGGGGAAAGAGCATCCGTGACCTGCTGTCAACACATTCTGCGCGTCTGGGCCAAGTTGAGTGCACCTCGAAAAGTAACATATCAGTCAGCACGACATTACAATCATTCCCGCGATAGGGTACGAAATCGTTCGTAGAGATCTGCGATCACCCACGGGCAATTCTAATAATTCCGACGAAGGTTCTGTGTCTTTCTAAGCACCGAAGCCACTGAACACATCAGCTCTTTTCACTCAGTAAGTTATAGTTGGCCGTATAACAACTTCGAGTCCTGCGTCAATCTGCCCTTCTCTGATCAGTGCCTGCTTCACTGCTTGCCATTTTCACCGCTACCTGACAACACTGGGTGTCTTTTGTCGACCTATATGACTGGAATCTTTCGGTCGTTATGCATCGGCACTGGCAAACCGTTTCAAATGAAGAAAAAAACATCAAATTTTATTTTCCTTCCTTCACAAACATTTCCCTTCATAACCATAGCCTCGATTCGTTTCGCGTTCGGATATCGTGCTGCCGACGTTTTTATGACTCGGTGCTTGGAGGTCTCTTGCTTTCTGAGGTTATGACAAGGGAGAGAGAGAGAGAAAGTAATTTAATGGAAGGAAAGGTGGGGACGGAATATTTGTACAAACAATACAGCAGTGCTTGTGCCAAAGAGTGAGAGCGAAGATCTGAGCCAACTTCTTTTCTTAATTATTATGTTTTCCTGCGTATTTCTGAGGCGCGTGCAAATATTCGCAATTTCAAATATGAATCTATCATGTTTGTTATTCGATTATTGTTCGATGAAAAAAATGAATATTCCAAAAATTCCGTATATCCGGTAGCGACCGATTACCGCTAAATTTCATAAATCCGACCACGGGAAAACTATAACTTCGATAACTATCCCTTAGCAGCTAGAAACTCTGCCTCGGATTGGAGGCAGAATCATGGGTGACGCTATGCTGTCCAACGGAGTCCTGGATCCAGCGAGGATGCGCTCACCTAACGCTCCCTGTTGTCTTCACAGTGAAATTTTACGCTTGCTAGACTGCTATGCGGCTTCTTTGTGATACACAAGTACGTATCGTTCCGTGAGAAAAGACTGCTTTATCTCCTCGACAGCGCATACCCTTTTATCATTGACGTCTCTCGAGAGGTGACTCCGACTGCAGCTCACAACTCATTGCCGATAGTTCCTCACTAGACTTAGCACGAAAGCAGACGGAACCAGAAAAAAAGGGCTATTTTTTTAACCTACACTGAGCTACACTTCGTGCAAGCTCGTGTAGGCGAGTGGAGGGCGGGGCTAAAGCTATGACGTGGGGCGCTGCACTCGTCTGCACGAGCGTCAGCCAATAGCGTGATACGGAGTACCGTCTACCTCGGGAGCAGACGACAGCCTGTGAATCCTTGAGTTGTACTAATTTATTATAAGATAAAATGAAGAAATATATACTGCAAAACGTTTTTGCGTGGTGTTTATTACGGTAGAGGAATGCAAATTACGTTTTTGTTTCTCCTCAAATGGAGCGCAACACACGAACTTGTATCGTCTGCTCTGCGGATGCATGGAACGTATCACGCTGCTGTCGGCTGTAGCTGAATTTCTTGCACAGTAATTTCATCTCGAATGAAGGGTCGACGACGGCTTCTTTGAGCGAAATACAAAGCATCCATGCTTCTGTCATTGACTCCATGCTCGTGAATCCATGCTTCTGTCGGGAACAGCGTTCTGCGACGCGTTGAAACCGGTGTTCTGCGGCGTATGGGGTGCGACTTTCAATGGCTATTCCTCGGCTCTCAGCCAGTGGCCTGACCGACCGCTTTGAGGCGCCGCCGTATTATTACACAGACGTGAAAGACGATACTCTAAGCCTAGGCAGCTTCGCATTAACATACACAGATACTTGGAGGACCATGTATGCAAAATAATTTTTTTCACCTAGGTCGCTCAGCGCCAATACCAACAGAACGAACGCGGCTTACCTAAATGCGAAGTAGCGTTCGGCAGACTAAAATACGCACACCCAGACGTGTAAGCAGTGTTTTATCTTCGTAGAAGGTAAGGTTGCCACTCTCCGTCTCGTGGGTGCACCGCCATAACGCTGCCATCGTCCAGGCGGACGGACTTCACAGACATGCGAGGCTGCGCTGCAGGAACGCGCGCCTTCTTTCTCCGTCTGCTAGCTTTCACCTCCAAAGAAAGCAGTGTAAAAAGTGTAGTTATCGTTCTACACTGCGCGTAAAGAAATAAGTCCGTGTAGGTAGGCGGAGCTACACTTTTTCTACACTGGCAAAAAAATGCACCCATGCTACACTGGTTACACCAGTGTAGCGAGTGTATAAGGAAAAAAATTGCCTTAAAATGAATGCGAATCTGAAGTGTCGTGCCGCAGCACCATGTGCGTAAAAAGCGTCATTCAACAACGTAAATTTTTCTTTATGCACTCGCCGTTATAGTCGGCCTTTATTTGAAACCAATTCGCTCAATGCAGAGTTTTGTCGCCCTGACTCTCTCTCAACACGTCCGCCAGTAGCGCAAATCGCATCGTCTTGTGCTTGCAGTCCAATCTAGTCCGACATAAAATGCGGCAACAGCCGAGCAAGTTCCCTGACTCCCCTAAGCTATCCGTTTTGGTTGAAAACAATACTATTCAAAAGAGTCAGACCGGTGGGCGAAACTGTTTTGGAAAATCGGATAACGGACAGCGGATAGCGGTTCGGGGCAGTTGCGGGAAGTCCGGGACGACAAATCAAAAAGACCAAATACAGCCGTATATTTCGTCCACTGTGACTTGGTAGCTAGCCGGTTCTTCGCATTTTTCCTACGCAGTCGCAACCAACGAATACGTATAAATGCGAGACTGAGGGTTTATCGCTTTTCTTCTTCACCGTTAACTTAGGTCTTTTCCCGTCTCCTGCCAATGTTGCATGCCTGTTTTGGACAGCATCGTGCGATTCTGTGGTTTGTGACATCGGCTGCCATTTTTTAAAGAATCGAAAGTGGAGGTCCAAGCACTGTCCCCTGGAGGTCCACGTAGGAAAGGAGGAAGCGATCGCGAACGAAGCCTTTTCGCCGCCGTCTGTGCCGCCTGGGTGGAGCTGGCTCTATTGTGGCCGCCGTCCTCCCCAGCATCGGCCAGCCCGGCTATAATAAATGAAGCTGCAGTCTGCGCTGCGGCGTCCTGCAGAACTTTTCCAGACGATGACAAATGCTGCCGATTTTCTGAACAACTCTAGACGCCTAGCTGCTCAGCGCTGAAAACACTGTTCTCTATATTGGTATAGTACACTTAATGCCTCCTCCTATTCATGTACCGCAGTGAAATAGTGAACTGCGCTTTTCCTTTTTCGTAACTAGCATATTCCCCGCCCCTCCACTAAAATGAGATGTGCGATAGCAGTGGCGATACACAGGCTTTTTTCACGGAGCTGCGCGGACGGCTCCAAACACCGCAGTTCTTGTGCACTATGATGAACAGCCTGTTGTCGGGAAAGTTGGCTTTGCATGGTATAAAAGAAGTGGGCGCAAAACTTGGACAAGGACCGAGAAGAAACGTTTGTCAGTCGTCGTTTGTGTTTCTTCTCGGTCCCTGTCCAAGTTTTGCGCCCACTTCTTTTATATCATACTATGATGAAGAATGCGACATTTATAGATACACACAGACGCTAGGAACATCGATCTCCGCCATGTGCTCGTCCAACACCTAGATGGCGGGAATAGAGTAATTGGGTATGCAAGCCGCACATTTTCTCGATGTGAAAAGAACTACTCTACCACCGAAAAAGAGTGCCTCACCGTTATGCGAACGACCTTGGAATGGCGACCATACATCTACGGTCGGCATTTTAAAATAGTTACAAACCACTATGATTTGTACTTGCTAGCTAACCCCCGAGACCCGCGGCTCGCCTAGCACGATAGAGCAACCGTCTACAGGAATTCGACTACACCGTTGCGTATAAATGTGTACAGAACCACGAAGAAGCTGAGAGGATCCCGAAAGCACCCAGGATCGGGCAATGAGAGCACAGAGGATGAAAGTCATTTCTTTGGAGTAGTAAGCGACTTAGACTTAATGACATGTCAGCGAGCTGACGCAGAGGTGTGACCTATCATTGAACATCTTGAGGATTAAGCTGCTCACGTAGCCCGACAGTTCTCTGGAAACGTGTCTGAATATTGTGTGCGCAACGGCATTATGTTCGGAAAAAAAAGTTAACCACCGTTGACAGAGCGCCTCTCGTCGTCCTGCCGGCAGACCTCTGCAACGGCATTGTTTTGCTTGTCCCGATGAGTCAATTTCTGGCCACTTTGGCTTCGCGCGCGCACTCGCTACAAAGCGCCAGGCTTATTATTAGCTAATACTTGCCGACAACGTCCACAGCTACCTCAGAGGTTGCCGTGAGTGCCAAAGTTGTAAGTTCCCGCTTCTGAAGACCTCGGGTTTTCTCGAATCCATTGCATCACCTCGGGCGCCATTCGACCAAGTCGGTATCGACCTTCTGGGTCCATTTCCTGTGTCATCAGTCCCTAAAAAATGGGTTATAGTCCCAACAGACTGCTTAACACGGTATGCGGAAACCAAGGTGATGCAGCGTGGCACGCCACCTGAGATCACTCAGATTTTTGTGCGCCAAATTTGTCATGGAACACCGACAGAGGTTTGGCGTTTACCACATAGCTCACGTTTGATGTTCAGAAGCGTCACGTTTTGGGCGAGTCGCCTGTGTGTGTCCCCTTCCATGTCCTGTCTGTGTGCGCGCAAATATTTCTAAAAGCATGTACGACGTGCTCGAGTTTGGTGACGCGAGCTATCGCGAAACCACTGCATGTCACCCGTAGACCAACGGGCTCACAGGGGGACTTAACAGAAGCATCGCTGACATGATCGCAATGTACATAGAGTCGCAGGACTAAAATTGGGACGAGATTCTCCCTTACATTGCATGCGAATACGACACGTCCATCTAAGAGATGACTCGATCCCTCTACACCATTTCGTCTCGTCTAAGGTCATCACGTTCAGACGATGTTGGATGTCGTGCTTTCGCATTCTACTCATGATAGCCCGTTCACGCAGGACACCGAGCAGTTCTCTCAGCGCGCCGAGGGATCCCGCCAACTTGCCCGCACTCACATTGAGCGGCAGCAAGGCACGGATGAGTGACGCTGCATTCTCAGGCATCGGCACGTCACTCAGAATTACGGAAACCGAGTTTGGGTGTGGACCCTCGTAAGCCGTTGAGGCTTCTCTGAAAAACTGATGCGCCTTTACTTTGGAGCCTACTAAGTGTTGCGCCCTCTCACGGAAGTGACTTACCAAGTACTTCCGGATGGGGCTGCGCAGCCTACATGTCGCCAGGTACGCACCAAAATTGTGCACATTGTCCGCATCAAAACGCGCTTTACGCTGCAATGTGCAATACCAATATGTGTACGCCTAGTTTTCGCGCTGGAAACCTCGAAACCCCTCCCATATAGTAACTGTTCTTTCTTACCCGTTCTTTCTTGAACTCTTTTTGTTTTCTCTGGTTCATGCCCAGCCCTCGCTGTCCTTCCGCGTGTTTTTCTTCCTTTTTTTTTTAGGAGGTGAAGTAAAGCCACCTCGTGTTCAGAGGTGCCGCATGAAATCAAAGGCGTATAAGTGTCTTGCGCTTTCTGACTGCTGGAATGCTGTCTGTTGCAGAACTGTGTCCCTGCCTTTTGTCGCAATATTGGTAAGCGTAGGCTCGCATTTCATTAAAAAATGTAGCTCTAAGGTCACTGTTTACTTTAATGAATTTGCGAAAACATTTTCAGCAACCACTGCTTCGGCACCATTGCCCATCTATGTCATGCGTGCAGCTGTTGGCGACCAGAAGGCATTCGCGGGGGGTGCACGACGCAGAACAGGATGGTGCGAAACATCGCAGTCAGTGGGCGGCATATACAGCCTAGAGAGCATGTCTTTCCCACATCTCCACGACCGCACTGAAAGAAATAAAAAAAGAAGAGTGTTGACATAGGAAGCCGTGAAAATTTATATCAGCCGCAGTGTGTATGGCGTTTCGCTTCAAATTGGCCGGATCGTACCTCCAGCCATGGCGACCGCACATCTGGGTCACTGCATGTGTACTATTCAATGTTGTCGCACTAAATGGTGTCCTGTCTTCACGTGCCCTACGCATGCATGTCTGACAGTGGGCTCGGCCACCTGTCTTGTGTTGGCCGATGAGACTCTATCAACCGGGCTGCTGGTGACAGGAGGCGGCTTGAATTAAGGCCCCAATGTACCCAGAGAGCGTTACATCGGAGGCCGAGTTTTGGGAAGGCCACTGGTCGCTCTCCGGGACTCTCGCTGGCCTGAATCGCTGCAGCGTCAAAATCTTCTGAAGACGACTTAGGCACCTGACATTATTGACAGGTAGGAGACATTCTCGGTAATACGATTTTTTTTTCTGACATGTCGATAACTAGAAATCCGGTAGATTTTTTTTTTACTACAAACAAGTGCGAAACTGCAAACAAGTGACAAACGCTGGTGCAGCACAGAATTCCCTCGAGTCAGAGCGGCAAGGGTCGAGCTTCAGCTTGTTCGCACATGCAAGCCTAAACGGCATGCGCATGGCTAGCCCCGTGTTCCGCGCTCCGCATTTCGCTTTTCACTACGACGGCGCAATGGAATGTCATGCTTAGTGAGATTGGGCTTTGTCCCCTCAGAGCGCCAACAGCAGTGAGTTGCGGCGCTTTGCATAACTTCGAAGTGGTACGCAAGATCTTTGTATGTTAATGCAGCACACTTTCCTTCAGTGTCGCTGTTGTTGTGTTAGCAAGAAAACGTAAAAAAAATGCCGACGGCAACCTTAAATAATAACTGCAGGTTAAATTGACAACGTATGCAGTACAAAAGAGTAAACGTCAGGCAAGATGCACGAGCTTATTGTCGTCCATGCATATTTGTACAATGCTTACAAACGATGGATGAAAGATAACACGACTGTGATTTATTACTTCTTTGTTACTGCTGAGTTGTTACTTTTTATGGGCTGAAAATGAAATATGAAATGAGATACATTTGAGATAGATAATTGTAATTGCATTTGGTTACTTGTTTTTTGTAATGTGTACAAGACTGCTCTGAGATTAAATTTAAAGCAATATTCTGCTCCTTGCGCCAGAGCCAGAAGTCTACAAATCGCCTCGCGGTGGCAATTAGCAGCCTGAATGTTTCGCTGATATCATGGCATAGCTTATCTCATAGAAAGGAGGCTGGCACCCGGGGTCGAGGAAACCAAACAGAATTCCTATGTCCAATTTTCTATATCCTGAGAAGAACAATTAACTTCCAAGTAGCACATTCTGGGACTCCTGAAGCAGGCCCTGTGGCAGATATTGCCATGGTAGAGTACAGAATGACCCCAAGTCCCAACATTCCAAATTTAGCACCATATTTAACAATGTCTACCACTACTTGAGTCTGATTTTTTCTTTGCCTGCTTCGAAATACTTATTTCAAACACGCCCACACACAGCGTGCACAAGCACACACTCTACAGCTATCACATCTCTTTAAATTGTTTTGCTAAAGCAAAAAAAAAAGGGCCACAGGCCACTTACGTGGCCGGGACACTGCATTCCGGAAGGTGGCACGAGTCCTGGAGGAAATCCTCCCCTGGATCGAAACAAATCACTAAATTAGATGAGGCAAGCTATCATAATATCACGCGCAATTTTTGTTTAAAAAAAACATTTTTGGTTTTGCTCAAAGCGAAGTCAGTTGCAGTAGACAGTTTTCTGTATTTATCATCAAACTTTCTTGTTTCAATTATTTTGTGGGGAATAATTTTCTAATTCGGCGACAAAACACCAGCCGATGTCATTTAAAGAAAACGTACAGAGACCGATTTTGGACGCGACCAAATGCGCCAAGCAGGACCCTGCAATTGAGGGCAGCACTAGTGGCAGGCCTCTCAACTTCGAACAAGTAATGCAGTCTCTTGACATATCTCGTTTCCTCCTCCGAAGTCTTTCAGTCATGTGACACGAGTCACGTAAAATCGGTTCTCTTTATTACTCTTTATTTGGTTTTCCTCCCCTAAGCCATGCTGAAAGCATTTACCACGCTTGATTCATCAGGCCTCTAGTATTAAGTATTTATTAAAAAGCTATAACTAGTAACGACTTTATACAAGTTATATCAAGTTCTAAACCCAATAACTACATTATAACTAATATCGACTAATATACAAGAAAAAGTGTTGCAAGTTAGGAAGCGCGCACAACCAAAAAGGAATGTTATTGGACTTTTGCAGGTTTTTATATGTTGTGTATTTGTAAGGAAACCAACCAGCGGGTACTGTTACCACAAATAAATCAGAATCAAAATAATTATAAACTTAGCACGAAGCATTTAATGTCATTTTTCCTGATGTTCACGTTCTAGCATTTCGCCTCCATCTATATGCGACCGCCGAGGCCGGGATCAAGCCTGCGTGTTTCGGGTCAACAGCTGAGCAACATAACAGTTTTTTGCTAATTGACAGTCTAAGCGAGAGCCAAAGGCCGATTAAAGGAGAGAATTCGCAATGTTATTTGCCAAGCGGTTATAATCCGCATAAAACTTGGTAAGACTAAGTACTGGCGGAAAGTACACTAGCTACTGTTTCACGAAACGGCTGGTAGGCTGCAGAGCTTGCCAGCAGAAGTGAACATCAGAAGTGAACGCATTTTCTAAACCTGCCGCACTAGATTCAGATGATCACCACGCTGTTGTAATGCAAGCCAAGCATTTGGGACAGCGCTGTACAGCCAGAAAATTATTCTTTATGTGGTCTCCCGAAAGAAAATGGCTTGAGCCTTGAACTGAACTTATTTACAATGATGGTCTGGCTTGCTAGGACATGAAAAACGCGTTGCACGGTTACGCAACATGAACACAGAACACGGCGAGGCGCGAACCTACAGCCGTTTTGCTCAGCGGGAAAATACATTTCCGTAGCATTAGCTCTGAGGAAGGTGCTGGGACGCCTTTACCGATCGCCACATAGTGATATGCACTGCACTCCTGCGGTCAGGTGACCAGGGTCAGGGTAACACGTAGTACTTTAAGCGAGGGTTGTCGATGCGGTCACTGCAGATTAACTAGCGAGGGTGGCAAGCTAACTAAAAAAATGTTCTTCATTCAAAATTCAGCCAAGTGGACGGAACACAGGGTGCGTACTGTAGTCTCAAAAAAAGTACCTTGTTTTAATAACTGGCGTTGCAATAATCTTCTTATTCTTTACTATTGTTTTTCTAATTACCGCTATGTATTAAAATTTGGATGTGCAAGAGCACCGGAGCAGCATCGCTAGGGTTCCAGTAAAGGCGGCGTCTTCAGTTTCAGGTTCGCAGTTTGTCCTTCGAGATATCTGTTGGGGCCTTATAACCTCGGAGTAAGGATCGGCATACCGATGTGGTGCCGAGCTGATTTGATGCACATCGTTCAGTTATGCTTGCATTAACTTGCGCACGTGCAGCGCAGGTGCCAAGACTCGAAACGCACTCGACCTAGACGAGCATCGAAGGGAACGAAAGCTTGTGCTGTAGTTCGCTGTTCAGAGCGCTTGCCTTTCCTAAGGTGCAAAATGTTTTTTTTTTCAATTAAACTTCATTTCTTGTGTGATATTTGCGAAAAAGCTTGTACTTACTCAGAGAGAGCAAGCAACGTGGCCATGAAAGGTAACCAAACCCCTTGTGGTCTCATTTCTATGATTTGCAGTACAGTTTCCGGAAGGCACGCAAATTCTTTTTCCCGGAAAGCTGCTTCTGTACGACGAATATCTCAGTACTCTAATGTGCCGGTGCCTGCTTTATTAGAGGGGGTAAATAATTTTTGAATAATTCAGTGTCTTTCATCGGAATATAACTGACAGTTGTCGGACATAACATACATTATATGGGCTCAAACGCTTTGCCAATCATCCTGTAACTATTGAAAAACATCTATCGGGATGCTATCGTGGCATTTTTATTGGAGGGAACAATGTGAAAAATACATCATTCCACAACTTAGTGAGCATCCCTGCCCCCGACAAGAGACGCATATAAGTGACCTATGAGTGAATATTAAGTGTATAATTGATAAAACGTGTGGAAATGTGGTTGTGTGAGCATCACTGCCCCCGAAAAGAGAGACGTATAAGTTACCTATGAGTGAATATTAAGTGTATAATTAATAAAAAGTATGGAAATGTGGTTGTGTGAGCATCACTGCCCCCGACAAGAGAGACGTATAAGTGACCTATGAGTGAATATTAAGTGTATAATTGATAGAAAGTGTGGAAATGTGGTTGTGTGAGCATCACTGCCCCCGACAAGAGAGACGTATAAGTGACCTATGAGTGAATATTAAGAGTATAATTGATAAAAAGTGTGGAAATGTGGTTGTGTGAGCATCACTGCCCCCAAAAAGAGAGACGTATAAGTGACCTATGAGTGAATAATAAATGTATAATTGATAAAAAGTGTGGAAATGTGGTTGTGTGAGCATCACTGCCCCCGACAAGAAAGACGTATAAGTGACCTATGAGTGAATATTAAATGTATAATTGATCAAAAGTGTGGAAATGTGGTTGTCGTAGCCTCCGAAAAACATTTCGTCTCAGCTCGCTGTTTTTATTGGCTGCATAAAAATGTAAAATTGAAATTTTATTGTAGTGAATTCAATTTCCAGCGTCCTCTCGACACTTTTGTAAAATCAGTGCATTAAATGCGGAATTAATGCGTTATTTTTCGCTTACCTTCATTAAAGTTTGTATGCAAAGAGCTCATTTTCAAGACAGTATTGTATGTTTTACGGAGTTAGCCGTGGCGGATAGAACTTCATTAGAACAAGCCAAAGAACAGGACCATATGATGCGACTACACACAGGTATGTTTCGATGACCGAGGGCCTTTTTGCAACATCCTATTTCGTCGTATTCTAAAGTCTATAATATTCTACAAGCATCGAATGTGCCCTGTTATTGACATTTAATAACTTGGGTTTTGAATTACAAGTACTATAATTGTTTTTCTTTCTTTAAGAGCACCAAGTGTTAAGGCGAAGGTCTGCGGCAAGGGCGTAGTAGAATTGGTTGTCAGAAATAGTCCCCGGGAAACACCAGTAAAGGTAGGTAGCGCTTCGGCAGAAAAATGCAAAATATGGCGCTCTTTATCCAGAGCCGTTCCCTTGTTGCAAAAGAAAAGTGATGTAAAAAAACAGCATGCAATCCCCATAGCTAAGCCTTGACGGTAAATGAATAACAAGAAGCTGGAGAAGCTGGAGTTCAGATCAATCTGGCTCCGCAGAAGCTGGATCCAGATTGAGAGAAGAAGCAGCTTCGCATTCTTGGTGAAAGAAGAGTCGCCGAAAGAACACTTTTGGAAAGTCGTCTCTAGAAAAAAGCTGTTGCCCTCCTAGCTTCCTTCTGTATTCGCGCGCCGGCATGCCTGACATTCGTATGGGAGGTTTCATAAAATGGCAACGCGAAAATACAGCGCACGCTGGCATGGAATAAATTATTATAATTTCAATATGAGCTCCTAAATAATTGCATAAATCAATCTGCGAAACCATAGTCGCTAGCTGCCTTATCGTTTCATCGCATTGAGATTCGGTCAAAATAATTTCATTGCAGTTTTCTTTCATGCCAGCTGCATCTTAATGTGAGTAATCATTTACCGCGTGCAAGCTAGCACTTCATTTCACCATTTTAATTTAGTGTGACTGGTCATTTTTTTGACCCTTTATATTTATTTTAGAACTTTATTTTATTACATTTTTATGACTTTTATGTCCATTTATTTGTTTAGTAATTTATTTATCTTCTTTAGGAAGTTGGCGGGACTGAGGAGGCTGCAGATCACACAGGATAAGGTTAATAGGAGCAAAATAGAATGTACCTTCGTCTTACAGTGGACGTCGTTAAACAGATGGTGATCATTGTAAGGGAGCGGATGATCCGCGGGGTCATTAGGGCCAGTTGCCCGGTCTCGGTGCCTCCCCCCAGCAGCCCCCCCCCCCTTTGAACCCCCCCCCCCCCCCTTTGAACCCCACCTCGGTGGTGGGCGGCGGCAGAGCGCGCTGAACAGGAGCGGCCGTCTTGGGGTCAAGCACCCCTGACAGCGAAGGCCGCGCGCTTTTGCCCTCGCACTGTTTCACGCTGGAAGCCCCCTCGTCTTGACAGACACCGGACGCGACGCGACCTTGCGAAGGGTATCTCGTGGGAAGATCTTGAAAAATGTCAAGGAGGGGAGCAACGGGAATGACGGATGGACCGTGGCGGCCAGATTTGAAACAACCCCAAGGAGCGAGTATCGGTGTTGAAGCTAAGCCGCGTATGCTCCCGAGAACGCTAATCCCCCTGGAAAAGTCGGGACCGAGCGGACAGTCGCACACAGCGGAAGCAGCCCGCCGGAGTCCGATGACAGCTCTAATTGCGGAACGACGACAGGGTTGACGAGCTTCGACGAAACCGATTGCACGTGCGGGCACGGTTGTTTGGTTGTTTTTGCTTTTCTTCTTCTGAGGGAGAGAGTTGGAATAATAGGGTGGAAGTATGGGGCGTGGCACATAAACCTGGTGGGCCAATCATTTCGAGGGCCCATTTCCGGAATTCGATTTTCTTGTAGAAATTTTGATGTTCTTTTCGTGCTCTCTATTTTAGAGAGAGGGTTTAGAACCTTGCCGAAACTTGGAGGCGTGCCATGCAGTTTGTAAATCAATCATGTGTTAGTTTGTTATGATTGGGTGATGCAAGGGATGGGCCAGGCTCCTAGGTCTTTAAAACCGTGCCCCGGAGCCTGGAAAAAGGGTTCTGAGCTAGATTTAGATCCCTTGCATCTTCGGCGATGCCAAGGAGAGAAGAATTTCCCTTAGCCAGTTCCATGTAATCATGCTTGCTGTCTACTCTGTTGTAAATATGTAAATTCCTGTATAAGGTTTTAGTTTGCCTTCCTTCAGTCAAGTGTTGCCGGATCTCGTCTGTTATACCGTCTCAGACGGTGGGGCAGCTGATTTTGGAGCCCAAAGAAGAAACAAACCTTAACTATCATGCTGGTGATTTGTATTGGTAAGGACGATTAGAGTGAATCAGTCCGAATCACTTCTTTATAATATTCTGAGTTCTTAGCTTTGCGTCTATTGATGCGCTGTTTCTGCATCGAAATTTTGCTTCCACTGGCCTATCAGAAAGCTTCACAAGACTCGCGTATATCAATGCCGGTGAGTGAGAAATCCAGCAATTTCTCTTCTTTCTGTTGTTCTGTTATTATCCAGCTGGTCCCGCACACTATGCGTCAGATAGAATTCATTGACATTTGCTGAGCCAGTAAGCTAACATCTTTGCCGCGTTCTACTGGAGCCGGGATCCGTCTTTCGAAAATCAGAATATATGTTTCTGTTATTTAGATCGAACATTCCTTCAGACACAAATGTGTCTTTGCTATCATAGCAAATTAAAAATGCTCTCTGACTGACGTCGGCCCTGCCACCCATGCACTGCTAAGGAAATCTATGAAAAAGAATACGCCATCATATATCATATAATGCAAAAATAAGAATCAGAACACCAACTATGCAATCGGAGGCAAAGGGTCGGAACAAATGTCATTTTTCCACAAGGTAACAAGTAGAAAATAGTAATTACAATGAATGCGAGACCGGGTAAATTTTGAAGGTGTTCATAGAGATTCCAGGAGATGTACATTGTTGCGAGAAGGCACTTATAGGCGGCTGATCGTTAAAAAATAGGGAAATGAATATATCAGCCTTTGTGTTCCATAATATGTTTGTACGAGAGGTAGTCTGAAGAAGTTATTTCGCAGGTTATAACGTGTATTACAAGGCAAGTGCAATAGAGTGCTGGAGAGCAAAAAAAAATCCGTTTCGGACTGGATGGTATGCTGAGCCGAGTGAAATGAAAGACAGACTGAAACGACAAGTTTACTTTGTACACTCATGTAAGCACCAATCATACTTGGATGTTAAAATGTACCCCATGGCTCAAGTGCGACAGGCGGAACGCAGTACGGATGACAACACGCAGACACGACGCGCCCAACAGATCAATTGTTACAATTTTTTTCGACATGTGAAGCGGGCAGCAGTAAGCGAATAATGCCAAAGTGGACCTACGTATTCATTTACGAGAGCTAAACATATGTTTCTTGGCTACCTACTCTTTTTAAAAAATTGTGCGACGCTAAAGACTGACGCAGCGCGTCATGCGGGCCTATCAATCTTCGCCCAGATTTCGACGGACCTTTTGTTTAACGAGACCTTCTTAGCGGTATGCTCTTAGCCACTCCAACTGCTCAAGCAAAACAACAAAAGGAAGAGAAATCTGCAATTTTTCTCTGCAATAACCAATCCCAAGCAGCAGAACTGGTGCTGGACGCATGATGGCAGAAGGAAACACGTTTTTTTTTTTCTTCGGAGTTCAGGTTTTCCAGCGCTGCTTATGTTAACGACAGGCAATAAATAAGAAGTTATGAAAACGAGGATGCTATAATTGTAGTAACCGCTTAATCCATTGAGCATCCTGGATGTCTATGTGCGAGCCATATAAGAGCGAGACAGCAGGAGATCTTCACATGATTAGGTTCTTCCTGAAGCCCTGAAGCAAGCGGGACAGAAATGGCGAAGACGGAAATCGGAAAGCCTCTACGGCCTACTACAGCAACTTCAAGGCAGCGGTAGACCGCCAATATAGATTCAATATTGCAATCTGTTTAAGAGACGCGCGAAACTACAAGGCTTGGCAGGTTGATAAATTCAATGAGTGTCCAAGTTCTCAGGAAGTCGGGAAAAAATAAAGTATAAAATAAGCTGCGCTCATATTCTTATCTACGTTGTTTAACTATATCCTTCGGCAAACTCACGTGACTGGTTGAACCGTTGAATTTCCAGAAGTGAATTCTTTCACAATAGCTTCTTAGTCAGGTATTAATGGAAGAAACGGGGACTGTTTCAGTCCCCGACATGTTTTACTAGTTGAAAGGGCATATGGGATCCTTATTTACTGCCCGAGAATGCATGCATCGCTGTCATTTAAAGACGTCTAATGTGACGTAGATACCGACCCTACATGACAGGCGTTTTCTAACGGCTTCTTTGAGGACTGCGGGGCAGTTTCTACCACTAACGATAGCAGCAGAAGACAGGATGGCAAATTATTTTTCCTAGACAGAATACATAGCGGTCTTCGTCCATAGTGTGAACGAGCTTCGAAGGGTGTTGGTTTATAGCGCTTATATTGCGACTTTGGATTGCTAAGCTTTGCGTATATTTTTTCAAACTTCATTTTAAAACATTTCTATAATGTAAGCATGACGTCAATGGCGCATGAAATCGACTACATTGTAGTCAGGTACACGTGTTCTGGCACGCAACCTTTGTTGCTATTTAGCTGCTGTCAGATTTGTTTGGACAGTACGTGGGACGTGCGTGACTCGTAGGTCAAAAGCGCATGCTTTCCCCTTTCACGTGTGTATTACTAATGCGATAGCATTATGGGCCCCAAAGCAAAAGTCGCCGTGGCCCATATGAAGGCTCCCAAGCCTGTGCAGGCTGGGTGTGCCTCTAGCGTGCTCGCTGACACTAGCGACAGGAGAACGCGTGATACTACGGGCTGCGCTTTGACAGAAAGGTGAACCCTGGCATCGAACCGCTGCAAATGTATATCAGTTGTGCCACCGGGTGTGGGAAGAAGCTTCTCCGTCGGTTGGTAATGGGCGCCTAACACACAGCACTCCAACGTTCTTGGCAATAGAGGGTGGTTGGAACATCAAAGTGTGCACTGGCGGTGACACCAGAACTAGGTTGAATGAGCACGCATTCTACGTTCAGGCTCGCTTCGACTCGGGACCATTGGCTAAGCACAAGTGACCTAAACACATTTAGGTATGCCTTCTGCAACGTGAAATGCATCAGCATCAACGAGGTCAGCATGATGTCCGCCGACATGCTAGACTGCGTCGACAAACTTTTGCAGGCTACAACTAACTGCTACCTGTAGTTGTTTGGTGGTATGGACGAGATCATGTGCGGATACCCGCGCTAGCTACCTCGAGCTCGCTAAGACCTAACTGGGCGAGTAGCCGAAGTGGAAGAAAGGCGTAGAAAACGCGAAGCGCCAGCGGAGACGCTTGGTTGACACCGTGCTGTCGCAGATTTGCTGCATCGGTTTGTCGGATTAGCCGTCAAGTTCTTTAAATACATTATTAATTAAACATACAGTTGGTCTGCTCTCGCTTATTCGCGTGAACTCGTTTGAAGTTCAGACGAACGTGCTTTGATTGTGCCACAAGTTATTGAAGCTGAAGAGTGGCCGTTAGTAACCAGGCCTGGCTGCCATGTATACAGTTTTTGCAGTCCCGAACGACTCTAAATGGTACTCAGGCACTTAAGAAAGTTTAAGTTCAATGTATCGCGAGGCAACTACTGACTGCGCCTGTCTTTGTGTACATCATGACGAAGAAAACACAGCTTTTTGCCAGCGAACGTCATACAGACGCTCTTGCAAGTGATCGTGCGTTGTCTAATTGACACATAAATATATAACGTAAAGCCCCACCGTCCTGTTAACTGCTGCTGTAAAAGCAAAAAAATTCAAGGACGTCGATCCATCTTTCTCGCTAGCTGCCATGGTGATACGTAGAACTGTAGTTGCGCTTAAAGTGAATTTTCGGCTCGCGATAGCGATGGGGCAGACATAAGTGCAGGACGCAACATTGATCTATTGCCTCAAAAAATCTGCGAGCGACGCTATATCTTAGTACGTGTTTAAGGGTGACGGGCATAACATAAACACTGCCCGCGAGACATCACTCATCCCTTTTCCTGCTGACAACCTACTGCAACCCTCGCTGCTCACGGGAAGACGCAGCTCTATTTCCTCCTAGGCCGCTTGAAGGATTAAAGCTGGCTTTGAGAAGGAGGAAATAAAAACGCTATTAGAAAAGGAGCCCCAAGTTATTATTTCGAAAGAGACATAGAGAGAGAGAGAGAGAGAGAGAGAGAGAGAGAGAGAGAGAGAGAGAGAGAGAGAGAGAGAGTAATTAAAAGGGAAGACACAGGGATTGTGCAGATTGTCAACGGTGCTGGTCACGATGGTCGGTCTGACAAGCGCACATTGAAACTATGGCAATGCGGCAACAGTGAAATCACGAAGGGCGGGAAAGAACAATGTACACTGCTGGTGGGCTAAATCCTAATGAAGTTAAAGCAGTAGAAACAAAAAAAATGACGCGAACGAGAGGGACCATATAGCGTAAATCACGAGAACGAAGCACGCTACGCAAACAAAGGAAAATGATACTAGCTGACAAGCGAATTCAATCCAAAACAAGGCGTTGCCTTATTTACGATCTCATTCCGAAGAACTAGCTTACCACAAGTCGACTCTGTCTCTCCACGCCCACAGAAGGATAAAATTAAAACTCGATATCAATGTTTCTTTCCGTGAGCAAATAATATTCACGCCTCATTCTGAGCAGGGGCGTTCGTTTCTCACCTAGCTCTGTACGTATGCTACCTTCGCAGACAAACGGCAAAGTTGCGTGCCCATTTTGTGTGCCACACAGGGCAAAACTTGCGAGCGGACATAATTAAAAGCAGCGTTCGATGCGGCGGCAAGCTCTTGAAAGCTGCTGCGACAGACACAGCATTCTGGTTGCGCCTTTGGGACAACGAATTTAAAGCAAATCATTCGCACGTAGGCAATATGGGAGTGACTGTCTATCAGGTCTTTACGCTCCATTCTCGCGTCGTATTTTGTTTCAGTTGATTTTTTGCATCTGTCACGTCCCCATCAAGACAGATCATTTTTTTTTTAAACCAGTTCTTCTATTGATTTTTTACTTGGTTTCAACATACGATTGTGAATGCTACTATACCTATGCCCCTGCGTAGCTCTAATTGAAAGCAGCCGTCTAATAAACTGCCCGTACCAATCGAACAGAAAGTTAATAATTTAAAAAAGAAACTAAACATTTGCCGGAGGAAACCCTATTTTTTATTTCCAGCAGTTAGGCGACTAAACCGCCGAGGTAGCTGAATGGTTATTTTGCTCGGCTGCTGATTCAAAACGCGCGGGTTCCATACCGGCCGCGGCAGTCCCATTTTGACTAATAAAAAGGCCATAATTTATTTACAATGTAATATTGACGGTCGAAATTTGGTTAATAATAGCATTTTCAGGTATCTTGGGACATCACTTTCTCATCAACTAAGTTGGCGCAATCATGTTGAAAATGTATGTGCGGTGGAAAATAGGAAACTGTGTTTACTAAGAACAAAGTTTGGTAAAGTAACGAAACATGTTAAACTACTCTCATACAAATCACTCACACGGCCTTTTCTGCAATATGCGTGAGAAGTATGGGCTGCTCACGAGAAAGCTCTTTCAGCTAAATTTGAAAAGGTTGAAATCCGTGGGGCGGGAATAATTTTTTCGAAATATATACGAACATATTCAGCAACTGAAGTGTTAAACTCATTCGACCTAAAGTTGCCTAAACCAAACGCAAAAAACAGAGATTGAAAACATTGTACTAATAATTAATGGTGCCTTTAAGAAAAAAAGAGAAAGACGAACGGAACGGCAGGGAGGTTAACTAGGCTACGCCCGGTATGCTACCCTACACGTGGGAAGGGCAATTGAGGGGGAGAGAGAAAGGGGAGACAGAAAAGCGAGATGAGCAATTTCCAACATGTCCATTGGCCAATACTTGCAGGGTACACCGGGCACACACTGATAGTTCACATCCTTGCACTCCGTCCTGAGTCCTTTAAGAACTTGAGAAGTGCCTTCAAAGCTTTCCTCTGCGATGAAGGCTTACTCCAAGGACCCAGAATCTTGGCTTCAGTAAGGGGCCGAGGATCTAGGTGGCGGAGTGTTGCAGCCAGGAGTGCACGCTCACGCTGAAACCGAGGGCAGTTACAAAGAAGGTGTTCTATAGTTTCGTCGCACCCGCACATCTCACACGCAGGAGAGTCTGCCATTGCGATCAAGGGGGAGTAGGCATTTGTGAACGCCACTCCCAGCCACAGGGGACACAACAGCGTATCATCGCAGCGGGAGAGGCCGGACGGAGGACTGAGCTGAAGTAAGGGATCTAGGTGGTGCGACGGCATGTGGAGTTGCCAGGAGAAGACCATGATGCTAAAATCTCTCTTCGGCCAAGCATTCGCAGATGTCTTGCTGCGTCGGCTCTTGTCAATGGTATCTGGACAATGTTGGCACTACTGCGAGGCGCTCGAGCTGCAGCGTCAGCTGCGTCGTTTCCGACAATGCCAGAGCGTCCCGGTATCCACTGGAAGACGATGTCATGACCCTCTTCCTGCGCCTGATGTTGGAGATGTCTTAATTCAGCTACGAATCTATCGGGATCGCCATGGCGTAAATTAGAATTAAGACATTGTAGGGCTGCTTTTTAGTACCAGAACAGAGCCCATTTGCAGGGTGTTTGTGCACTGATATACTGCCTAGCCGCAAGAAGAGCGGCCAATTCTGTCCCGGTGGAGGTTGTCCGATGCGATGTTTGCTGGTTAATACTGGTCTGTCTCGCAGGGATGACCACGGCGCCGGTTGAACTGGTACCTGGGACCTAACCATCTGTATACACGTGAGTGCGGTCACTATATCCGGCGTGGAGTAGGTAGAATGACAAGTGTTTAATGGCCGGTGTCGATAAGTTCGATCTTTCCGTTATGCCCGGAATTGTAAGGCGCAAACACGGCTCCCGCAGACAGCACAGCGCACAGGAAGGCCGTGCTGCCGGGGTGAACTGTGAAAGGATGAACGACTGGTGGGCTGCTATAACCTTTAAAAACGCTGCGTGTGGTCTTTGAACCGCCACTGACACAAGGTGGTGCCGGGGAATCCTTGTTAGATGACGTATGTGGATCCGTAGGGTATCCAGGGTTATATGCGTCGAGAGTGGGTAGTCCTGGGCGAGAGCAATGGTAGCAACTGCTGATGCGCTGCGTGGGAGACCCAGGCTTGTGCGAAGTGCCAGACCTTGTGTAGTCTGGAGGGCACGCAAATTCGTCTTGCATGTGCTTGAAAGCACTGGTGTACTGTACCGCAGAAATCCCAAAAATAGTGCTCTGTACAGCTGCACCATTGACAGAAGCGACGAGCCCCATGATTTTCCGCCAAGAAATCTGAGCAGGTGTGTGAGAGAGATTAGCTTTGTCTTTACAAAGCTGAAATGCGGGCTCCATTATAAATTCCGGTCTATGATAATTCCTAAAAAACGATGAGAAGCACGATAGGTAATGGCATGGCCGTCAATAGTTAGCGCATAACAAGTCGTACATTTGCGCGTAAATGCCACTATAGCGCACTTCTCGGTTGACATGTTCAGACCTTGCTCTCGGAGACAGGAGGAAGTGATGGTTGCTGCCCTCTGAAGTCTTGCTCGCACCTGAAGACTCGTCACAGAGGAGGCCCACATGCAGATGTCGTCGGCATACATAGAGATATGGACGGTATTAGGTATATACTCCGGGAGTCTTACAAGTGTTAGATTAAACAAAGCAGGACTCAGCCCACTGCCCTGTGGCACGCCCCGGTAGGTTTAATGTACGGATGTGGAGCCATCTTCACACATAACAACAAAATGTCCTTTTCAGCTTTGGATCCACCTATACATCCGTTCACCGATTCCAACAGCCTCTAGCGCATCAAGGATGGCTTCATGTGTCACATTATCGTATGCACCTTTGACATCAACAAAAAGTGCCGCGCACATGCTCTTGGGGCGTTTCTGTTCCTGAACTGTGGACACAAAATCAATGACGTTGTCTATAGAGGAGCGAGCCCGTCGGAAACCCGCCACAGCATTAGCATACACGTTATTGGGCTCAAGGTACCATTCAAGACGCGCCAGAAGCATTCTTTTCATGATTTTTCCTACACAATTGGCCAAAGCTATTGAGCTGTATGATGACAGGTCGAGTGGGGATTTACCTGGTTTAGTAATGGTATAATGGTGTCATGCGACTGGACTTCCACTGGGGAGGAACAACTCCGCCTTGCCACGAGTGGTTGTAAAGGCTGAGTAGCTCTCGACGCGCGTCGTGGCCAAGGTGACACACGCAGCATATGTAATGCCGTCTGGACCTGGTGCAGACGAACGCTTACTTTGTGCAAGGGCAGCATCAAGTTCCTCAGGAGTGAAGACAAGATCCATCGCTGAATCCCGTGATGCAGGAGGAACTCGCTGGAAACCCGAGGTAGTCAGTGCACCCGTGAATATCCTGCAGAAGTCAGTTGCAATTTTAATCTGGTGACGGTTTTGATGTAAAGCCAACGCATATAAGGGCTGTCTTTGCTTTGGAAGCGTTTGAAGCCCCCGCACTGTTCGCCAAATGAGGGACGTGAACTTTCGAGGATTCAGAGATTCACAAAAGGACTTCAAGCGCTGTTCCGCCAGCATGTGCATTCGTCGCTTGATTTTCATCTGCAAACGACACTCCTCTCTCCCTTAAGCATTTGGTCCGTCTGTAACGTCTTTCTGCACGCCGACGAATAGCACGTAGGTGGTCTAATTCGATATCAAATTCGGTGCGCATTCTAGTTGACGTGAGGTAGCCTCTAGCAGCCTTAACTGCTGTTGCTATAGTGCCCTCCAAATTGGAAGTTAAGGCTTCTTTGCACGCCTATTCCATTTGAGTTTTAAATGCCGTCCAATCGGTGTGCCCGTGTTTAGCTGGGCCGGACGCCCCAAGACCTGGAATCTTGAGGTTGGTGGGTATGTGGTCACTCCCGTGGCTCTCCACATCATTAAACCACTGGACACGCCGGCGCAGAGACCGCGCAACTAGCGTCAGGTCTAGGCTACTACCGTATGAACTGCCTCGCAGGCATGTCGGGCTGCCGTCATTCATTACGTGAAGTTCATTTTCTTAAGCAAATAAGGCCAGATTCCTTCCTCTGGCGTTGACAATAGGACTTCCCCACAGTCGGTGGTGGGCGTTGAAATCTCCGCAAATAATCCAAGGAGTCCAGGTTGCCTCCATAATTGTCTTCAGCCTCTCGCAGCCTAATCGAGAGGAAGGGGAGACATACGCTGCAATCAGTGTGAACTCTATGGATCCTTTTCTGACTATGAAACACACGTACTGATTGTAATTGTGGGGTTGAACTGGGCTGCAAAGGTACGTGATGTCGGTGTGGATGTAGACCAGAACATTGCGGCGCTGCCCGCATGTCGGAGCAAAGAAGGGCTCATACCCGGAAACCTGATTGCTTGGGATAAGTTAGGTTCGCAGATGACTAATATCGGGAAGTGGTTGTTGAAAACATATTGCCGAAAACTTGCGATTCGTGAATTTAGGCCTCTTGCTTTCCTCTTGAAGACTGCAGCGCCCCTGACTTCCTCATGAAAAGTGGAAAGCTGGCCAGCCATTCTGTTTTAAAGATCGTGTAGTGCTGGAACCAGGAAGTAGACGCTTAGAGCGGTTGACGATTGCAAAGCCTGTGTCAGAGGGCGAATGGCGTTGACTGCCGTCCTAAGGATCACGAGGGCTTAGCGATAATGCTCTGGGAGCCCTTCTCTAGCGACAGGTGAACTCGGCGATGGGAGCTTGCGCTGAGGAGGCTCAGCAGGACGTAACGGCGGAAGCGCTGGCCAAGCATCCGCACACGAAGAGGTCTTATTATCCTTGGCGATGTTTCGCTGACTGGGCACACTTGGACGAGGTGGCAAGAAAGGAGGTTGAGAATGAGGTACCGTGGGAGCGTCGATGTGGTTGTTTTTTGCAACAGACTTTCTTGAGTTCTTGTGGCGAGAACGCCTTTTCCGAACAATCGCGGCAGCTTTACGGTACGTAGAATTGTCCCGAACCATATGCTTTAGAACGGCACGCTCGTTTTTTATGCGCGGACAATTCTTAGATGAGGCGTCATGAGGCCCGTTGCAGTTGTAACACTTAAGCACTTGTCCATTACAGTACTCAGAGCTGTGAGCTCCGGCACAACGACAGCACACTCTCTTGTTGTCACAGACCTCGCTCACAAGACCCAGTTTCAAACATTTGTGGCATTGCTGGGGTTTTGGAATAAATGGCCGCACCGCATGACGGAAATGGCCCACCTTCAGTGTGATGGAAGGCTGTCGCCTTTGAACATAATCTTCACACAACGAGGATTGCCCAGACGTGATACCCGTAGAATTACGGCGCCTTCGTTTGCCGGCCTCACGAGTATGGGAAAATCATCCCGCGTGGTAGCCTCGTCGACATCACTGATTACGCCAGAAGAGGACTCATCCCCCCTAGCGGGATAACAGTACATGCTGATGAACCGCCGAGCTGAGTTATGCCCCGCAGTGGTTCCAGCGCAGCCGCATGGTGGACGTCAACGGCTACAGTGTTCATCCGCGCATTCACTTCGTTAGGCACGAGGGCCTCGAGTTCTACACAGACGACTTGCCTGTTAAGCTGTCTCGTGTTATTGTTTGGCTGCACAGGCAGGAGGAGGATGGTGTGTGCCGGTGTTTGGTCACTTGTTTTTACAGTGGACTCACTCGATGACGATCCGGCTCTTAGAAGTCTTGTCTTGGTCTTCCGGCTGAGGTAAGTCTTAAAGCCGTCCTCACTGCTGGCCTCCTCGCTGAAGTACTCGATGGTGACATCGCTGTCGGGGTCGCTATTCGGATGCCCATGAGGGTCCAGATTCATCGCCGTATGACGGGGGCGTCGTCCCCGCAGTATACACGCAAAACCACAGAAAAAAGCTGAAGACTGGCTGAACGCGTTCCACAAGGATGCACTTTGCTGTCTTCCTTCACACAACAGTTAAGATTAATTATAATATATACTTCCAACCTTGAGGAAGATTCAACTGGCCCCTGAATCATCATAAAGCGTTCTTATCATACATGACCCTAACTAACTTCTTCCTTTGCTCATTTTTACCTGGATCAAATAGAACTGTGAAGCAAACTGCCCGCTCATGCCACTGATCCTCAAGTGATACATCATTTGTGAATGTCACTAGGGACTATATCTAAAAATAAGATCCCTGTGTAGCAAAGAAGGCTTGCTTAGCCAACTTTGCTACAAACCGTTGTCAGCTTCTGAGATCAGCGGTTATAAACCAGACATTTTTCGTTTTACCTTCCTCCAGTTTGGTTTCTTTCGTTCTGCTGCCCCGACGACTGCTTGTCGCTCAACGCTGTGGTGGACCATCACGCTATTACAGATACGACAATATCAGATGATGTTACTGCATGATATCTTTGCATTCGTACAAACAGCAACGTAACAAATATTATTACACAGCCACTACAATGAACAAAGATATTCCACGAAGCACATGCAACCAGTCGACGGTGTAGCCTCATTGTGTCTTGAAATAAACGTCGAGTGTCAGTCAGGTAACGGGGCAAATATTAATATTGAAAAGAGGAGAGTTGGTGCTTCTCTTGGTGGTACTAAGAGGAAACATTGCACCACGTTTCTCTTCTGTATATACAGTCCTTGTATAGACGGTGACGACGTACACAGACACACTATAGCCCTCGCGCACACCGCGCAAGGCTCGTAAGAGAAAAACGACTTTGGGAGTAGACTGAATGAAAGTGAGCAAACATATTTTAAATACGATGACGAAGCAAAGCAAGAGGATTTTGACTAACGAAGGAGACAAGATAAAGGCACTAAACAAGTCGCAGCCTGCCAAGAGGGGGGCTCCTTCAAAGTAGTCCATTCGCTCTTTCTCCATTCGCAGCAAAGTCGAAAAGTGCTCAGCCTACAAACCTCCGCGCGAGGAAAATCTTCCCAACAATAACAAAACATAACAAAACGTTTTCTGCGTATTTTTTCCCAAATTTAGAGGCTTTTGTCGAGGCGTCAGACGGAAGCAGACATTTTCCCAAAAGCAAATATGTGAAGTGCTGCACTTCTCTCGTCTCCCTTGGTTCTCCTGCCTGCCAAGCACAGTTCAGAGGTGGTGAAAATAAATAAAGGGTCGCTGGTTAAATTCAAAACACAGAAAAAAAGTGCGAAGAAAGTGTTTGACGGCACTGAATCAAAGGCAACGAACACGGTTTGCTTCTCCCACGCGAAGCACGTCCCATTTTTTGCAGGGTGTACGTACGGAATCCATATTTTCCGCACAACGCGGGACAGCGAAGCGCCGCTGGCGGAACCATCCCTGCCTGCTTAGGTGTTTGAGTCACGGAGAGAAACACGCACCGCTTCCTTAATCCTGCTCGTTCTTTTCCTGGGAGTCACCGCAGCAGGTGGCGGGGTCGACACAATTGCGGCCCTGCCGGAAACAATGCTGCGGGGAGGCGATTGCATCGGCAATCTTCGTTAGCGCGCTCTTTTTGCTTTGTGCAATTGCAAAAAAAAAGGAAAAAAAAGCGCAGCTCAAGAATGCATGTTGAGAGCCTTCTTTTGAGGTTTTATCTTCTCCGTTTACTATTGGCTATTTTGGGATAGCGCCCGTGTCGGTCGTATCCAAATTCACCTAAACAATTTTTAATACTTGTCCACGGTACGGTGCATCAAAAAAGGAAAAAAAAATGTCAGATTTCATTCGCGGCCGCACAGCAGTGCTCTCGCTTCGCAAACAATGCAGTTAAACACCGACAATCAGCAGAGCAATATTGTTGACTCTTGGGAAAAATTAATTTGTATCTCTGCTTCCGTATAAACAAAATGCTGGAACATTATTACAACTGTCGACTATGAGTGTGCGTGTGTGAAGAAGAAGGAATAATAGAAAATTATGTTTACAAAAACGCCGCGTAATCTCCCCCTCTCCCCCAAAGGCCAATCCCCCTATGTGGGCATGTGCCATTGTATGAGGGTAGCAACTACAACAACAACGCCGCGTAAAACGCTGAACTCAGCGGATGTTTCGGCATCAACAGGCTATAGCAAAGCAGAGCGGAAATTTTGGTATGCGGTGTGCGAATGCGACTCAGAGCAGAACATGAGATGAAACCGCTTGATGCTGTCCAGTTTTGTGTCAATTCCGTGTTCAATTCACCTAGTTCGAGAGAGGCTACCAACTCACTTGGAGAACTTGATGACAACTTCTGAAGTCCATCGCTTTTTTAGCACTACTCTCTTGCAACAACCTTCAGAGAAATTATCATCACCATACCGCTTTCAAAACTGTATCACCATTCCGAATGAATACCAAATAAAATTCTGTACCAGGAAGCATGAAGCAATGGGGAGAAAGCCATAGGACAGTGAATATATTAAAATACTAAACAGCTGTAACAGGACTAAAGGTAAAAGTGGTACACTATCCCACAGCTTACGTCTAAAACGACTAAAAATGATACGCACAGCACTCACCCACATTTGCCAGAAATAAACACGAAAAGTTTTCGATGGAAATTCAGATTTTTGGTGGTGTGCAAAAACCATCGACACCTTATTCCGTGAAGGAAACGCGGTGTGGAGAAAAAGTATAAGATAATGTTGCAAAAATTGTAGAAGACAGAAAGTCTAAAAATAAATTGTAGCCCTAGCAATAACAGTACTGGTTCCATGCCGCGAAGAAAATAGAAAGAAAGAAGCGAAACCCGGGCAAAGTTTGCCAGGTTCCACTGGATTGTGCAAAAGCATTCGCTGCCGGCGACTGACCTCCGATCTCATTTTCTGGCCTTCTTATTCCAGCCTGATTCCTCCTCCGGTCAAGATTAAGGAGGGCTAGCTCCCGCATGACTGAGTTGCTAGATCTGGGAGTGTAAGCTGCGACTGAAAGTCAAGTGAAATTGGAAAGTTAAGTTTGCGCGTCTCTTTATCTCCAGGGAGTTGGTCTGGCTGATATTCCTTTGAGCAGACTGCGGACACGATGTGGACCCGTTCTACAGCTTACAGAAAAAGTTACTTTAATACAGCAAGTCGCATATTGCGTTCTCACGCTTTGAAGATATAGAAAATTTGAACATTACCGCAGTGGCCTCCCGTATTCGAGTCATCGAGCGCTCGCTTCAGGCATCGGCGGGAATCAGACATTGTGATGTATACGTGCGCGCAGGATTATCTTATTTACATGTCGTGATAAGCAATTTTCACTATGAGAGTGCATGTTTAAAAAAGAATTTACAATGCCCTATTGCTGCAAGTCTTTGTGTAGCACCAACTATTGAATCCTTGTCTGTTTCGAAAATGCCGGCCTACTAATTGCTTAACGCCTTCGTCCGCACACTTTGTATCTAAAAAATGTTCAGGCTAACATGAGATAAAGCATTTCCCGGCCGCTTATTCGTAATGACAATGAACTGCCTTCCTCAAAGTCGGTGTTAATGTCACTTAAAAAAAGACTAGAAACAAAACAGAGCTCGGGGCGGCAGAGAGTGAAACGGGCGGATGAGATTAGGAAGTTTGCATGGTTGCCTCAGCTGAAGCAGCATAAATTCAAGTCAAGGTTCATGGGAGAGACCTTTTTGCTGCAGACGCCGTCGTCAGGCTAATTATGATGAGGATCATGATGATATCAGAAAGGTAGTTTGGGCTTAGTTAGAATACCACAGATCTGATCAGAACTGCTGGACTATCGCCTCAACGGAGCAGCCGCCCTACAAACTCAGTTAATTAGGAAGGCTAGCATAAGGTAAGGCGATACTGAATTGATCAACAACTACATCATTACCATCTACCCAAGAGTAGCCATACAGCTACAAAGGAGTGATATACAGCTTCCACAGAAATATTGTAGTCGAAGAAAAATTAATCCTGTCCGGGGTCCGAACCCGGACCACTGCTTCATCTGAGAGGTCGTTCTAGCAAGTGACATTATTTGTTTGTTTACATTACCCCTCAGGGCCAATGGCATTGCCGAAGAGGAGTGGTAAATATACAAAAAACAGAGAAAATAGAGGCGGCTACAACAATGTTAAATAGCATCTTACTCAACCAAGTTAACCAACCGAGTTAACCAAAAAGGCTAGCATATTTATGCTAGCTACCGCCCTGACATGTGCTAGCCTTCTTGGTTGATTCACCTGCTAGAGCGAGTGCTGAGGCTGTGGTGCGGGTTTCGAACCCCAGACCAGAATTAATTTTTCTTGGAGAGGTTTCTGTGAAAGCTGTGCAGATTTCCTTTGTGGCTGTGTGGCTGCACATGGGGAGATGGCAATGAGTAATTACACCCTTATTGCATATTTTTTCAGTGCCATTTTCTACAAGAAGCAAAAGATGGTCCACCGCGGGGAGAGAGTAAAATCTAGCACACAGCAGCGTAGAAATTATGAATCATGAACCGTTGAACTGATCTTAATGACAGTAATTTAATTGTTCTGATCTGGACATTTTAAACATGTCTGAACGAACTGCTCAGCACACTATTATTCGATTGCAGAGATAGTTGTGTTTACATGAAGCATTCGCCATATGTGACCAATATTCGCATTTACTCTTATCAGCGCTCATAAAAAAATGACGATGGTCAGTTTCGAAGCCACAAAGAAGATCAAACTTTGGTTGTGACTCAAGCCTCCTTCTGAGGTTCTGTTATAAGCCTGAATTATATTCCACCCTTTTATGTAGTCGCCGCCATGACAAGGACAAGATAACGAGGTAGATACATGTGATATTATTGCTGCCATGTGATATTCCATGTGAAGTGGCACGTCACCCTACACTAAATTTCAGCACTTCTCATAGTAGACTAACAGTTTAGCACCAGGCGACTGCGTCCAAATCTACGCATTGGCTTGTGCGCGCTTCAGAAATGCACGCTTCTGGAAGCTGTCGTTTCGCGTTCGAAGCTTCCACTGTCTTGTAGGCATTAATGTAATGGAATGTATTCAGATGCCTCAAAAGGGACGTTCTTTTTTAGATTTTTCAGCGTAATTTTTTTTTGAAAGCGAAAAGCTTCTTATGCTAGGTAAAGCAGTCTTCGGGTAGGCAGCACAACGACCTTGAACAATCTTCAGCCCAACCACGGATAGCCGTGTATTACCATACGTAGTACAGTTATGGTGCCGAACCCTTGAACCATGACCTTTAGTTGACCTTTGGCATTTAAGATCGGGTAACCTTTGGGTTGACCTTCGACATGAAGAGCATCCGATGGGATAATGTGAAGCCCGTGATGACATCTGGTGGAGGTGTCGTGAGACCATGTGATACCACGTCATAGCCACGTGGTCGTGGGGGTATATATAGAACGGCTGTCGCGAGCGTGTAGCGGAGCTGCCATGGACAAGTCTCAGACGCTTAGCAAGAGTGCTTGCTTTTCGCAGAATTCCAGGGTTAGCCAAGTTAAGCCACTGCCAATTTTTTTTCTCAATCAGTAGTTCTAAAATTTCCCTTCATCAAAATAGTTTAACAAGTCGCAGCGCATGTGCAAAACGAACGTGTGTTGCCCAAGGATCGCAACCGCCGCATCAGTAGCACAAGCAATCAAAATTACAAGATTATTGAAAAACACTATTAGGGCAAAAAGATACGCGTTCTGTAAGTGCACCTTCCTAGGGCAGCAGTGCTCTTTCATGCAAGCTACTTTTTACCTTCGCAGTGATCATAGGTCAGGGCAAAGAGTTAACTTCAAGAAACAGGCAATAAATAATCATCTGTTCGTCACAATCTCTCTTGCCTAACCAGCCAACCTGCTGTAAGTCGAAGGGCCCGCGGTGGACGCAGCAAAATATCGATCTGCAAGCCTTCAGTGATCAAAACTCGACGCAGTCAGGGCCACTCAGTCCAACCTAAACGCAAGAAAGCGATTTGCAGATAAGGAAATAACCTAATGTGGAGAAAGACGGGAAAGGTGATGGCGCAGTGATCGGTTGCGAGCTGTTTTTATACACACGCGACCTCCGTAGAAAGCGAGGTCTTAACAAATTCTTTGCGGAAACAGTCGAAACAGATGTGCTGGCAACCGAACGCGCTAACCACCCGTGACGAGGTGAAAGCTCCCGCCTGGGAGCTTTCAACAACGACCTTCGTTGCGTGGGCTAAACCAGGAGGCTGTCAAATGCATTTTGGCGCTGTGCTCAAAAACTGTCTTTTGCTTCCGGAAGGTGCCCGTCGAAGGTTAAAAGAACAAAAAAATTGGCAGTAGTTTAACACTTCTAAACCTATAGTTAGACAGAGCGGAAGCTTCATCACACTTGGCTGCGCTTGGTTAGACGCTTGAAACGCCTCCCAGGCGCTTCAGGCGCACTGTCAGCCACTCTCTCATCCATGGCGAAACTGCATGCGAGAGCGGCAACTCCGAGGCACATACATAATCGCATGACTACATCTGTCGAAGCAGTGGCGTGGCGGCTGCGGCGAGTCACGTGGTATGGCATCACAGCCACACCACCGGCACTCCTCCTGCTGAAGGTCAAACTGAAACACCCGGTCACCTTGGCGAAACCTGGCGTAGTGGATATCTCGCTCAGAAAAAAAAAAACACAGCAATCGGATTGTCGTACCATCCATGCTCGAAACCCGAACTCCTCTGTGTTGTGCCTACCGCCCCGAAGGCCGTGAGCTTCCGTTCGCTCTAAACAAGCCGTTTCGCGAACAATTTCCTACTAATATAGCGCCCTGCTCTCATTGGGACCCCATTTACGCAGGACAATAATACTGAGCGCGCACGGCGCCCGTCGTAGCACGGAGGTCGGCAACTTGCCTTTTCCCCGAAGCAGAGCGCGTGTTTGCGTACACTCTCTAATAAGTGGCGGATGTCGCCACCCTGCAGCACTTCGTTTCTCTCTTACGTTATTGTATCTCGTGCCTGTAGCATTAAAAGCACTGAAAAGAAAGGAGCAACTTTTCTATAATTGTAACTGAGATGTTAAATGAAGGCGAGAGGCATTCGCATGTTTCGTTTGTTATAGATGGGCAGGAAAGTGACGGAGCCCACGTTGCATGCCGGTCGGCACCTGTGCACACATAAGGCGTAAATGAGCGACCCCGAAGGAATGCCGCCGTGCTTGCGGCATTCATCATGCCGCGAGGAATTGAATCTGTCCACGAGTATAAGTGCGATGGTTAGCCCTAAGTGTCATCATTAAGACAGGACTTTTCTTTTCGCACCCCGCTGGTTATTGCTCTGCCCCTCGCGAAGTTAGAGCAGAAAGCGAAGACTGTCGGCGAAGATTGCATAGGTTTCCATGCAACGCCCACATTTTTGCACATTGTTAATGAGCTCCTACTCCCTGCACTGGCGTAACAATTGCGCGTGACTGAAAAGTCCTTGGCTATAACTGCGAGAAATTGACTTTCCTTCTTTTCTTCCTTTGCCTTTAATTTCTCTTTCAATAAACTACGAAATGTTGATGTAACAAATGTGTCAAAACCTCATTGTTGTCGGAGTGTAGCAAGGTGTCATTCGGGAGGCGACTTTTTTCAAGTTTTGCTGAATTATTACAAAGAGTGCATACTTGCTTCTGCTAGATGCCTCGAATATAGACAGAAGTCACGTGATCATTTCTGCCCAAGCTAAGTCATTTGTATCAGAGAACGTTAAACCATCCGCACGTTGGAGGCTCTAATTTACTCATCTTAGGGATATTCCCTGTAACACCAGTGCACAAACATTGATTACTGAGCCCTCAGCTCGTGTTTATAAGGAAAAAAAAACAGCGTTCCAATTCGTTTTCTTCTTCCTTCCGAAGGAGTAAGTAAGTGGTTTTATTAAAATAATAATAAAAAGGAAGGAGAAGATTTTTGCTAGCCCCGGCATCTGCCATCGATACTGAAGCCCCTGAGCTGGGGCAGCGGATGTAAAGGATAGCAGGCAGAATGGAGGAATGAGATGAAAGAGGTGAGGGGACAGGAAGAGAGGATAGAGGGAGAGGTAATATACGCAAACAGTTTACACATTAAGAGATTTGTACAGGTTGTACACGTGATTAGTTCATGAAGGAGCAATAAAATTACACGCGCACAACACTATGTTGACTATAACTGGAGTTGGGTAAATGAATTTTTGTGGTAACAATAAAGGGCGTTGAATTTCGCTTCCATGTTTAGACAAGAGAGATTGCTTTATGCCATCAAAAAGCTACTGTTATTATTTTACGGAAAGAAAGAGAGCGAGTGCAAAATTAAGATTTAATAAGCTCAAATTTGCAGTGCAGCGAAACAGCTGCGCTTACCTGCTCCGAGATACCACGGTGGATTTTGCACGCGGTCGAGGTTCAGGCGTCCACGGCTAGAGTGAGACATTGGCTTGTGTTATTGATTACAGCAGAAGCTATTCTTTACGAAGTTCTTTTTTCTGAATATCTACACTACACAAGCGCGACACAAAAGAGTTGACGGAGTTGTTCTCGATTAGGAAATGCTTGGCCCCAGGTTCAACTTCGTGCACCAAGCCATTGTTAACAACACAGTGCAAGCAGATTCATTTTTGGTAACCCTTTCTGTGTGCGCTATTAGCGCTTTCGAATCATTGAAAGAGGGTTAAACAGTAGTGATTCTAGTCAGAGTAGAACACAACCTCAGCACCTGTACAACTGTTCAGCACTGGTGCTTACGGGTGGTCTCAACATGTGCAAGATCTTTTTGCCAGTTTGTGCTAGGTTCTTTATTTGGGCGTCACGTTTCAGACTAGACCAGAGGACGAGTGTTCGTGGAGACTCCGCTGCCAGGCCTGCTTTTCCAAAATGACGGCAGCACGTGCACTCGTATGTTTTGCTGAGTAGAGTTTAAGAAATCTCCTGGCAGTACTGGGCAAGCATCGCATCACAGCCGTCTCTTCAGACCAGCGTCACGCGTACGGGGAGTTTCCTCTCGAGAAAGTGAAATTACCAGGGCCCGAAGGACATGCCGGCAGAGACCCGCTTATTCCACGTGTTGGTAAGCAGCAGAAAGTGGACCTCGGCCACGTGCCGACGCAGTCGTCCGCGAATACAGTCGGAACTCTCATACTCCAAGCGGCGCAGGCATCGAAGCAAGAACACGTCGCACCTCGCGCACAGATCTCTACGAGACACCGAGAATAATTTGGCATAATATGACTTGGCGTCTTCCTTACATTCCTTAGACACGTCGGCGATGTGCCGTTCCATTTCGATGCGCCGGTCGAGGGTTTGTTGCGCCCGCGCTTCTGGCAGAACCACAGTTTTTTCCAGCCCCTCCAGTTCAGCCCCGTCACCAGTCCCTTGCTCCATGTTCATAGGCGAGGATCGCCGGTCGTGCTCGTTCAGGAGTTCGTCGGTGGCGTCTGGGGGATCGCTCAACTGTAGGGTGCCGTTTGTTCCAACACTGAGGACGTCGTCAATGGGTAGGTCTGTGGAAGATCTTGACTTCGAATTGATGACGATGATAATGATGATGACCTCAGGCTTAAAAATAAAACGAGCGCTGTCAAGCATCTTTCAATGTTCGTCACAAATTATTCCCCATTTTACCGCAAAGTAAATATGTCTAGAGCACCCATTCGAATAGTTCATGGGTTCTAGATTCGTCGTTTTCCGCTTGCCTTCTCAAACGAGATTATGACGATGACGATGCGACTACACCCGCATTGAAGATAATGAAGACGATCATTTCGCCAACCACCGCCATCTAGTGCTGAATAGCGCTCCTTGATATTTTCCTACAGGACACTACGCTTGATACCAGGCTGACGGTTGTCGGAAAGCTAGCGGGGCTTATCAAAACAAAACAAGAGCAGTCACGCATCTTTTTATACTCGTCATAAATTATTCCCCATTTTACCGCAAAGAAAATGTGTCCAGAACAGCCCTTCGAATATTTCATTGGTTCTAGATTCGTCATTCTCCGCTTGTCTTCTCAAACGAGATTATGACGATGACGATGCGACTACACCCATATTGAAGATAATGAAGACGATGATTTCGCCAACCACCGCCATGTGTGTCTGAATAGCGCTCCTTGATTTTTTCCTACGGGACACCATGCTTGATACTAGGCTGACGGTTGTCAGAAAGCCAGCGGGGCTTATCAAGAATAAAACAAGCGCAGTCAACCATCTTTTAATACCCGTAATGAATTATTCGTAATTTCATCATCATCATCAGCCTTAGTACACCCACTGCCGGGCAAAGACCTCTCTCATATCTCTCCAGTTAACCGTGTCATTTGCCAGCTGCATCCACCCTTTGCCTGCAAACTTCTTAATCTCATCCGCCCACCTAACCTTCTGCCGGCCCTTGCTATGCTTACTTTCTCTTTGAATCCACTCCGTCACCCTTAGGGACCAGCGGTTATCCTGCGTTCGCATTACATGCCCTGCCCAAGCCCATTTCTTCTTGATTTCGACTAGGATGTCATAAACCCGCGTTTGTTCCCTCACCCACTCTGCCCGCTTTCGGTCTCTTAGCATTACACCTATCATTTTTCTTTCCATGGCTTCTTGCGTTGTCGTTAACTTAAGCTGAACTCTTTTCGTTAGTCTCCACGTTTCTGCCCCGTAGGTGAGTACCGGTAAGATACAGCTGTTGTACACTTTTCTCTTGAGTGAAATTGGTAAGCTTCCATTCATTATCTGAGAGAACCTGTCATATGCGCTTCACACCATTCTTATCCTTCTAGTTATTCTCCTCTCATGATCCGGATCAGCTGTCACTACGTGCCCTAAGGACTTTACCACTTCCAGGCCCTCGCTGCCAATTGTGAACTGCTGTTCCCTTGCTTAACTGTTGAACATTACTGTGGTTCTCTTCATGTTAATTTTTGGACACACCGTTCTGCTCTGCATGACTAACTCAATGATAATGATTTGCAGTTCACCTCCTGAGTGACTCAGCAAGCCAATGTCATCAGCGAATCGCAGATTATTTAGGTATTCTTCATTTATTCTTATTCCCAACTGTTCCCAATTCAGGCCTCGGAATGCCACCTGTAAACAGGTGGTGAATAGCACTGGAGAAATCGTGCGTCCTTGCCTGACGCCCTTCCTTATTGGGATTTTATTGCTGAGTTTATGGAGATTATGGTAGCTGTCCAGTTCCTATATATATCTTCCAGTATTTTGACATAAGGCTCTTCTACACATTGATTACGCAATGCATGTATGACTGCTGAAGTTTCCCCTGAGCCGAATGCTTTGTCGCAATCAATGGAGGCTATATGTAGAGGTTGGTTATATTCTGCGCATTTCTCTATGACCTGGTTGATAGTGTGAGTATGATCTATTGTGGTACATCCTTTACGAAAGCCTGCCTGATCATTTGGTTGATTGAAGTCTAAGGTTGCCCTGACTCTATTAGCGATTACCTTAGTAAATGTCTTGTAGGCAACAGATAGTAAGCTGATCGGTCAGTAAATTTTCAAGTCCTTGGCGTCTCCCTTTTTATGAATTAAGATAATATTTGCATTCCTGCAAGCTTCTGGTACGATCGAGGTCATAAGGCATTGCGTATACAGGGTGGCTAGTTTTTCTAGCACGATCTCCCCTCCATCCTTCAACAGATCGGCTGTTACCTGATCCTCCCTAGCGGCTTTCCCCCTTTCCATTGCTCCTAAGGCTTTCTTTACTTCCTCTTTAGTTAATGGCGGGTTGATTCATTGCTCTGCGCTCTGTCTCTCTCATTAATGCCCTGATTACATTAGCTACTGTACAGATTTGCGTAGAACTCTTCGGCTACTTTAACTATCTTATACATATTGCTAATGGCAGTGCCCTCCTTGTCTCTTAACGCATACATCTGGTTTTTACCTGTGCCTAGTTTCCTCTTAACCGCTTTTAGGCTACCTCCGTTCTTTAGAGCATGTTCGATTCTCTCCATATTAAGCTTCCTTGTGTCGGCTACCTTGCACTTATTTATTAACTTCCATAGCTCTTTCAGTTCTTTTCTGTCGGTAGGGTTAGAGGCTCTCATGCTTTGACGTTTCTTAATCAGAACTTTCGTCACCTGAGATAGCTTTCTGGTATCCTGTCGAACTGTCCTACCGCCTACTTCTACTGCGCACTCTGTAATGATAGCTGTCAGATTATCGTTCATTGTATGAACATTAAGATTGTCTTCCTCAGTTAAAGCTGAATATCTGTTCTGCAGCGATATCCTGAATTCCTCTATTATCCCTCTTACCGGTAGCTCGTTAATGGACTTCTTCTTCACTAGCTTCTTCCGATTCCTCTTCAGGTCTAAGCTAATTCGAGACCTTACTAATTCTGTGGTCGCTACAACGCACCTTTCCGAGGACCTCCACATTCTGCACGATACCAGGGTGAGCACATAGTATGAAGTCAATTTCATTTTATAGTCTCAAGATTAGGGCTCTTCCAGGTCCACTTCCTGTTCTCTCGTTTGCGGAAGAAGGTATTTATGATCCGTAAATTATTTCCATTTGTGACTTCTACTAATAACTCTCCCCTGCTGTTTATAGAGCCTATCCCATAGTCGCCTACCGCGTGGTCGCCAGCCTGCTTCTTTCCCACCTTCGCATTGAGGTCACCATCAGTACAGTGTAGTGTGATTTTACTTTATTCATTGCCGATTCCACGTCTTCATAGAAACTTTCAACGGTCTGGTCATCATGGCTGGATGTAGGCGCGTAGGCCTGCACCACCTTCAGCTTGTACCTCCTATTGAGCCTAATTACAATAGCTGCTACCCTCTCGTTAATGCTATAGAGCTCCTCTACGTTGCCAGCTATATCCTGATTAACAAGGAATCCCACACCTAATTCTCGTCTATCCGCAAATCCGCGATAGCAGAGTATGTGCCCGTCCTTTACTACTCTATACGCCTCACCTGTCCTCCTAACTTCGCTAAACCCTATGGCATCCCATTTAATTACCGCTAGTTCTTCGAGCAGCCCTGCTAGGCTAGTCTCACTAGATAAAGTTCTAGCGGTGAACGTTGCCAGGTTCAGATTCTAATGGCGGCCTCTCCGGAGCCAGAAGTTCTTAGCACCCTCCGCTGCGTCACAGGTCTGACCGTCGCCGTGGTCAGTTGCTCCGCAGCCGCTGGTGGACTGTGGGCCGAGGGCTAATTGGTTTGTTCATGGAAGGTTGTGACGAAGTACTACACCAGGGTGGCCAAATCCTGTTCTGGTGAGGAACTGCGTTGTCGGTTCTGGTCACCGAGGTCAGGCCTCACCTCAGGCCTGGTTATGCAATTCCATCGACACGCGGATTTCTTTTTCTTGTTTTTCAACCCGGTGGATAATTACGCGGCACCAGGACTCGAGCCCTGGTCCTCTTGCACGCGAGGCGGATGCTCTACCTCTACGCCATCGCTGCAGTTAACTTGCTCCCTTCCTACGTTTTCAGTCTTCAACTCAATTCCATCACACATAGCATAAAATTCTTAGCACTTCCAGGGCTAACCCTTAATACTTTACTAAAGCAAGCATCTACCCACCTCTCCCTCTTCACTATAAGTGGTGCTAATATTGTTCAGTGACCATCCTGCTGCTGTTTCATACACCCTTCCCATCATAAGCTTGTCTTATAGTGTAATGTGCAATGAATGAGTTTTCTGGTGATACACATTCTATTATTTTATCGTCACTCATTACTATTACTGCATCATTCACTCAAGTCCACGTAGTACCTACAAATGTTGATTAAGTGGAATGTTTTCGATGTTGCACAAAAACTCCAATAGACAGAATGTGTATGTCACCAGTTGTTCCTCAAAACGTTCCTGCGAATATCTCCAAGCAGGGCACACGAAAACTCAAAATTTAACAAAATGCCCTCAGCCATTGGCTTGCGCGACCTGCAGGTCACACAGCAAACCATACCACGGACCAAGGGAGTCTGTGCTACTCCGCCTCTATGTGCAACCCAAGCTGCTCTTCCTCTATAAACTTTGCATAAAGTTACAACAGAGTCCATTTTCCAGGCAACCGGGCAGGCCCAAAAATGGGGACATGTGGAAAGGCGCAAGAGCCTCCGACCTTTCTACCCCCTTAGGTTAGCAGCATTGTTTGAGCTGTGGCTCAGAAGGCAGTTTTGGCCACATTATCAATGGGATTACATATTCATCTCTACTGAGTGTTATTTCTTGGAGTTTCCTGCTACAAAAGGGATATTACTGCTTTTGTTACAAGTAATGCGCTCAGTTGATGCTGTAAAATTTGTACTGCAATTTAAAGATTCATGACTTTTTTGAAAATGCACGAATACACGACAAGCACAAAAGAAATTTCAGTATTTTGCTTTCTTATTTTCATAATTCCATTTGTCTTGGAATTTTTCTGTGTTCTTGGGGCTCTGAGTTAGTGAAGACCTGTACATCTCAGTTTACATCAGAACTTTCTCTGCAAAAATATACAGAAACGAAGAGCTACCTTGCAACACTAAGCTATGTGTCTGATTCATCTATGAACAACAATCGCTTGCTAACTGCCGTATTTACATGATTTCAAGTCGACCCGCCTCCTCATATTGCGTCAGAAAAAAAAGGCGTGCCCGCGAGCACATTCCGAAATTCTAGGCTTGCGCCATCATTCTCAATATTGCTGCCGTCGTTGTCGCTGTTGCAATCCCACAGCACGTCGTTCTAGCGTCGTCGTCCAGCGAAATGCCCTCTTCCTAAACAACCACGGCACGTCGCCATCCCGTGAAATCCCACACCTTGTAAATAGCTGCACCACGACATCGCGAAGAACAACTAAAAAATCTTGCTTCGTTGCAGCCGCCACCCGCGTCACCCATTCCGAAAAGTCAAACTTGCGGCACCGTAGGGTTGTTTGTTATTTCGGCGTAAAGAATGATAGCCATCTTGAATGCTTACCGGTCCCAGCGCACAAATGATTGTCGAAGCACTACATTCAAAACTGGTAAAACCTGGGTACTAGTCAAGTCAGATGTGTCAAATAGAGCCAGAGAAACTACGTGTGAGCGGCACTGGCTCTATCATCAGTTACCAACACTCCCTGGAAGCTTTGTCGTTTTGAGTGGCTGTGCCGCCGCAACTGAAACAGCAGCCCTTCCGTCAACTATCGACACTTCCATGAGCGCCAAGTGTGCCGCTAAATGTAAAAAAATAAAAGAAATATCTTTCTTAACAGGTGCTCAGAATGGCTGAATGCTACTGGGCAGAGCCGTAGGTCAAATGTAAAGCTGCAACCACGCTGTAGCATCCCTAATATATCATTTCTGTCGCCTTTATTTATGAGGCCGTGCTCTGGGTTTGATTGTAAGTCGACCCCCCCTCCACTTCGGATTTTCAAATTACAAAAAAAATGTGAATTTACAATCGTGTAATTACAGTAAATGACGTCCAATGTGCATGTATGTTTGCACTTATTGTAATTATTCACTCATTTTTTTTCTGCGATAACCCGTTTCTCGAAAGTTTCCCGAATTGCGAAGCGTTTGTGCTTTCTCAGAAATGAAATTCATGTATCAATCAATTTCCTTTAACTAGCTATATAGTGTCTACATGACGCAGACTGTAGTGCTTATTTTACTTTCTGACAATATAGTCTTTCTCACTACTGTGCCCCACATGAAGGCAAGAACAGGAATCAGAAATCCTTTTAAGAGTATAAATAATATGTTGGTGCAATAGCTGTTAGAAAGTAGTCAGTTTTCATCGTGTCTTGCAGGGTTAAGACACTTGCCGTAACTTAAAGGAACTATGGAATGAATAAAAAGTCGTTTGTAAATGTTTTCAATGCTTAGAAATGATGCTAAGAAGCATTCAAACCAAGTATGAGTCTTCGGAACTGAGCCGGCAATTTATTATGATTTTTCAAAAACAGTGTTTTTTTAAAATTCGCGGGCCGATTGGTGTGCTCGTAGTGACCGATTTTGAAACTAAAATCGTGAAAAAAGACATCACTATACCCATGACGTCAGCAGGACACCACACGCTGTCATTCGCTGGAGCCATGGCAGCCATGACGTCACGGGCACACTTCCGGTAGCCGTGAAAATCCGCCGCACGACCCTCTCGGGCAAGCGCGAGCCAGAGCATTGCCTTCGCGCATATGGTTTCAATTTTCCTCTGCCGTCTCCTTCTTTCGGCAGTTCCGGAGCCACTCGCAGTGTCTTTTTCGACCGCCCGAGATGAATACGCCTTGCTGTGTCGTCGGCTGCAAGCCCGGTGACTGGCGAGGTGTTGAACTCAGGTATGCTATTCCTAGAGATGCTGCTGCTGGGGTGCTAGGAGCGACAATCGGAAGTTGCAAAAGGAATGTCAGCTGATTACGTATTCATGGGCGGAGCCCAGTCCCTGAGCTTTTTTCCTTATTTTGTCTGGTGCCCCGCGAGTATGAGTTGAGGGGGGAGAGGAGGAGCGTAATTTTTAATCGTCTTTATCTTCGTTGTTATTGACGGTAGCTTAAAAATTCTTGCGTTGGGGTGACGAGTGATGAGATGCTTATGTCTCGTCTGCTTTACGTAATTTCAATTAATTTATTGCATAGTCCCTTTAAGTCAGCCTTGCTGCTACATAGAAATCAAGGCTCATTCTAGGAAGTTTTCCTCGATATCGGCAATTACTCTCTTCTTAGGGTCCCTCTCAGCGTTTCCCGCATGACAACGAAACAAAAAGTGAAAGCGGTCACTTCTATCAGACTATGTATAGTCATGAGAATCTGTGCAGGTGTATCGTAGCACATTCTATTAGGAGAAATAGGTGGCACTAACCGCGGGCGTCGAAAATATTTCCGCCGGGTTTTATGGTTGCTTGACGTGCCACAGTTTTCAACCGCTTTAGGCGCCTTCTCACTGTGGTTTCCTGCCACATAAAGGTGCCGTTACCTTTTTCGGCTCCTCTTTCAGAAGCTTGTAGTACTCTCGGTCTGGAAAGCGCTTCTTAGAGGTCGCCATACTCGGCTTCAAAATGGCTCTTCGAACGATCTGGTGCAAAGCGATTCGAAACATTTAGTGCAACACAAGACATCGACATGAGAAGTACAGGATACTCGAACGCTATTTTACAACCATTTTTTTAAATAGCGGAATAGGAAAACCGAATATATTGAACGTTGAAGCTCGACCCGCTGCAGTGGCTCAGTGGTTAGAGCGCTCGGCTACTGATCCGGAGTTCCAGGGTTCGAACCCGACCGCGGCGGCTGCGTTTTTATGGAGGCAAAACGCTAAGGCGCCCGTGTCCTATGCGATTTCAGTGCACGTTAAAGATCCCCAGGTGGTCGAAATTATTCCGCAGCCCTCCACTACGACACCTCTTTCTTCCTTTCCCCTTTCACCCCCTCCTTTATGCCTCCCATTATGGCGCGGTTCAGCTGTCTGCCGATATATGAGACAGATATTGCGCCATTTCCTTTCCCCCAAAACCAATTAATATTATTATTGAAGGTTGAAGCAGCTATCATCATATCGAACATGCCTCAGTGAAGGATGTTCGATTGAAGTTGCCGCTGGAAGTAAAGAATTTACGAAATTAAGACAGCAATTACGTAAAAACTTCCAAATTTAACATCAATCTCACGTCATCCAGGGAAGATCATCTATCACAGGTATTCGTCAGAAATGAAAAACGACCTGTGGCGAGCAGTCTTGGCGCTAGGAGAGGAGGACAGTTGAGTCACACAAGCACTCTCTTTCCAGAAACGTGCTCATTCATTTTTCTTCGTGCCGCGCAAAGCTGCATGCCAGTCCCAATTACAGTTGCGTTCCCTTTGGATTTAAGTGCAGTAGATTCAAAGCTGCTCTTTCTGTTTTGGCTGCGTTCTCTAGTAAGTGAAAACTCGATGCCTTTGCGGCCAGACATAAGAAAAACTCATAGTTGCCCGCCAGAGTTGCTCGCACTCGCAAGCGTTCGAAGGTTCGACGTCGTTCGTTGTGCTGGCTGATTTCGCGACAGGGCACAGTTGCAGCCGGCATGCTGTATTCCCTTGAGAAGGGCATCGTCAGTCACCAAACAGAGACCGCCGGGATTACGGGAACGCCCAAGTAGTCTACTCCTGCTCACCAATCTCGGCGTCGAGCAATGCGGAAACCTCCACTTTTACGACGAATCGAAGTGGGGCTGCAGCATTCCTCAACAAAGGTACTTGGCAAGAGACGAGTATGCTGCATGAAGTTTCTCGCAAGAAACTGCGGGAGAGGGAACTTCCGTGCGGAGAACTGCAAGCATCGTGACATCAAATGGCCCGAGCCGATTTTGGCGGCCGTATTTTATCGCAGCGCGCGCGGCTCCGATCCGCAGAAAAGCGGTGAGAATGAGATGACCCGAGACGATGCTAATGAGCCCGCTCACTCCCTATCTCAGGTTCGCAGAGGACTCGGTCCTGGGGCACAGGAAAATGGACGATGCTGCCCTCGAATTAGACTGACCTCACGACGCGGAACCACAGGTTAACGAAGGCTGGGCTTGTTGGTGGAATATTGTCTAACAAACGTAAAAACAGCACTAAATTTGCCACAAACCACACAGAAAGGCGGACAGGACAGGCGCTGACTCTAACTATACAACTATTAAATTACACTGGCATCCATCTACACTGGTACACAAAAAGAGTTGGAGTCACGCCCGTCCGGTCCATCTTTCTGTGTGGCTTGTGGAGACTGTTAAAGCGGGTCGCGCGAATGCTTCCAAATCACCCTTGAAGGTGATTGAAGGTGAATGCTTCCAAATCACCCTTCCAAATCACGCTCACTTGTCGGCCGCATCCGTTTACGTAGGTTGCAGATGTGATTTTTAAATGTGCGGTCATAGTGCTGGATGGAAGCCAACATTGGGCATAACCTCTGCACTGTTCGTTTATGTCCTTCTCTCGAAGCCGCCGGCAGACGACTTTATCTCTTTGTTCCTGAGGCGAGAGCGACGAGATTCACCTTAATTGATGTACCCACACTCGTCTGCTGCTAAAATGGGCAAAATTGTCTCGGGTGCTTTGGCTACCTTTATTCGAAAGTTAGTCGCCAGCTTTAAATTGAGCAAGGCCGAGTGCGACCATCAGTCTCTTCTTCGACGATAGCTGAGCCCGTTTGTTAAGACCCCTTCACAGACTTTTTTAGTTGTTTTTGTGCTTTCAGTGTATTAAGTGGGTTCAATCAAGAGAGCCCTGTTAATATCTGCTTTCAGTGCAACATCAATTCGCTCGTCTGTTGTTCACTCCTTTGTCACCACCACTTGCCGATATGGAATGTGTGTCTGGCTTCCTTGGTATCTCTATATTCAGTTACCGCAGCGCATGGTGAATTTGTTTTGTGCTTAATGAATGTGCAGCCAGTTGCGTAATTGTCTGCAATTCATGTATGACCACCTGTTTAGGACTTAGTGTAGCGAAAATTCACAACACTACGTATAGTTGCAGGGATCAGCTAGTGGAAGCGAAGAGCAGCAACCGAGCCATGCCGTGTTGTTTTTTGTTGTGTTTACTTAATGTCAGAAATTCTAGAGTTTGGGCCTGCGACGTGAGCTCCTTGCGGGATCGGCATTCTGCAAAGCGCAGCTGGTACAAAAAAAAGAGTCCACCTCAGGCTCGTGGTCTGTGAATTACTGTTCGACGTCTGCAGAACCACGTTTCCTCCCCATTTTTTTTCGTTCTGCGATAGTTCAGCCCCTCCTTTCTCTAAAACTATTGTTTGTATATTCTCCTCCCATCTAAACTTGCAGCCATTAAACCAGGTGTTGCATTACGGTTAATCCACCTTGTTATCCTTGCTCTACTCACATCGTTTCAAGAGTACTTCCGGCATCTTCTTTATTCCCTGATAAGACTCTTCATCAAGTTTATCTCTTTATTGTTGGTACTGGCCCTGGTGAGGCCCTCTATGGGCACTGATAAGTAATACAGTGGTGTATGAAAACGGATCCAACAGAGGCATGCCATGGTGACGTCTGTCGCAACTGTGCGCAAGCTAGAGTGCACAGTTTGGGCCTCCGATAACGATCGATATTGAGCGTACTGAAGCGTATCGAGCTCACGGTGCTCATCCCCTGTTCAGTGGTCGCTCTGACACGACAATGAACCGCCATACGCCCTTCAATTCTGTTAACGCACCGCACCAGTTAAGACGCTGTTCCGCGACGTAGTTGCCTCTTACGCTTGGCGACATAACGTACCTTGTGTGCACGGTGGAACTAAAAATTACAGGATTGCACTTAAGCCTACTTAAGAGCGGGATTGAGAGAGCATTTCTCTTTCGCCTCTTTCTCCCTCAATGTTTCATTTCTATTTTTTATTCGTTGTTTTTCATTATTGTTTGCTTTTTCTTTAAATTTGTTTTTACTTTTTATGTGTTTTTTAAGTTTCATTTCATTGCATATGTGTTGCTCATCAACTGTTGCTTGTTCAACTTTTACATTTGAACTTAATTTCCATGCAACTAATAATTGAGACTTTGCGCGGACAACTTCCTTCTAGAGTTTCCGTCCACGCCACTCATGAGCAAAGAAAGGCTTACGCCTTAATATTTACTGTCTTTCGCACAACTGATGGCTTTTCTTGCACCAGCGGGCGATGAAATTGCAGCCGTATAGGCATATAGCGCACCCACGCTCCAGTGCGTTAAAGAGGATTCAGTTTACTTTGCTCTGCAGCAAATCCACTTTCGATTGTAAGTCGGTAATTTGTGTTCCACGGTCCATGTTGCGGCCCCGGGGTCAGGTGAGACGAGTTCTGGCTTGCTTCTGTATCCACAGTGGAATGAGGTCGAGATGTCTACGATTCGCAGGATTCGTTCGTAAATGCGGGTCCTAAGCTTGTTACTGGTGCGTGACACCATTTCGACATTTGGCCTTGAATAGCAAACCGCCTGTTCTTGAGGTAACGACGTGCGTAGCATCTTCATCAAAGTAAAAAATGAACAAGTAACAGGTACTGCTGCACAGGCTCGCTATTTATAAGCCTAAAGGTATCAGCTATGTACGACGCATTCCTCCGTCGTTCTCAGAAGTTCAAAATGATGTAGGGCTGTCATGTTTCCACGTTAGTGCTGGCCGCTGGACTGGCTGCTTATGCATCTTATTTTGTTCTTTAATTTCACTTAATCTATTTACTTGGACTTGAAGCTTGTGGCTCAAGGCTGGCAGCTTTTTTGCAACCGCTGCTGGCAGTGAACCGGCAACGATCAGAAGTTTGACCAAAGTAGAATTGTTTGTATGTGCCTTATAGTAAAATTCGGGCAAAATACAGCATGGCTGAAAACAATGCTTTTTTTTTCAGCTGATGGTGTGCCAAGCAAACATAGCGTGCCAAATCAGACTGACCCTAGCACTTGTGGAACATTCCTAGAGGAACAGACTGGTGCAAAAAAGGAAACTACGAGAGAACACATGTCAAATCTAACGAAAAAGCAGTGAGGTTTTGACCGGAGAAAGCGAAATGCTTAAATTGAAAATAAAGGGATCGCACTTGGGCACAGATGTCGGGTAAAGAATTGTTCACTGTTTCAAAAAAAAAAAAGGCTTCGGGTCATGCATCGTAGTTAGAGCAATTTATTTGAAAAAAAATAAACGAGTAAACGAACATAAGCAGCCTGACAAAAGTCGGCGCGAAAAAAAGGGTGTTCCCCCTCCCACCCTCTCCGGGCGTGCAGTGGGGTGTGGTTGGGGGCCATTTGCATATCCCATTAATCTTGGCGACGGCTGCCCCGCACAGCAGTGATCGACAGCTAAGGGACATGCCTCCCTAAAGTGCCGACAGTTTACGCACGCAACCTCGCGCGCTTATGTAATCTGCAGCTATGCTGTGACTGTCTGCTGAAGCTTGTGTTTTATTCGAGATCCATCAGCAGCGTTTTTTGATCCTCTGTCTTATAAAGGAACGTGTTATAAAGGAACGTGAAAGTCCGCTGAGAACAGTTTTCTTGAGCTGGCGGGAGGTTGCGTATTCAGCCAATTTTTCAAAACCAACGATGTCGTTTTTCACTCAAGCACCGCGCGAGTTTCACCTCAAGGAGAACATACTCCAGGGAGTGCACCATAGCTTTAAAGGCGCTCGGTGCCAGTTACTTTTTTTCTATATGTGATTTTCGTCGATTGATAACAGCAGCCTGCGATTATTTTCGATAGTTACAGTTCCCCTTTTAATGACCAGTAATAAAGAACGCTGTCAGGAGAGCGGCTGTCAAAGCGAGGCATCGCGTCCTGCACGCGCCGTCTGCTCAGGAGAGAAAACGATCCTGAAGAGCGGACGGCTTGCTAAGGTGTCATTTTATTCCCACCTTCGAAACATTTAGGGCCGCTGTTGGGGAAGCGGACTGTGGTTGTACGGCAAAAAGCAGGCACAAAAAACATACCGAAGCTTCCAGTAATCTATGGAAGCAAGGGTATACGCCCCGATGAACAAAAGATGTAAATAGCGTGTTCAATGAAAAAAGGTCGGCAGAATTTGCACTTTCTTGATTTTACTCAAGTGGCGGGTTCCGAATTACTCTCTGCAGTGATTTGCACTGTAAGGCCGGTGAAGCGTGCCTTCCGTAGAACGCCGAGTTCTCAACTTCCAGATTGTACTTGTGTTTGTTATGCCCCTTCATGAGGTGCAAATATACATTTACGTTAAACGTGTGACACTCGTCCTTAGTGCCATTTGTTCAGGGTCACATGACAAACTTTAGAGACCTACACTCACTGCCAAACTCACTTTGGCTCGGCTTCGGAATAATTTCGACGACCTGCGGAACTTTAGCGTGCACTGACATCGCACAGCAGAGGGGCCTCTAGAATTTAGCCTCCATCGAAACGCAGCCGGGTTCGAACACGACCGCGGCGGCCGCGTTTCGATGGAGGCGAAACGCTAAGGCGCCCGAGTGCTGTGCGATGTCAGTGCATGTTGAAGATCCCCAGGTAGTCGAAATTATTCCGGAGCCCTCCACTACGGCACCTTTTTCTTCCTTTCTTCTTCTACTAATAATAATATTAATAATAATAATAATAATAATAATAATTGGTTTTGGGGCAAAGGAAATGGCGCAGTATCTGTCCCATGTATCCTTGGACACCTGAACCGCGCCGTAAGGGAAGGGATAAAGGAGGGAGGGAAAGAAGAAAGGAAGAAGGAGGTGCCGTAGTGGAGGGCTGCGGAATAATTTCGACCACCTGGAAATCTTTAACGTGCACTGACATCGCACAGCACACGGGCGCCTTAGCGTTTTTCCTCCATAAAAACGCAGCCGCCGCGGTCGGGTTCGAACCCGGGAACTCCGGATGAGTAGTCGAGCGCTCTAACCACTGAGCCAGCGCGACTTCCCTTCCCTTGCGGCATGGTTCAGGTGTCCGCCGATATGTGAGACAGATACTGCGCCATTTCCTTTGCCCAAAAACCAATTTTCTCAAAGTGAGTCAACAGTTTTCACTCTGCCTGAACAGACTTCATGGTGTTCACGTGTGCAGTCAGCTGCCCTGTGCTGATAAATTTTGCGCAATGCCGGTGCGGCGTGACTTTATAAATATAGTTCGCAACAGTGCCGACGTCGACCAAGTGGGGAAATTGTCGCTCGCCATCTGTGGACACACCTGGCGTGCAGTACACTGTCGCGCGCTGCATTTAATCTTTTTAATCCTCCCCTCAAGGACGCTAGCGACCCATATCGCGTCTTCACCCTTGAGGAAGATCACTAGGGGGACTACGTGCGCATCTGCGTCGTTTTAAAAGAAGCGAACGCCGCACATAATGCACCTAATATATCGCGCCGCAGTTCGTCGTTTTGATTCCCGATTAAACTTCTGTCGTGGGTAAACAGGTTAAACGGCTTCGCTTTGCGGAAACTAGAAAATGAAACTATGATGCCCGTCTGCTGCGTGGCTTTCTCAATTTCACATGCATTGAATGGAGCTCCGTGAAAAGGTCTCGGTTCTGAGATTATTTTGGCATTTAAATGCGAGGCGTGTACGAAACTGAAATGTGATAAATATATAGCACGATGAATTTGGCACTTTCAAATACTTATTTATCTTGTTTGGTCAACGAAGCTAAGTAAGCCACAGCAAAAAGCACAACAAAACATTCGTTTTTACGTTGCTTGTGATACACACAATTCAAGAAAAGGTTTTAATTCTTCTATATTTAGGGCTGTGATGACGCACACTGAATTACTTTTCTGGGGTAATAACTTTCAACGGCGTTTACTGACACTGCAACGAGTGCTAAGCCCGGCTGCAGGTTTTCCGAACACAACTTTTCTGCCTTCATTTTTCGACAGCGTCCATCCCCGAATAATCTGCGCGTTCCTACTTTTAATTCGGCGTTATAAGCTTAAACAGGAAAGAATAGAAATGTGGATATTAAATTTGCTGTAATGCGGACGATGAGCGATCTTGTTTTCTTGTGCGCTTTCCCAATGGATGATTTTGCGATGTATCTGCAGAACTCGCACATTTTATTGATGCATCTTTCACTGGCGGCTTCAACCACGTGGTTCAGAACTCGACATTAGTGGCTCCTTTTACGGGAGGCTCGTGCTTGGCGAGCCTGTACTTCTGGTTGTTGACAAATTTCAAGGGCGGCTTGGAGCTCGAGCACCTGCGCCTTGGAGTTGGCACGTGCCTTACATTCTGCCATGGCGAACGCTTTCTGGAATCAAAAAGGCATTGGTGCAACTTCGTTGTCACCACACTTTGCCTGGTTGACAATGTCATACCTAAATATATAGGAACCAGACTCGCGAAGAGGCAGTCGCAAGAAGTGGGCACGGCATTATCGTCTCGCTAACTGGGAAATAAACTCGGCATTGGTGCAAAACCTTCCACATTGCATATGATTCGGATGCCGCTTGCCCAAATTTCTCCTCCTCGTTTCATGATTGTCGATAAACGAAGATTATATGGCGATCACGCATTCCTAGTAATGCGGATTATCAGCGCTATCAGTTTTTCCGCTGTGACTTTCCAAATAATTCCCTTGCGGTTTACACTGTTGGCATGCATGATTTACCTGCTTCCTGTGGCGCGGTTATGATGAAAGCACCTTTAGCTCAAGCGGAAGAATTTGGGGGCCGTGATATTTTTGTGGGCGCGTCCTACAGATGTCGCCATCACCGGCCGATTTCAAAAGTAAGCTTCAGGCGTCGACACCAGATTTTAGGCGCGCATCCAAGAGGCTAAGCTACGCGCCATACATTTCAAAACGGCGGTAACCAGTAAACGTAAAAAAAATCTGGGAATTATTTAAATTTAATTTCATCCGCCATGAAGACTGATGAAATTAAATTTAACTGGGCGCGCTAGCGCCCCGTTCTTCCCGTGCTTCTCGCAGTTGCCATCGCAGCGTACGCACTTCCCTTCATAAGTCTATCACCTTTCCAAGTCCCGGACGGCTGTCACATGGACACACCAGTGATCAGCTCTCTTCTCTCAGGAATAATTGCTCTCGCCTTACAATCGAAGTACCGAGAAAAGAAGCCCTTTGCGGGAGCGTGGAAAACTGTCGTTTCTTGTGTATATCTTTATCGGCGGACAAAACAAGCAATGCGCAGCGCAAGCTAATGTAAGTGTACCGCTGCACATTTTAAGAGAACTTAACACGTCACTTTCTTTTCAATTTTTAATTAAATGCGTGATGCCGCACCACCTGATGCCAGCAGCAACAGTAGGCGCTGCATCTGAGACCTCAAATTTCCTTCACCGCCCTGAACCCGCATTAGCCAACCGCTTGCGCTGCTTATTATTCAAACGGCGCCGCCTCGCACTGCATGGCAGGCAGAGGGTTATGGGTAGGCAGATAGAGAAGGGAAGACGCGGGAAGCGGTGGCCCAGGTTGGCCATTTCGTAAGGTGTGATTTCGCCCCAGCTTCGCCTTCTCGTTTCGTATGCGCTGCCGTCCCGCATTTCGCACCCATTTTTCTCCATTGTTGTCTTTCCACTTCTTTCCTCGTTTTTTGGCCTCACTGCTTCCGCGTTCTATCGTCTTTGCGAACACTGCGCTACGGTAACACAAAGCATAGATTGGGCACAAAGCGGTGCCATTACAGGGGTCGCTAGCACTAAAGAAAAGAAGCTGTAGAGATGCCGGTCAGTGAGAGAAACAGAGTCTGAAAAAAAAAGAAAGGCTACCCAATGAGAGAAGACGACGACTCTCGAACGTAAACTTTTTGCGATGAAGGGAAGAAAGGGCGGCGAAGATATGAATAAAACGCTGAAAGTGTTGCGAAAGAAAAAAAGACAGAAAGGAGGAAAAAGTGCTAGCGACGCTGAAAAACTGCTCGACGAAGACTGACTCCTTAGGGCCTTGTAACCTGCAGTTTTAGTTGTACATGTGGCGCCATCTGGGAGGCGCAGCGCAAAAGAAGCGGCTGTCCGGATTTGACGTTGCCGGCACCACCCACGCTGTGCTCGTCTGACCGCGTTGTGCCTCTTCGAAAGAACAAGCAGGAGATGCGCCGTAAAACTCAACTATGTTTACTGTTTGGTTTGTGGCCATCTCAAGCCTGAATTTGTGTAGAGTGCTTTTCATTTGGGCTGTGCATTTGCCATGTTTTTTTCCTGGACCGCGCTGTCACAGCACGACCGATCGTTTCAATCAAGCGCAAGGGAAGCGAAAAGAACCGTAGAGCTGGTGGACCAAGATGAGGCTTTTCCAGTGCGTGCTATATGCGCGCATGCCTGACTCGACGCCTGAGGGCAAATCTTCATACACTGCCCGTGTTGATGATCAAGCGCGACGTCTGCCCGTCCTGCAGAAACACCTTCCTATTACGGTTTCCTGCTGCCACCAGCGTTTGCGTCGGCCCATTATTATTAGCCGAGCGTTGAAGGTCCCCACGTGGTCTAAATAATTCCGGAGCCCTCCACTACGGCACCTCTTTCTTCCTTTCTTCTTTCACTCGTTCCTTCACCTCTTCTCTTACGACTCGGTTAGGTGTCCCCCGATGTGTGAGACAGACACTGCGCCACTTCCTTTCCCTAAAAACTAATTTTTAATTTTGAACTCGTAAAAATCCTCTTCTTTTACACGTTCTAGTTTTCTCCAGATTTTAAAAGCACAGTCATACGGCCCATTTTGTCTTAGCTATTTTATCCTTTCGCATCCGCATCTGACGGATAACGATCGAATTTTTAAAATGTGAGAGTATTACCTTGGTCTTTCTGTGAAAACTAAATAAAACTGGCTTTTGATGAAAGGAAATGGCGCAGTATCTGTCTCACAACTTGGCGGACACCTCAACCGCACCGTAAGGAAAGGGATAAAGGATATACTGAAAGAAGAAAGGAAGAAATAGGTGCCGTAGTGGAGGGATCGAGAATAATTTCGACCACCTGGGGATCTTAATCGTGCACTGACATCGCACAGCACACGGGCGCCTTCGCGTTTCGCCTCCAACGAAGCGCTGCCGCCGCGGCCGTCATCAGAAACCCGTGGCCGAAACTCCGCATGTCAATGACGTCATCACCCTTCCTGCAGTAATAGGCCGCCAGCGCTTCCACTGCCACAACTCGAAGCGCGATTGAGCTCCCCTGACCCACGGAGCTACTTATGCACCTTTCATATTTTTTTATTCACGTTTTTACTATCGTCAAAAAGCGTTCCCCATCGGTTCCCTACGGCAGTCTTAACTGTTCGACGCGATTGATGGAAACAAATTGAAAGTAAGATTTTGCTACATATCAGAATAATCGAGCATTACCTTGAATATATCCCTAGCAGCGTCTTACAATTTTCCCAATTTCAAAATTTTTGCCAGATAAAGCTGAACTTATCAACATCAATGGCTTTGTGAATTTGTAGGGAACGGCACCACCAACTCACAGCGCGATTGGCGTGTCCACTGACACAGTGAGCCAGTAACAATTGCTCTTGCATTTGCACATCACAATAATTATTGGGAGCCCTCATAATTTTTGTGCCGGCGATTGGTCTTGTCTCTTTTTCTTGGTTGCTCCCTGGTAATAGAACATAGAGGTATACCAGGCATTGTTTAAGGTCGTAAATTATAGAGTACTGCGAGGTGAGTGTCGGGATCGCATCAAAAGCCGCCATGCCGTTATTATACACAAGTGCTGACGAACAAAACTGAATGAGTGATCTGCTCGCCATGAAGCGAATGAAAGAAGCGAGTTCCAGAAAAAAAAATTTGAAAAGCAACGCGACCAACTCAAGCAGGAAATTATTACGACTGCTGGCGTCGGCCACTACGAAGGGACGGAAGAGAGGCTTTAAAAAGCGAGCGCGCAAACCCACAAAACCAAAGCCGGCTGCCGGGTCGGGTCTTCATAATAACTTAGAAGGTTGAATCTCCGAAGTCTGCATTGGCCGCTTTAGAGCAAGCCGCACCTCATAATAGTATGTAGTGACCCTTAGGGATATTTTGTTTCTCCCTTTTGCTTAGCTCTTTTAAGAGAATTGTCATTCGGCCATATATGGTGGTCTTTTTCTACGTAACAGGAAAAAAAGAACAGGAAGTAGGAAAGGAAGCTAAACAAAAAACAGGGGCGTGAAATAGAAAGAAATACTTATGTGTAAATAAAAGAAAGAAAACTTTGTTGAAAAATAAAACTCCTTTTTGAAGAGAGAGACAGAAAAATTACATTTGCCTCCGAATACAGGCACGGGTGCGCACACTTGTCTAGATTATGATTTCTTGCAGCAAACTTATTTAGCTAATTATTTGGCTTTTGTAGTCGCATATACGAAACAACAATCGTCGATCCTGTTCACTTCAAATCTGCCGTGGAAGATCATCTATATACGAAATAATATCATTTTTTTTATCCCTCGCCTCATGTAAAGTCTCTTGCGGAAATTTGAGGAAAAATAAATAAATAAGAAAAAATTGAGAGCCCAGAGTGGAGGTTAACCTGGGAGACTGAATAATATACTAGTTTACCGAAGCTTCTGTTAGCAGTTGCCAGAGCGTATGAAGGCACCTGTTGGTGAGTTATTTGCAGCTCGGTTACGTCTTGCAGGCCTCTTCGATGCGAACGTTCAGTTCTTCAGGCGTTCTGCTTTGATTCTCTTTTTAGACAGACAGGCTAAAAGGTGCTAGAGTGAAGTAAGAATTACGCAGTATATTTTAACATAGATGTCCAATACTTGTCTTCCTACTCTATTTTAGTACGTCAATATTTGTTTTCCGTTTTGAGGTATACTTTTGTACAATCGGAGGAAAATTCTCTGGAACGCGTGATCCGCAAAGCAAAACCAATCACTCTATTATTAGCTGCTAGCTGGACACCACCCTTATAGAGGCTAAAGAACAGGACTTCGACTTTAGCCTCCACAAGTGAGATCTCTAATCGGCCGCTAATATTAGGAACATTGGTTTAGTTTACGGTTCATGGGGTGAAGGGACTTTTGTCCTCGACAGTATTTGATGCTAAATCTGTAGCGTACAATTGTGCGTGCCGAGATGCACCGAAGCTCAACTGTTTCAAATCAGTATTTCCGGCCTCTATAACGTCGGCAGCCAGCAATGAACTTCAGGAGCCCTGAGGTGTCTGAGCGTTAACATAAAGTATTACAATGAGAAAAAATTAAGGAAATATTTTACGTATTCACTGAAAATACGCCAGTCTAAGCAACTAACCATGTTTGGTGCAAATATTTGACTTGATTTGTTGTTTCTTTTTGACAGTACACAGACTGCAAAGAGCAGGCTAAAGGCGTCTAGAAACGCCTGACAGAGGCCTGCCCTTCCCATGTAAAATAAAACAAAGCGGCACATGACAATGCTAAAAAATTTCCATAAGTAATACACAGTACAATGCAGCGGACGTAGTGACTACGAAACGATGAGATCAGTCATGCAAAATGCTAAGCGCAACACAACAAACCTGGTTAGGTCGAGAGGACACGACAGTTATCTACGCAGAAAAATTCGTGAACAGTTTTCCTATATCTAGCCTCGGACAAGTTTGTAGCGACAATTCGGTTCAGTAAGGGTAGGCGTTTAATATATGAGGAATTACATGCGTTAGTTCTTGGAACCCGTAGTATGTACGAAATCTGAATACATGCTATTGAGGGTACCTAAAACTGTATGCTGTTTGGGCAATTAAATATGATTTCAAAAGACGGCCTGTAGGATATCTCATTCTTCCATCCTGTATTATCGCGAGGCTGTCTAAAGGAAGGCTAGCAAAATAAGCTTACTAAATAGATGGGAGGTTTCCAAGAACGGAAGTCTGTCAACACTTCGCAAGAATGACAAGGTTTAAATGAGGTTTTCCAAGAACGCAAAAACAGTATATATATAGCAATAAGCGCTAAGCGGGCTGCAGTCTATGATGTTGGTGCTTTAACTCAATATCACGAAAAACCACTCAACATTGCGACATATCAAAGGCGGTTTCTTTGTTTTCCCGTTTTCTCCCCCTCCTCCAAAAAAAAAAACAAAAAAACAAGAGAAAGCATCAATCACTGTCAGGGGCAGCGGAACGTCTTGATGGCGTGCTGAATTTCAGCCGGCCCTCACAGGTACTTTTTCGATGCTGGTGCCGCATCAAGATTATTGCTTTCAACTATGACATTTTTTATTGTCTCCTGTTTCCAAGCAAACTTGATGATTCTCGGGCAGAAAAAAAATATATGACTCTCTTACTCAACCTGACGAAATAAATGGGGCCGAAAAATCATGTGAAAACGTAAGTATGTGACAGTGAGATCTGTGACGTTGAGCCGAGGAGGATGTGATAAGTTTACTGGTTTATTGGTATTTTTCTTTCTTTTGTTCGTTCCGTAGCCATATTTATTCGCTGGTGTCACCAAAGTCGCGGTAGCCGATGTAAACTACGATGCAATCTATAACTTCAAGGTGAAGGAAGAGAGAGGAAATCATAAAGATAGTGACATGAACTTTTTGTGGCTTAAGCGATATGAGCTGCTGCCGCCAGAGGTTGCGTTCCGCTCCTCGGAAAATTTTTTACACACGCTGCGTTACACTCTGAAATTATGACTTCATCGATGAACTCTCTTTACTTCTCATTAAAACTCCTGCAGCAACGCATTTGCTCTGTCGAGATGCCCTATTTTTAATGCAGAGCTTGTTATCCTTCCTAGCCCAATCGGAAAACTTACTTTATCTTCTTCTTCCTGCTTGCTGAAAAAAAAAACGCGGACGTGACGGATTACGGCGCCTTAACTCAGCTCCTGTATCCACCTGAATCAGGGGGTCCAAGGTATCTTCACCGGACACATATAATTAATGTTGACAACTGCGGATATTTTTCCTGCGGTGAAAGCTCTCATATAGATCTAAGTATTCTATCGAGACTATGAAGGCTGTCATATTCTCTTTCATCTAAGTACTGAAAAATTGGTGAAAATTGGTTTTCAGGCAAAGGAAATGGCGCAGTATCTTTCTCACATATCGGCGGAAACGTGAACCGCGCCGTAAGGGAAGGGATAAAGGAGAGAGTGAAAGAGAAATGAAGAAAGAGGTGCCGTAGTGGAGGGCTCCGGAATAATTTCGACCACCTGGGGAGCTTTTAAAGTGCACTGACATCGCACAGCATACGGGCGCCTTTTGCGTTTCGCCTCCATCGAAACGCAGCCGCCGCGGTCGGGTTCGAACCCGGGAACTCCGGATCAGTAGCCGAGCGCCCTTACCCCAAGTACTGCAATATCCTCTATTTCATAGAGGTATACATCCCTAGCGTGGCTAAGACATCCTCCTAGGTATGCGGTCATGTATGCCATGTACGCTATATACGACCGTGTATGCTATGCGTGTAGGATTATGAAGACATGGGTGCGCTTAAGTGTTATCTAGGCGTGGTCGTACGAATGAACGGGAAAAAACGAAACTTACACTGGAGAATAAAAATGTAAGTGCATAATGAAAGCCTTTATTTAAAAGGTGTGGAGCAAGAGGTAAAAATGATTTAAATTTTCTCCTAAGGCTTTACGACGGCGCCTTGCGGCAAGTTAGGGCAAGCGATTTTCGTACGGACGAGCACGCTGGCGGGACGGAAATCGGAACAGAAGCAACATACCACCAGAAAGAAGCATGGCTTGCTTTTATTGATTTGCCGGCGCACTGCAGTGGTTCGGTCGATTCCCCCAAATTCTTCCGGAACGTGATTCACATGGGAAATATGCGGCGCAACAGCGCTCCCTCGTGCACGCTTCATAGTGGCTTGTTAGGGCGCGTGGGAACACCGCGGCTGTTTGGGCGTGGGCATAATCTTGCCCTCCTGGTTGCCTGACAACATTTAATTTATTGTTGCCACTGTCCTGCAAATATTAGGCTTAGCTTTTCGCCTTTCCGCGGATTCTTGACACGAACGCTACGTATAGCGCCTAAAACCGCCGGGATAGTTCACACCTGTAGGCACGAGGCGCCTGTCGGCACACCCGAGAATATGGCCGTGTCACAGCAGCGACCTGCTCCCGCTTGAGGTTGTTGTTTTCGCTAAAGGGCAGTTCTCTTTCCGGCTAGCCTCAGTTTCAGGTGATGCGTGTGTTTTCAAGTGAAAAAACAGCGCATAAGGCAAAGACATGACACCACAACACAGGCGCTGGACTACTAGCCTGCCATAAGCCCCACCAATATTCGTGTGCTCGCCTGCTTCATGGACTTTCATCGGATTTGGACTTGCATTGCAGCTCTATACATGCCCAATATTCCGCCGTCATTGCTGCCGTCACTGGGGAGGTGATGAGGTGTTCGAGTGCATGAAGAAAAGTATGTTCAGTGTTACTTTTGTTTATCACGCTCCTGCATATTGGTGACATGCACACTGATGGCGAGCGTAGCCAGACATCCTTATAGCGTGTCACTTTTTTCGCGCACCTATGTGTGCACTCCTAGACACTCTTTTAGCGTGCGGGGCCAGCGGTCTCGGTCTCAAAGGAGATGCCTTCGACTCAGCGTGGTAAGCTGGTTCCCAAACAAAATAAACTTTATACAGCAAAGAGACGATACAGAGAATTTTCTAATCACTCGTGCGAACTCATACAAAGTGGTCAACTATGCAATGAAACTCGTGCAAAGTAGCAATGAAGTGAAACTACAATACAGCAAAAAGCTTTGCACCAGAACTTCTCTAACACAAGCGAGAGACGAACAAACAAAAGGCAATGTTGACCAGGCACTGCGACAGTCCGACGACGGGAGGATCACGACGGAGCCGTCTCACAGGCTTGCGCACGCTGCCTGGTTGGTCCATGGCTGGGCGAGTGGTGCTGACTTGCGAGTCGCGCGGGTTCACATCTCTGGAGCTTAAACGGCGGCACGGACTGACAGACAGCCGTCAACGCCCTCTATATATAGGCGTGAGCCGCGTCTGTTCATTCTTCGCGCCAAGGAAGGCGCGCACATACACGGTGTTAAATGCGCAATTATCTCACTCTCACGCCGGGCGCGCGTCGCCATTGGCAAGGCGTGGAGACCGTTTTTCAGAAAGTTTGAGTTCTTCCGATCTGCCGCCATCGGCGCGGGAGCGAAGTGTAGAGGGCATCAGTGAGCACGCTCAAGGCTATGCCCTCTCCGTCGGCAATCAGTAGCATTTACTCCAAGCTTCTCGATTGTTCGACGGCGCGCGCGTAAATGTTTCCTTTGGCGCCGCTCCGGTGAGCTAAGTGGAGAAAGCAGCAACACACACAAGGTTAGGCGCTCTCGGGGGTTCTTTCTTGCCCCGTTTGATCTACGGCGCGCACTGGCAAGACTGCTTCCGCGCCGCACCGGTATTCCGAATGTGCGCCGAATTTGGTGAAACCGCGGCAGTCGCATTTAGATGGAGGCGATTTCGTTGGGTAAAGGACCCCAGGTGGTCGAAATTATCCAGAGACCTCCACTAGTGCATCCCTCATAGCCTGAGTCACTCTGAGACGTTAAACCTCATACACCCCAAATGCATGCAAAAAGCTCAACTTCAGAGAAGCTACAATACACAGAGATATATCTTACAACAGCGCACTAATTGACGAGGCACAAGCAAACAAAACAAGGATCGTTCATGGGCCCTGATCTGTCTCATATATCTTTGGACACCTGTACCACGCCGTAAGGGAAGGGATAAAAGAGGGAGTGAAAGAAGAAATGAAGAATAGGTGCTGTAGTGGAGGGCTCCGGAATAATTTCGACCACCTGGGGATCTTTAACGTGCACTGACATCGCACAGCACACGGGCGCCTTAGCGTTTTTCCTCCATAAAAACGCAGCCGCCACGGTCGGGTTCGAACCCGGGAACTCCGGCTCAGTAGTCGAGCGCCCTAACCACTGAGCCACCGCGGCGGGTCCTTCAGAGCAACCGAATCCGTTTATAGGACGACAAGGCTGCCGGCACTGAGCGTCCTTCCCTCACAGACGCGCCGCCGCTGTTCTTTGAAGCCGAGACCCTCAGGCAGATACTCTCTCACCCTCCCGCCGGCGCTCCCGTTGCCTTTGGTCAAGACAGGAGGAAAGTTCTGAAAGGCACGCAATTCTCCCGGCGTGCAGTTGCCGCTGCTCTCATGCGAAGTGAAATGGGCGTCACTTAACAGGCCCAAAATTTTGCAATCTTCATTGATAATCGGAGAATCTTTCTCCGCTGATCTGATACATTCGACAGTGGGCACGGGCGCGCCTCTGCTCTGGGTCATAATTGAGCGCAGAAATGTTTTTTACGATACATTCAGCTGAGCCTTTTAAAGAATTTTTGATGTGAAAGTAAACATTGCTTTCACGGTGTGCTCTGTAATATTTTGGCATATCAGGCTTAGCCTAGTGCTCTTCGTCGTTAAGGCTCACCCGGGGCTTGGCAGTGCTCAAACGTGTCTTGTATCTCAGTGTCATGGATCGAAGCTGCTGGCCATAGTCGTACCTGCTTCTTTTACTTGCTGTCGGACGCAACGCAACCAGAGCTGCCGAACGAGCCATCTAGGTGACACACTGTAGCGGCGCTCGGCATCCGAAACTGTAAAAATAACCAAACAGAAATAAACACACCTCAGACAAAAAAGAAAGAAAGGAAGAAAGAAAGCACTGCGATTTGATAGCCTCGTTTTTCATTGTATCTCAAGAAAGTAAAATATTACGGCGCAAGAAGAACACATCGTCAAAGCAGTGGAGTACCAAAAATAAGAAAAATAATGAATTATACTCGTTGCACAAAGCCTGCAAAAGTGCACTCGTGAAATGAAAACTGTAATGCAAAGTATAAATGCTAGCTGGATGGGAGAATCATCCGCCCAAAGAAAAGCTGAACAGCAAAGTTATTAGGAACAGAAGCGCTGCATTGGAGCGTGCTGCGCTGCGCAAACTGCAGCGGCGGAGAATGCATCCCAATTAAGGAGTGGCTTCGGACAAGTACGGCTCGAAATGGCTGCTTGAGGACAGAATAAGTGCCTGCATTGGTTACGAGTGTGCGGCCGCTGTCGTTCCGTGCTGCTTGAAGGCAAGTCGTCTCAATTAATGGCGCAGCGCGGTTGCGAGTGCGAAAGTGCAGCATGCGCTTTGCATTTCCATGGCCGAGCGAAAGAAGATGCATTGCCATTTCGAAATCGCGAGATTAAGAAAGAATCATTTTTACGGGCAATAATCAGCACAAAAAAGAAGCAATGTGCAAGCAACTGAGCAAGTTAAACTGCACTTTACTCCGTCAGTTCGCAGCCAGGATCTCCAAGGTTCATGTCAGGAAGGCCCGAAGCCAATATTTGCTTTCAGTTGCACTGCACACGGTCGTCTTTGCGTTTCTATGGAGCCGAAACGCAAAGGCTCCCCTGTGCTGTGCGATATCAGTGCGCGTTAAAAGTCCCCAGGTGGTCTAAATCATTCCGGAGCCCTCCACTACGGCACCTCTTACCTTTCTTCTTTCACTTCCTCCTTTATCCCTTCCCTTACGGCGCGGCTCATATGTTCGCCGAGATGTGAGACAGATGCTGCGCCATTTCCTTTCCCCAACAACCAATTTTCCAATTTTCAGTCGGTTGAATAAAGCAATGTCATGAAATGAAACGAATGTTTGGTCTGTGCGTTTATTGTTCAAAATTGACGGCAATAAGAATAGGTTATAAGTTATGCTAAATATGATGGTGACCCAAAAATTCTGAAGAAACTGGTTTGTCCTAGCTCTAGCTATAATAATAAGCAGCTGTTTTAAACCAAACTAAAGAACTAGCTCGTTTTTATTTTTATTTCTTCAATAATGACAGGAATATGCACAAATGACAAAGATTTTGTTGCTGGACGTACGGAAGATGTTAAAATACAATTGTAAAACAATTCCAAGGACGGCATTACACGTCAGCAGAACGAAGTCGGTAAACTGTAATAGCTCTGAATACCTTCTCATACCGTATTTGGATTGCACAGGCATACTCCGGGCAATTTGTCATTGTTGAAACTTTTGCTCATCTATTACGTGTGACGATAAACGGAGCAACTTCACAAGCAGATAACGCTCACTGCCGTACTTGGAGGCTGCACACATCGACCTATGGATTCTGCCATTGCCTTTTCTTCCGGGTCACTGAAGAAGCAGGAAGACGACAGAAGCACAGGAAATACTAGATGGCATCGATTACCGGTACCGAGTCGTTTCGGTTCTCTTCTAGACGTTCACTGGAGCATTATAAAGCTAAAAAATCACACAGTACGTCTCAGTCGGAAATGACGGCATAGAGCTGCTTCCCCTGTGGGAAAAAATATATATCCTGTTAAGGAACATTTTCTTTTCTAGCTGCCTCTTCAGGAGCGCAGGATCAGCTGTCACGTCTGTAGAGAAGCTTACGCCATTTTGAAAAATAACGTCTCCTTGTTTCTTACTTCCTTGCGTAAGATGTAATGGTGAGATTTGCGCCCACTATTCCTTGATCATCATCCACGAAAGAAAGAATTGTGGTGCTACGCCTAAACCCCTGTAGCGCAGAAATTCATGCGTGCTGTACAATTATTTGATATTATGCATACATAAGAAGCGATACAAGGAAGGTTTTTGCTAAAGAAACCTTCACGCGCTATGTTCGTTATGTCACTTGTGAGCACCCACTTCGAGGCAGCGATGGCGTAACTTGTACGATATGGTGGAAAATTTATTACACGCAGGTGAGTTCAGGACGCGCAGGTCCTTGGGTCCCCGCACGGCCCCACTGCACTCAAACGTTCATGTCCCGGAGGCTCATGACGCTGGCAGCCCGGCCTGTGGCAATGGCTTCCTTGGCCGGGGCCTCGGAGCGCAGTAGGGTCTCCCAAGCTTCCCAAGTGGTAAGGTGCTCCAGGCCCCGCGGGGGAGGATCCGCCGGACAGAGGAAAAGGATATGATTGAGAGTGGCTTTGGGTTGGTGGCAGAGGCTACAGGAGTGGTTTGTGTGGACTTGGTGATAGCGCGAGCATATATAAGGGGAGGGTAAGGTGCGTGTTTGGAGCCGCCTCCAAAGTGTCTGATGATAATTGTCGAGGGAGGGATGGGGTGGGACGTACAGCCGACGCTCGGCTTTGCAGGCCTGCGTCAATTCACTGAAGGAATGCATGCGCTCAAGTGAGAACCCCAGATCGGAGGCCGCTGGTGCCCGGTTGAGAGAACCTCGGGCTAAAGCGTTGACAGCCTCGTTTCCGGCATTCCTGGAGTGGGCAGGCACCCATATGGGCTCCATGTGGCGGGGCGGGTGTGCGGCGAGGGAGTTCAATATGCGAAATGCAGGGACGTGAACTCTCCCGCGGGCGAAATTTAGTGTGGCAGTTTTAGAGTCTGATAGTATATACCGGGCCTCCGTGCTCGTGATGGCTAGGGCAAAAGCGGCCTCTTCAGCCTCTTCCGAAGTGGCAGTGGGGGATATGTGAAGGGTAGCAATAGGTTGTAGGGAGGGGTTCGTGATGGCTACAACCGCGTCCTCGCCTGTTCATGTCACATCCACCCACACGGCATCCGGTTCCATGCCATAGTGTTTGTGGACCGCCCGTGCGCGAGCTCTGCAGCGGGGTTCGTGGTAGGTGGGGTGCATGTGTTTGTCGAGACGTTTAATAAGTAGTTCGCGGTGAATGTGGTGGGGGACCTGGAGCTGTGTGGGATCCGTGGCTGGTATCCTGATGCCGAGGGAGGGTGTGTAGGATGTGTCTGCCGGTGGTGGTTCTCGCGAGATGTATGTATTGCGTCGGTCGGTGGGCCTCGATAAGCTCACCTATTGTGTTGTGTAGGCCTAGCTGGAGGAGTTTTTCGGTTGAGGTATTTAAGAGTAGGTGTAGTGCTGTCTTAATTAACTTGTACGACATGTATAGTTTCAATTTTCGCGTGCTGTCAGTGCTTGACTGCCCGTTAACCTAGTTCGTCGCACCGACCACGGTGCTGCGATGATAATAGTAATAATAATTCGTTTTTGGGCAAACAAAATGGCGCACTGTCTCATATATCGTTGGACACCTGAACCGCGCCTCAAGGGAAGGGACAAAAGAGGGAGTGAAAAGAGAAAGAAAGAAAGAGGTGCCGTAGTGGAGGGCTCCCGGAATAATTTCGACCACCAGGGGATCTTTAACGTGCACTGACATCGCACAGCATACAGGCGCCTTAGCGTGTTGCCTCCATAAAAACGCAGCCGCCGCGGTCGGGTTCGAGGTCGGGAACTCCGGATCAGTAGCCGAGCGCCCTAACCACTGAGCCACCGCGGCGGGTTATGCTGCGATGTCCCAGCGTCGCACTGTGGATGGATTTGATTCCTGAGCCACTACGCGGTTAAGACTCGGCGTGGGCATAGCAGCACGGTTGCCATGCTTGTAGACTGCTGAGCACTTTGTGGCTCTGCCGGTGACGAAGTGGTGTGGTACTGAGGGCTTCTCATCAGCACGCTTCATTTGTTCCTCTAATGTTCCAAGTCCCAGCCAGCGCCGACGGAACGCGTTCACATCCTACGAGCTGCGTTCTATTTGTCTTCCCTGCGTTCAAGTCGTGTTTTCTGCAGACGCGTGCTCTGCATGCGGGTAACCACAAGCATCAACACACCGGAGCACTGAATTTATTTTTGGTTTTCTCACTTAACTAAAAGATGTGGTCGGAGTTAATACTTAGGTACTCTATTCTGAACTGAGAAAACTGTTTCTAGGGGTTCATGCTTTTGCCTAAAATTTTCATCAATATCAACAGGCGTCTTATACGCTCGATGTCTCACTACGCACACAGACAGAAATAGATTAGAAAATTTATGCCTTGAAGAACCTTTTTTTTATCTCAACAGTGACTGGAAGCTAACCTCTCAAAGTTGCAATGACTTAGCTTACGAGACGAGAAAGCTTTGTTTTGAGCAGAGTGTTGTTATTTTTTATATATAAGCGCAGGACCAAGTGCGACATAAAACAGCTGCCTCTAAAAACTTAACTTATTCTTTCGTATCATCGGTACCCGAACGCTTCTTCAGAGACGTATGTCGCTCGCACCAGATGGGAGTGCGGCGTTCATGTGGCGTTAGAAAAGCAACTTGTTTATTCATAACCTTCCTGCTCCCGAGACGTCAGGGATGATAATCTGACCTCTTCGAATCCCACATTAGAGCCTTCTTCCCGACCTCTCAGATGAGCAAAGGTTTTCACTAGTTAAAGAAAGTATGGAATTGGAACGGGAGAGAAAACAGCTAGACGTTATTCGCCCGGTCAGAAAAGTAAAGTGTAGTAATGTAGTGGTTTATTCAAAAATACTCATAAAAAGGAAAGGGAACGATTTCCTAGCACCGGCATCTACCATCGCTACGGGAAGCACCTGAGCTCGGGCAGTGGAAATACAGATAGCAGGCTGAATGAAGAAATGAAATAAAAGAAGCGAGGGGAAAGCCAGAAAGGATAGGAGGGAGCGAGGTACGATACAGAAGTATTCTATTTACAAATTAACATAGGTACAGTTTGGGCGCGTAAGACGAGCCTTCGTAGCATGTTCTGCGCATGCTCGCATCACATTCTGCAAACTAAAAACTTGAAGCCAACAAAAAAAAATGAAAGCTTATCGACGTCCCCCAGGCAGCGAAGGAGCGTTCAACGCGGGTAGTTGGCCTTCGGTCTTGCTTCCATGACACACGTTCATCGCTGATCGCTTCGTGACCGACGTTAAGGCGTGCACGGAACTGCGCAACTATCAAACGAGTTCTCTTGCAACGGGCAAGGAAGAAATTTACAACAATATTACAAAATAACCGGTATTCTGCCTTCTAAGCTCTGAAAAGACAGATTCTTCCCCTTGAATATAAAGAACGCACCCACTAAGAGGATCACAAGGTATTTTTGCAGCGTGTGTTGTCCTCTGTCGGAAGGGTCTCTCTTGAATAACAAGCTTTTTATTCAAGCAACCTGTCGGAAGTTAAAGCTGCTCCTTGTCCCTTCTCCGTCTTTGATCCTGTGTCCAATCTGAGAAGCGGAAGGAGGATGGTTAGATGAAAAGTGGAAAGCGCAGTCTTTACTCGTTTTACAATTGAGCGGCAGCGTCCGCTACTTATGTCTGCCTGACGGTCTGTGTGAAGTCTCCACTCGCCAGGCTGACTCCGGGCATGGAAGGTGCAAATCAGTGCACCCACCGGCAAAAATGCATCTCTCACTTACCTACCATCCTCCATTCTCCCAAGGCATTTACACTGCCAGAAGACTGTTCATACCACACTCTCATGGAGAAAGCACATTCACGAGCGCAAATGGGTCTTTTAGCAGCTGAAGCTGATTACTGGAGACTATAATGACGGGCGGCCCGTAATAACACAAACACCGCAGCATGAATCGCCGTGATCGTCTCTGGCCGTCATATTGTAGTAGCGGTAATACGAGACTTTATTTAGGCACAACTCTTAGGCGCCTAAGACGTCGATGGCCTGCTGCACGAACAGGCGCAGTTCTTCGTCACTTACAGCTCCAAGCCAGTCCAGCCGGGTCTCGACAGAATGGGCGGGGTGGAAAAGAAACCCGATTGCAGAGCAACCGTGCTGGAGAATAAGCAGGTTGGCATAAAGGGCATGACGCTTGGGACATAAACGAGGTCGCGACGGAATTTTTGCAGATAAAGCCGTGCAGGTGTGACAGGAATCTTGAGTTGCATCTGCCGAAGGACGTGAGCCTCCCGATCGGAAAGGCTAGGGTGAGGGTCGGAGTAGAGTTTACGGTCGAAGGGGAGAGCGTCGTAACGCTCTTTGATGTAGGCGCGAAGGGGCAGACTCGACCCTCCTTCCGAGCGCCTTGGCCAGGGGATCAACCGTGCCCGGATAAGTGTTTCATGGTCAAGCTGGTTAGCCAGCTCATTGCAGTCAATCCTCGAGCGCGCAGTGACGCAAATGCGGCCTCGAGTTCTTTGAACAGATGTGGTGGGAGTGGTTTTAATGGAGTGGCACGAATGGCTGCCTGGGAGTCAGTGTAGATGGTAAGGTTAGGTACAGGCGGGAGCGAATGAAAATGTTGAGTGGCGTGAATGATGGAGACGACCTCGAGCGACAGATAGTCAGGGGGTGTAAGAACGTGCCGATATTGTGAATAACAGGGGTAGAAAGAAGAGGATCAAAGAGGACTTGGCTACCGTAGCCCCTAGGAGCCACTTAAGAGGCATCCGTGTATGTCACTCCATGAGTTCTGAAGGAGGGCGAGGGCGGGGGGGGGGGGGGGGCAGAATGCTTGACTGTTGATATATTGGAGAGAAGAGAATGTATAAGGAGGTTAGATGCCTCCAGAAAGGAGGGAAGAAGAAGAGGGGGCCGTATGGAGGGGGGGGGGGGATAGTATTCTGGTTGAGAAAGAAGCCGACGTCCGTTAGCTGTGCTTGAAAGGCGAAACATTTGCTGATCGCGGTGAAGGGAAGAGAGTGCGAAGAGGATGGAAGAGACCACTGGCATAAAGTTTATCAGAGGAGGTGGTTATGGGGATGCGGAGACCAGCCATATATATGCCGTCGAGAGCGGTGGCAAGAGTGTTCAGCCTGGTCTGGGCAAAGAAAACAAACGTCTTCTTCCGGTGGATCCCAGGGCACTCGGGGATTGTCCGAAATGAGCGTGATATAATAATCTACCTAAACTTCAATGAAATAATAGATACACATGCCCCCATAAAGGCTGCAAGCAAGTATCCACTGCCAGAGATCACTGCAACACAACGTTTTCAACTGAATGAATTTCTGGGGTTCAAAAGATGCGCCATGCTTAAGCCTTTGGAAGGTTTCTATATGTAGGTGAAGCATGCGCGAAATTTTCGGAACCCTGTGTGAGCCATATAGAAGTATTGTTTGTTATTTTCGTGTTAAGAGACGCAAAAAGAAAAAGCAGCATCACACTGCGGAGGGTGACGCAGATGCACGTTATTAGGCTTAAAGAAGGTATGAACAAAGGGTCGCTAACGCTTCTGTATTTTCTTTTGCTCTTCCACTGTCATTAGGATAAATTTTTTAAAGAGTTGTAAGACTCAGCGGTAATGAAAGTGAAGGAATACATACCCCAGGAAAGCTTCTAAATCTTCCGTGGTCAAAAAGGGACAGGGTAAAGGGGCGCAGAATAGGCGCAAGGGATGCAAGAGAAGCTGTATGCACAACGGAACAAGCATTTTGTGAACGGAACTCCGACGTGACCTCGAAGAGGAGCACCGAGCAAAAGCGAGCCGCTCACTTTGAACCCTTGGAGGCTGTTTGCGGGGCAGAACAGCGGTAACGACCGACGTCATTCAGCGCTAACGAGTTGCGTCGTCGGTCGCAATCCGAAACTCGTTCGGCAGAATGCCTTTCGCTGTAGCGGCAAATCAAAAGCGTTGAACCTCGACAGAAAAAAAACGGTAAGGGAAAGCGACGAAGCCACCTCGGCGAGGCAGCTCTGTTCTCCTGGGCTGAAATTCCTTGCTAACGAGGAATAATGGCGAGGCAACAGTGTGGCTGCTGCAAAATAGAAGGACGGGGGCGAAATTAGTGCACGCTTTGGTTTTGCGTTCCATAGGAGTCGCCAAGAGGAACAGGCTTTTAAGAACTCTTGCTAACATATATATCTTTCTTCATAATACCCTTGTGAAATTTATCGCTACTTTGCACTCTCTTAGTTTAGTTGTATTTCTCCTCTTCATGTTTTTTTTTCTGTGGAGTGTTTAGTTGCCTTCAGCATTTTGCATTACTCCGTTCTGAGCAATGTGATACATTATAACGCGATAACGTCGAAGACGCCGTTCAGCGGAAACCCCGGCGTCGCCGTCATTGACGGCGGTGGCGTGAGTGAGTGAAAAACTCCCAGAGAAATCCCCAGAGGTTGCTCGGGAAGAGCAACCTGGGTTTCACATGCCCCACCGGTTACTGTGTTTGCAATAGCTACCTGCCAAGTCAGTGGTGCATCGCTTAAGCGGAGGAACACTGTACCAGGGGTGTCATGGGGTCAGCCAGCGATCTATGAACGTAACGTGGAAAATAACGAATTCTGCATATATGGACATTGACCCATTAACGCTACAGCGTGATGCCCTTAAGGCGGATCTTAGGTGGAGTTTGTTTATCTCGAGACAAAAAAGAAACAGAAAAACAGAAAGAGAACAAAACAAAAAAACAGTAGAGCGTCTTATGAGTAATTTTTTCACTGTTTGAACTTTACTTTGCATCTACAAAATATTTTTTTTTATTTTATCATGAGGATGGTTTTATTAAGCCAAGCGCTCTAACCTCCTCTCTGCTAATTATTTAAAGAAAACCAGGCGTGTGAGAGTGTTTTCCTGTTTATGGCGTATTCGGCTTGGAACATCTTTTTTGAGTAGACTGATGATTCCCTTTGCCCAGTCGCGATTCCAGCGTCTGTTAATATACGTTATTGTTGCAGCTTTATGTCGTATAGGAAGTTCCATGCGCCTGCTGATGAAACGAATTGCGTTACGAAATTATTATTATTTTATTTAGCCTGCATAAAATATATCAGGGCGCTTTTTTTATGCACGTTTTTGCGTGGGACACCCTAGATATAGAGAAATACAGGAATACAATCCGAACGAGAGAAAAAGGACCTCTTTCTTACTAAGTGGCATTGTATTTCCCGTACGGCAGAGTGCCCTAATTGTGGCGTTGCTGGGTAACAGTAAAACCAGGATTAAAGGCTGAACTTGCATATTACTGCTTCGCGGGCAATGTTCTCACGGATGCCGCGTGAACATATTCCGTACTCCGGTACTTAAGATAAATGAACTATGAATATAATATTTCGTTTTTAAAATTTGCTCTTCCGCAATGTGTTGTGTATGCAACATTGAGGTCAAACCGATTTACTATTTATGAAAGCAATTCTACAACCATAAAAGAGTCGTGCTGAAATAAGTGCACACAAAGAGTGAAATAACTGCGATGGAGCCAGGGTCGCGGGTGAATAGCTAATGAAAAAGAAAAAAATCTACGATAAGGCTACACGCCATAAACACTTAACGTTGAAATGTTTTTTATCGTAGCTGTTCGTTGATAAAATTGCTTATAAAAAGGAATGTAGATCATGCCTAAGCTTCTCTACTTTTCATTACAGGGTGTTGCTCTCTTCCCCTGTCTCTCTTCAAGGCCTTTCATGTGTTTTTTTGCCGGGTCGGCAATGAATCTATGGTCTTCGCATACGCATCTTCATTTAAATTGATTGCGTCGCATATAAAGAAACTATATTTCATAAAATAAAGATATGTTTCTCTGCATACGCAGATAAGAAAAGTAACTGAGTTTCAACGTAGTTAAACTGAGCAGACGTGCGAAAGCATGTGTTCAGCCTGGTTGGCTCATGGTTTTGATTTGATGGGTCGTTGGCACGTCTGGCGACGATGTTAGAAGTTCTGACTGAGGTTAAGCTGATCTTTTGTGTTTGCGCCGCAGATGGAACTTGATGAAGACGATGACGTGCAATGCACAGCTCGAGCGTCTGTTGGAATCTAACACGAGGGCTGATCGGCTGCGGCGATAGCATAGTGCCCTCGTGCAGTGTGGCCAGCAAAGCCAATCTCATCGTGCCGGCGCAGGTGAGAATCGCAGTCGTGGAAATATTTATCTTATTTAATTATTTACTCATTGTCGAGCTCAACGTCGAGGCTTCAGCGGTGAATCTCCTTTGGCAGCTATGGTCGTGAAGTAGAGCTTCCGCTCTAAAAATAAATGAGAAGCGGGTATGGCTTAGGAGGAGACTAAAATACAATGAATTCGCCTTGTATCGCCTGATCACAAAAACACTCATGGAAGCAAGATTACACGGAGGAACAGGAGGTAAAAAGACTTGCACAAGGCACAAAAGAGTAATTATAAATTAGACACCTAAAAACACTTCGCCAAAATGAAACTTCTCTCTCCTTCATTTATATTAATTGAACACCACAAAAGGTATTCATTCCTGCAGACAGAAGCAACAAAGCATCGTCAAGTGTGCCACCATATTCATTCGCTGGACAGGGAAAACAAAATTCTCTATCGCGCGAAATGCCACTGGTGAAATAATCTCTCGCACCGCCTTTCCCGATTATCCAACAACGCTGCCGGTGCACCTTCAAGCCCCTGCACTCCTTGCTTCCTATTATTCACACAGCGATGTCGAGGGAATAATACGGGTCACCAATGCAATGCAATCTTCTGTTCTTTCTATTTCATCCTTGATATCGCTGTTAGCTACCTTTCCCCCTCCTCATCTACTTCCGTTTCTTTTATTCGCTCTGCTGCCTTTCTAGTATTCCTTCTCCCATATCACAGCATCCACTTGACTGTCTGTGTTTTCATTGTTACGTAAACACCGCCCTCCCTATATCAGAGCGTAAAGGCAACTGAAATCTACTTTCAGGAAGTGCACGTGAAAACGAGTCAAACAGCAATGGTTTGAAGCAAAAAGGAATAAAAATTTACAAGCATATCCAACGCATGAAAGGAGAGAAAGGAACACAAGCGGAGAAAGGCAGTGCAATAACAAGGATCGGCCGCACGAAAACACACAAGAGAAAGAAACGCGAAAATAAAGCAAAAAGCAACACACGGAAAGGGCTTCGACAACTCCAGAATGCTAAAAAAAGAGAGAGGACAGCTCTGCGGAGAGCAAAAAGATCGAAAGGCCAGATGGGTGAACACCAGTGCGACAAATTCCGTGTCGAACAGCGACACAACGGCTGCTAACTTTAGGGTCATCGATCTGTCGACGCTCACCGACATGGGAGTATAAATCACAAGGTCCCTCTTCTCGGCGGGGAAGTCGACGGTACACAAATGCGTCGCAAATCCCTTAACCAAATAACTAAAGCAGAGGAGAACTTTCAAGCAGTATGTAGGAAGTAGGCAATAACAGCGTGAATGGAACAGCTGCATGAGGGTGAAACAAGACGGCCATAGTAGAGGATTTCCGCTCTGCCTTGTAGCTCTGGTGGTAGGCCTTGCTTAACTGTCTATGCATGCTAGGAGATAACGGCAGACATTTTTAAGCAGTGGCCGACCTTTCAGAAAGTTCTAAGTTGGCATGTCGGTATCCTTGCGTCTCTCGTCTTTCTCCGACAATACCAGCGCTTTCTGGTTTATTGAATTTATTTGCAATAATGTATACGTGAATGAAGCATCGTTCGTGCCTATGCTAAAAGAGCTACACAAACGAAGAATAATATCTGTCTCCCTTCGATGTCTTTTACACTCATTTGCTCCAGCAGAACATGCCTAAATTCGCGAGTGGCACTTACCAGATCAAGTGCTAGGGCGTGCTTCTCTCGAGATGTGGCAATACGTGGAAGCACAGTTTTGGATGAACCAGTCTATGCACCCCTTTTTGAGGCATTTACTCATGCGAAAGTATCTGTAAATAATAGAAATGATAGATAACATGCATTGGCAAGATTTATGGACACTTCGTCTCCATGCTCCCTCAGAGAACAAAGAGCAGAGAGTGCGCATAACAATCCCGGTGCAATAACCTCTTCAATGATTGGTCTCAACGTCGATGCTTCTTCGAAGTTGATACAATGCAAGACGAAAAGCGCGAAAAAACACACACAGAGGCAAAGAAAGACGAAGGACAAGCACTAACTTATTAGAAACATCGAAAGATATATAAGCACATGAAAAGGGGTTGACAAAAACTAACATTGACAGGTGGGGCTGTACCTCCTAAATGTTGACGATCCTTTCTGATAAGGAATTTATAATGTGTCATTAAGTTTTTACATAGCCAGAGTGGTATGTGCTGCGAATTATTTTCTATTGACATAAAAGGCCTGTTTTATTTTATACCGCATAAAGGCGTACTGCACTCTGTCGAGGAGTGCATTTTTAAGTTTGGGCCTGTCAGATTTCGAAACTCAGCTGGTGTGAGTGTAGGCAGGTTCCTAGAAACGTTTTCTATGTATCTACAGTCCACGGCTGTAACATGGTGCGATGACGTCTTCGTGCAAAAAGAAGGAATTTGCATAGGGTCGAGCATCGCTCCTATTTTCAGTGATATATTTTTAGCGCAACTTGACAGGGCCTTGGCCGACTCTCTTGCAGACTCGAAAGTCTTACGAACCTGTCGATACGTAGATGACTTTTTAGGAACTTTAAAAGTGTACGATGCTGGCTTTGGAGAGGAAGTAGCACGCATTTTAGCCCTTTTTGAGGCTGGCCTAAAGCCGTTTGTTTTAACCCACGAGGTCCCCGATAGGTCGTCCCTTTGGTTCTTGGACCTCAGGTTTGTTTGTTCAGATTCGCATGTGTGCTGGGTATACGAGCCACGAGGTAAGAAAGCGCTGCTACATTTTGCTTCGGCGCACACGAAGCTTGTAAAAAGAGGCATTGTGAAAACCTGCCTGTCCAACGCCCTAGAAAAGTCCTGCATCCACATAGTTGGAGACAGTTTCTGGGGGCGGACTGATCGCTTTAGGGCGAGCGGCTATCCCTGCCATCTACTTTGTGCTGTGGTGGAGGGCATCCTCAAGAAGCAAAAGGATGACAGTGGCAAAGTCGGAGAAGAAAAACCAGATAAAAAGAGGTCGTTGCCTTGCCGTATATTCAAACTTTATCCCACAGTCTCAAGAAGATTGTTCGAAGAATGAATGTCAACGTGGTGCTTTCACCACCCCATAAACTAAGCAGGCTTTGTAGGCTGAGATTCAGGCTGCAGGATACGACATGCCAACAGGTATGTTGATTGTACTGAAGACATCATTTATGAGATACCACTGACATGCGGCCGTTTTTACGTCGGTCAAAGTTGACGATGTGTGAACGAGCATTTCTGAGAACATGACAACAGTGTGAAACAAATGCGGAAAACTTTGGCAATTCATTGCCGTAACCGTGAATATGAGGGTGGCGGCCATTGTGATCTGGATTTACCACAATCTGTAATTGTCGACCGGCATCCTTTGCAAATCACACGGGAGATATTGGAGGCGCTAGAGATTGATAGGACGGGCAGTGGCCTGGTAAGCATGCCTTCAATCGTCCTTTCGAAAAAGGAGGTGATGTATCTGAGCGTTTATCGAGTGACATGACTTTTTGTATGCTGCTGTCATTTTTAGTTTTTGTCTTCCCCCTTTCATGGGCTTATATATCTTTCGATGTTTCTAATAAACGTCAGTTGGAAGTTAGCGCTTGTCCTTCGTCTTTCTTTGCGTCCATGTGTTTTTTTTTCGCGCTTTTCGCCTTACAATGCATTACCAACAAGCCCGCACCCACACCTCGATATAATGTCACCTTTCCAAACAAAACCGAACATGGAATAATTCGGAGTAGTGATCTGTCTTTTTAAAATGGCGATCAAGTAGGGAAGACACCCCATCGCGCATGTGTCTTTAACGCCGGCTTGAGGAACGGATTGCCTGAATTATCCTAAATTGCTTTGGTGAGCTGCATGAGAGAGAACCGTCGTTATTATCTGGCATTGCAAGCGGAGTTTAACGTACCAGAGCGGCACACGCGCTATAAGAGAGTCCGTAGTGCAGGGCTGCGAATTGGTTTAATAGAACTCCAGGGATTCTTTACGGCACAGTGACGTCGCACAGCACGCGTGCGTGTTTAGTATTTCGGCTTCATCGAAATTCACCTGGTATTCTATTGCGCGTCCTTAGTCTCAGCAGCTGAAAGCAATGTATCCACCAAGCCCCTGCGGCAAGTGCCAATGCTGGCACTGGCATCCCAACATTTAGAACATACACTTTAGAAGGCTTCCCAAGGCTGATACTATATAACGGTTGCTTTCCTTAAACTTAGTTGCCTCCATAAGAGTGACTCGGATATCTTGGGGATAGAGGAAAAAAAAGAAGGGGGCAGCGCCATTACTTGAAATGATTTTAATGGACGAAACGAGTAAATCAGTTAACACAATCGAAATGTAAACCTCATGTAATCCCAACAAGAGCCCGCCCATTTTTTTTATTTGCACTGCCTGTTCTAAGGCTGACTGCGCGCTGTCCACGCAATGAAACGGAAGGAAAGACAAAACACTCTTCTAAAACACTTTCAGTAGGCATCAGAGGCAAAACTGTTTAATTATGTTTCTGGGGGTCTCCGCATTGCGAACCACTGCAAAGTGGTTAAGATAACATAGAAATGACCTGGAAATTGCGGTGGGTTTGAGTTTATTACAACATTTTCTCCTTTCTGCCTTGGAACCTATACGAACAAAGTCTTTCTCAACTGCAACGCCACAAAAGTACGAGGGGAAGAGTAGGAGGAAGCGGCAGGGTTGTCTACTTACTTTGAGTGCAGAACGTACTCTACGAGCAACAGCGTTGCACTTGCTGTGTTCTTATTTTAGCCATTCCTTTTCAGCAACAGGGCTTGTGCTTCGTTTTCCGCGCAAGCTTATTTCTAATCTCACGTTCCCCCTACGAACCCTACTGCTTGCGTCTCCGTGCCCACGTTGGCCCTGCCTCCCAAAATGTGAGACAAGCGCAAAGTACAGCTCAGTGTTTGCCTTTCGTCCTCAACCAACAACTCTCGGTGCGGAAGCTGTTCGTTCTACCAATTTTTTGTTCCCAAGACGCAAGGCGTGTTGCACACATTTCTTTTGCTGCTTGACGCAAGCTTATTCGAGGTCACGCTCCAACCCCGGATTTAATAACCTGAGTTTGTTGTTCAGGAGAACGTTTTACAAATTTATTTCATTTCATGTTCTCCTCAGCCAGCACTTGTTTGCAGCACAGATACGTTCTTTCTTCAGAGCTGCCTCCGCTCGGTTCGTTAGGACCCTACGCGCAATGCTGCGAGCGAGATGTCTCTCCGGTATTGACCTTATGAGCTTGAGTTGTTTGCTAGGTTGTCTGGAGAAAACATTTGATTGAACGCCCTTCAAAGCAGTGACATTGCTCTATTTCTTTTTCTTTTAAACATGCCTAGTGTTTTAATGCGGTGATTTATTTGAATAGTACTCTGCAACACTATCGTGAAGTTGTAATATTTCTCATCATTACCCTTGGCTGCATGAAAGCTATAAAATGAAATTCGAAATGGTATCAACCCGCTCCAACACAGAAAGATCAACCACGAATCATGTTCCACTTTTCTGAGCAAATGTTCTAACCCAATCGATAAGCGACACGAATAAAATAGGGGCAGCAAGGAAGAATAAATATGCCCTGTATTCTGCTACAACACAACTTTCTTCAGGGCAGATTAAGCGAAGCAAACACGAAAGGGGAGAACTAACAAAAGTATTAAAACGTAAATTCACAGTGTACGCTCCCTCTAAAGTTTTTAGATGATATGTAGTTTAGGTCCTCTTCGCTAAACTACAAGGTAGGGATCGTCACCCACTGGCGGTCAACCAGTGCAACCCAGCTGCGACACGGGGGCCACCCAGTACCGATGCCTCACGTGGCCACGGCTTCCTCAGAAAAACTAGCAAGGAAAACCTTGCGAGCGCCATACGACAAGGAGAATGTTTTTGCAAATGGCCTGTCATCTCAGCGATATATACGCCTAAACTTATTATAGGTAGATACGATGGCATATGTTTTTGGCTAGCTGTCCTGACAAGGAAATCTGTGGGTCCTTTTTGCCATCCTTAAAGAAATGATTGAGTCATATATCAAAACAAACAAGTTCGACCAAAATAACGACAAGATTGACGTCCTTAATTACCTTGGGGGAACTGCCATCACTCACCTAAAAATTATCAGCTACCCAGAGCTTACAAGATAGCTCCTAATTGAGACTCAGCTTTGCTCCATGCCGAAAAAGTCGGTTATTATTAGGAAAGATCCAAGAGCCACCCCCGCGAATACTTGGTCGTTTTTTGGTGAGTTAACTGCCCATCCTTCGACTTTCACGCAGGATGCTGTTGCCGAATACTATGGTGCCACATCGTTAAATTGGCCGGATTTGTTGAACTCGTTCTTGCTTCCACTGCGCATAAACATGCCCCTATTGTTTGCAAAAGTGTCTATGACGCCTTGCATATTTGCGCCTGATTCCACCTTTTTGCCAGAATATGTGGTAGAATATGCGGCATGAAAATGGACAGAATATCAAAGTAGAAAACTACCGTAGCATTTCAGTGTCGAAATATATAGCTTCAGTATTAGAAAACACGTGTCTTTCGCGTTATGCGGAGCTTTCTTCAGACTCATAATTATCGCGAAACCAATTCGCTCGCATCAGTGGTGGCGGCGCTCTGCTGGCATTTACAGGAGCTCCAGGATTTTTTTAAACGATCTCATCCAGCAGAGCGATTTCTCCTGCAATCAATTTCATTATGTGACCAAGGCCATTTATTCAGTTGATCACGGTGACCTATGAGGACAACTTTATGCTTGTGATTTACTGGCGCCTTCTTTTCTCTCATTACTTACTACCTGCATAATGTCGCATGAACAGCATCACAAGAAAACGTTAGTAGTGAATCTATTCAAATAAACAAAGGTCTACCACATGCTTCTATTTCAGGCCCATTTTTATTTAACATTCAGTAAATTATATTAGTTATTCTGCTTCTTGTTTCCACGTCTTTCGATATGCCAATGATACCCTTTTAGTGCCTCGTCAAGTTGAATGCCAAGCAAAAATAATACAGTCAAAATGGTGTCAAATGGTTTTGCGTTGCAAATGGTTGTTAATAGAATAGAGGAAACCACTCGACAGCTGTATCTTACCAGTACGCAATTTTGAGCTTAAAACCTGGAGGCTAACGAAATGGGTTCAGCTTAAACTGAGGACAACGTAGAAATCCATGGAAAGGAAAATTTCTGGTGTAACTTTAAGAGAGAGGAAAAGAGCACACTGGGTCAGAGAGCAAACGTGAGTTAAGGACATCCTAACTCGAAATCAAGAAAAAGAAGTGAGCACGAGTAGGGCATGGAATGCGAAGACAAGATGACCGGTTGTCACTAAGGGTAGCGGATAGCATTCCGAGAGACTGCAAGGGTAGCAGGGGGCGGCAGTAAATTAGGTGGGTGGCTAAGATGAGGAAGTTTGCGGGGTAAGGTGGCCTCGTCTGGCACAGGACCTGGTTAATTCGAGAGATACGGAAGAGGCATTCGCCCTGCAGTGGACGCAGTAATGTGGATGCTGATGCCGGTGTTAAATATAGTATATTAGCAACTGTAGCTAAGAGTTCCGAATAGATTGGTCATGAAAACAAAATAAACTAAAGGCAGCTGAATGAACTCATAGTTTCAAAATTCAAAATTCAAGGCGCGCAGACACTGGTGTACTCGCGAAAAGCGATGACGGCAATTTTCTCCGCACACTAGAAACAATGACCGCTTTTTTATCCCTCGCCTTGTCCTCAGCCTATGTTCATCGTGTACTTCTCTCGGCTTTCAAGATGGGGCAGTGCGTTTGAAAATGCTATCCGGAATGGCGGTAGAAACAAACCTACGTTATCATTTATGCCTGCTTATCCCTAGAAACAATTCCATGGTCTAGAGTAGCTGCCGCTAGGTTCCCACCTTGTTGTGCATATCACTGTTCCTCCTTTCTCTCCTTTCCTTGCATTTCCTGACGTGGTTGTGGGACTTGCAGTTTTTTTTCTTCCGGTGCCATCCGCTGTGCTGGCCGCTAACCTTCTCTCTTCTCTTCTCCTTTTTTGCCTTTTTGATTGAGACAATTTTATCTACCATCAACGTCGCTTTGTGCCTTTTTCTCAACACATTGTTTCGCATTTATGGGTATCCCTTTCCTCTGCTTCTTTTGTTTGACGTCAGCGACCCCTGTAATGGCGTGCATTTCCACCGTATCTATTATTTCCGTCAGCCCGCTCTCGTTTCCTCCGTGATTTTGTACGCGCGTTGTCTTCCGACCTGTCAATTTGGAGCCACATGTCCTGACTGGAATATACGCCGTTCGCACAGAAATCACTCCACCTCTCCGTCTCATGGCATTAATTCAGCGCAGCACCCAAAGCACTTCTCTTCCCTCTCGCTTACTATGAACGCTCCGATAGAGATGGAATTGAACTGTTATGGTCATCTCCGGTGTCCCTGACTGTGAGCAAAGCAGACAATCATGCCTGAATTCCTCTAACGCTTGAGGAAAGATAGGAAGCAGATAAAGACAGTAATAATAATAAATAGCAAACCAGACGATGCGCAGAACAGCGACAGTAAAGAAGCAAGAAGCTGAGACACGATCACATCTCGTGAAATACCCCCCGGGCATCGGCTCCTAAACTTCAGGTGAGAGTACGTTTATTTCAACACTGTTTCAACTATAAGCAGAATCAATTGCCGTGTGATACGTGCCGAGGACGACGTAGCGAGCATCATCAGGCGAGCATAAGGTAAAGCGGCTTATGTTTTTTTTATGTTAGAAGGTTACGAATTGTCAGTCAGTTTCACACATTTACAACCGGAATACTTCTCTATCAATGCTCTGAATGTTTTCCTTGTGTTTGCAAAGGCAACAAACACCAGGAAATGTAATTTATGTTCTTATTATTTTACTTTGATATTCTTCCTGCTCGGCTGCTGTCTCATAATTTTGCCTTCTCCTGCGGCTGAATTCGTGGCTAATTGCCAGCTTAATTTCACAAATTTCAATCTGAGCATGTCAGTTGGGCGCAGAACGAAAATATTTTTTTTAGTAGGCACGTGAGTGCGGGGATCTAGTGAAAAATGGCATACAATAAACAGCAAGAGACGTTGCCGCCACTGCCGTGACCTTCACCTCAGCTTACTCACGCCCCTTAAATGAATAGTTCGGCGCACTCTCCTTGTAAATAAGTTAATATGTGCTTGCTAAGTCTTAAAAAAGGTATCAAAAATTTGTGGCATTGTGACCCCTATCATAAAATTCATAACACAGCTCTAGGAGAGACATCAGCATGAAACAGGATGTCAGGAACACCACGTCTACGCCGTCATGGCAACACATCACCGTGGATTCACGTAGGTCGACGAAATCGTAATGACGTGATGTTACTTGGTTTTAAGGCCGGGGTAAGATGGGAGGGGGTGCAGCGGAGGTAAATATGTAGCGTAGATGCCCGTCATGTTCAACCGGAATTCACCCTAATTCAAGCGGAACTTTCGAAGAATACGCTTCAATTAAAAATTAACCACCACAGTAGGAGCACCTGGCACTGCAGCTGCAAAAATGAACCCACCAGAGACATAGTATGTTATTGAAAAAGAAGTATTGTATCCTCCAGATTTTTGTTCACCTCTTACCTCTGCCATCACTTTGAAAAAATTAGCTAGATCGAGGGGTGCACTGCCATCCAGATAGGTATAGCGATGACCTAAAAATGAGACAAATATACGTCTTTCTTTTCTGCGCCAGCCCCAGATGCCTCGAAAGCGAGAAAGCTGTCCTGTCTGAGGATGAAACCCCGGCGCTACTCGGGTAAGCTTGGAGAAACGTCGTGCCAGCTGCATCCCATTGGAGGAGGGCCAGCTGCAGCTGGCGCATGAAGAACATGAAGCACACGAAACGCGGCCGTGAACTGGTTGAGGCTGTGGCTTTTGGCGTGCACTTCGTCACGGGGCAAATTATGGTCGACATGGCAGCAGCTTTGTTACGGCACATTTCCGACTGCTAACTGTGAAAATACTCTATCTTTGCCTTGAAGAAATTAAGTGTATCCGGCTACTGTGTATACTGTTGAACTCTGAGGCAGTCTTTCACTAGTGTAAACCTTGGGCACGTATTACGAGCGCAGTTCACCAAGCACACCGACTAGTGTCTTAAAGCAGGGAGCATCTGGTGGCTACCTTGCAAAAATGCTTAAGCCTGACGTTTCCTAACACCTTGCGACATATTTGTGGCGTACACGCCTAGTATCAGAGATCGAGGCATTTTAAACGATGATTATAACCATCACAGTGCCTCAGACACGCCTACTTACGGATTTCGAATCCGGGGCATTCCTTTGCGTCCATATATATGCACTGCGTGAGGAGGAAATTGAGAGGGGACCTGGGGTCACATTGAAACAGTCCGGTTCAAGGCATGCTTCCACGGACCGTCTGAGCAGATTATAGGCTTGCAGCCCAGGCGCCTCAGATACGTGACATCGGGTGGAGCGGGAGCCAAGGGATGTCGTGTACATTGAGCGCTGCGTTCATAGGCGTGACCGCCTTCACATATGGTTTGTTTGCCAGCTTCCTATCAAGCGCAGATCCGTTTAAGATGAGGAGAAACTCTGCGAGAAAGTCACTTGATTTCGGCACTTCAACTTAAAAGTGACACCTATGTCGCTGGAAAGAAAAAAAGACGAAAGAAAATTATCTTGCGTTTGAATGTTTCGCCTTAACTCCGTTAACTTAGAAGCCTTCACTCTAGCTGTTCTTACTAACAGCGTCTTTGCAAATTATGAAGTTTGAAAAGATGTTTGGTTGAATTGTTACGGCATTTGCGATGAACACGGCGAACTTAAGGAAAAAAGGAAAACACACCTGGATGGTTAACAGCACAAGTTAACAACATCGATATCTAGTTTTCGAGCAGTATGATCACTTTAAAAAAAAAAGGTGAAAAGAACTAGTTGAAGAGTTTTAAGAGGGGCAACTGCTTCATCGAGTTTCGATTTCAAAAAGCATCAAATTTTCATTCATTTTCATGATTCTGTGTACTATACCATGTTTTTGGAGCTTTTCTTTACAGGGAGAGACGCTTTAGACGATGCACGCCTTCATGAAGGGAAGTTCCTCCGCTGCTGACCGCTGCCGTGTGGGCTGTTGCCGCTAAGAATAATTCAGTATGCAAATTTCTACACCCAAGGGCCACTCCCCATCCGCGCATAAAAGTGTTGACAACTTTCCCCACAATAGCTTTCGCTGTAGCAATTTACAGCCGCTGGCTGCTTGCTTGCTGAAGCGAACTTATCATTGCTGTCGATGTTACGGTGACGGATAAGGTGGCGCCCGTGCAACCCAAACTAAATAAAGCGTTACCTTTAAGGGCTACGTTATGCAGAAAATTCTCCTTCATTGGTGTTGGCCGTTCGTTGATGACTCGTTGGCTGTGAGTGAAAAAACTGCCACGTTAAAAATATCGGATTCGTCGGCTGGCGCTGCACTTCGGCGAAACACGTTGGTGTAGTACTAAGACACTCCGCCGACCACCGCTGCGTCCGAGATGGTGCGTGAGGTGCGGCTTGCGCTAGCAACGCTAGGGTTTACGCCGCTAAGTGTTCGTGTCGCAGAAGTGATATGCGGAGGACACCAGGCCACTGAAGGGAGCCATTAAAACTATGGCAGCACCGTCGCCGGCGGCAAAGCAATGGAAGACGAGACAGCCGCTGCTCGGCGCTGTCCATATTCGCGCCAAACGCGCGCTGTGACCTTGACTGAACGAATCAGTTCCCTCTCCTGGAAGCTGTCGCGGCCTGTGTTCGCCTCGCATAGTTTGTGTTCGCCACGACTCATCTGATTAATATAATTTAATGTTGTAGAACTTGGTTTTACTCGTGTTCTTAATTACGTCATGCAATAGTGATGCCCGCTACACCTACAAAGCTATCGCGTCATACCCTTAAGGCGGAGTATAAGTGTCCCCCCGCATTGTTTTTGCATGAAATCATTCATATGGTCTAGTCAGCACGTGTGTTAGCACGTACGGATGTAATCCCAGGAACCACGTCGTAATACTACGTTTTTGGACCACGACAAAAACAAATGCGGCTTAGTACATGCCCGTTATATTCTTCTGCTGAACAACTACACTGCAATTGTAAGGCTCCCTGTAATTTTCTGTCTTAAACAAAAAATCTCTCAATTAGACAGAAAGTTCTCTGCTTCGGGTCAAGCTTGCCTACAGCAGCATAGAACCTCTGTCAATTTGAAAAGAGTGAGACGCTATTAGTTCTTAAAACTCCGTGAAGCTTTGTAAAAGCTCTTTTCGCCAAATTCTACAGCTTAATTTCTCTGAAAACGTGAAAATTCTCCGAGTGCTACATTAATGCGTACGCCCGGCAGCGATAAATCACTCATTTTCTTCGCAGTTATGCTCCTTCAGTCATTGGTGTGTCAGAAAACTACTCACTGACGTGCAGTTCTGGCCATCTTAAGTGGTAAATGCGTGACCGTGTTTCAGGTGTGTATGCGTCCCCTTCTGTTGAATTGTAGCCCTCTGTCCTTGGTGTGCTCTCATATTGCCATAAGGTAAAAAGAAAGTCTACGTTCTTAGTTTGTTCTCCTTAAAATATTTTATTAAAGACCTTTTTTATTTACAAATATACACACATAAAGTCACCTGTACACTTGGAACTGTACGCCTCTTGTAAACATAATAGATACGCAATTTATGTAAACCAACAGACGGTCACTGGCAGCACGGGAAGAGTCTCCAAGGTAAAAAGATCTTCCCTCTTCATACGTAAGCGGTGAGCACGCGATGTTCTCTTTGTGGCTGAATTTCATCCCTAAAATAACTGGCGTCAACTCTTGTGCCCAGAGACATTGACGCACAATGTCGGACGTCGTGAGCCTCCTTGCTTGATGGGTAAATAAGAAGATTGTAATTGGATATCACAGACCATCCACACTTCTTGACAATGGGCCATCACAAAAACGCCTGTTTATGTCGTATCACCGAGGTATAAACTCAAAAATTAAACGAGTTAAACTAGATATTCTTCACAAAACCACGACGTTCAGCCAGTATCTGAAATAGTGCAGACTGATTCTCATGCAATTCTCGTTGCCGAAACATGGGTACACGAATTACATTATATCATTTTACGCTCTATTGGGCAGCGTTAGAGCACCAATGGGACTTGCGACTGCCGGCGCAGTTGTAAAGCGTGTCATGATTGCTCTTCTTTAATAAATCGAAACGGTTGGTGAGATTATGTAGAGAGGTGCTTAGCTCAGCCGATGCCGTTTGAGAGAAACCTCCGGCAGTTCTTGGTCCAGGCTGCTGGCTAGCCTGGCAGAAGAGCTGAAGGGAGATGTGCCTCGGAGGATGCCACGTACACTTGGTTCCCTATTAATTTCATCTGAAACGAAGCAGGTGGAAAATTTTCGTACCGCAGAAACTCAGAACATCAGCTCTGAATCACAGTGCTATTGTGACGCAACTAGCAACAGCAACTAACTGTATCTTGTTTTTGCGTCTTATTGCATCTCCTCTGTCTTGAAAGTTATCGGTTCTACGGGTTAAAAACCTGCGGGCTGCTTCACGAGGATGTCATTACTGAAGTTTGCTTTATGAGTGGCTGGTATCTTTATGTGTGTTATGCCGTGGAAGTAGACAATAAGATTAACAATGTCGAATTGATGAATGAGCCTTTGTGCGGAAATCGTGTTTAGCCACCGGCTCTGTAATTTTTATGCTAGAAAGTAATTTTCCAGGCTCTCGAAATTGTAGAGAGGCGCGTCCTTAAGAATTTCTGTGGAGAGTAGATAGGGCCAAAGATTATCAGTCATTATTTTCTAAATGCAGCAATTAAAGCGCAGATATATGATGAAAGGACAGATAGCCATATTTTTGTGCAGTAGCCACCCGTACAACAAATTGCAACATTTTCATTAAAAACGTTCTGAATATTAACACCAAGTTCTCGCTGCTAAAAGCAAGAAATATAAAAAGGACGGAAAGAAACGAATGAAATAAATGTTGTAAATGGTGAGAATTTTCTCGAAAAGCAGTAACAAGAAAAAATGTTTGATATGAGTACTCACAGATTAGGCAGACTTGCGACATTTCTTCCTGCGCAAAATCTCTTGACTTGCGTCCTTCCGGACAACAATTAAGTGCCAGCCTGTGAGGGCGACCACAGCATTTCTGGTTTGTACATGACATATAATTGAAATAAAGGTCATGTACCTACCACGCGTCATAACCTATGCATGTCCTCCTCGTCAAACCCTTTTGATTTGCTTGACACGTAAAAAAGTTGAGATCCGTCTCGGCTTCTGGAAAAGCAAAACAACATATAACGTAGTGAAATAACGATACCCTGCCTTTAGTAATAGTAGATTTGCATTCAGATTTAATAATGTCTTCATAAGGCAGAACGCTTTCTTTAGCTTTTGTCTTGAAGTGTGCTAAATAGCAAAGGCTGTGAAGATTACTCACCGGCCTGTAGATGTCTGGGATTTCCTAGACTGAATGGGTATGTGTTCAGCTATAAAAAAAGAAGGAAAACGCAGGGAAGGATTAAATTGTGTCGCTTGCTAAGCTCATATACTGAATGAAATTTTGGCGTTGCCGTCATGGCGGAACCAATCACTGACCCTGCTGCCAGTCGAATTGACAGCAGTAATGAGTATTCTTTAAAATGAATAAAAACCATGTAGCCCATCTAGCTGTAGAAAACCGTGAACTCAGCGTCGATTAAGTTTTCTACATGAAAATAGCGCACTTATATGTCAGTAGCGGAGGTAAGATGTCGGATGCATTATACCGTCACATCGCATGTTCTGCGAAAAGAGGAAAGATGGGAGGATCCAGTTTTAATTTCAACTCTGAGCGTTGTTTAGCCTTCCACCACTGAGAGGAATTGAACAGCTCAAATAACAATAGACTTATTAACGTACCGCGCTGACAACAGCGTTCAAAGTCAATCAAAAATGGTGAATTTGTTTCGGACGTACTGCGGATTAGACGATGCAGAAAAAAAAAAGAAAAAAAGGGTAACGATGCCGGAGGCTGCCTGTTATAGCCAGATCTTACCTGTCCTCTTGTGGGCGTAGGGCACGTCGTAGACTCTGTGCGGCACGGCATACGCCGATGAACCGCGAGACGAGCCACCGCTCCCGCAGTACGTGGGCTCCGCGGTGCCCAGCACATCGCTCTTGTAACGTTCTCCGGATACACTGCCTGCGGGAGCCGAAAAGAGAGGAGAAGACTCGTCTTTATGTTCATGGTGGTCGCTCAGCAATGGGAGAGGCCGAGCTCAAGTATCGGTTAACACGCTTTAAGCATAACGGCCCTAACGACGCGGACGAGGTGCCTCTGCAAGTGATGGGAGCAGCCACAACATTCTGGGATAACCTCATGCGGGGCAGTGAAGATATGGTATTCCTCCTTTTTAAGTGCGCTCTAGACTCTTTCGTACAAACATCGCCCGCAGCTAGTATCGCGAGCTCAACTTATGCGGCCAGACTTCGTTCGTGATGGTTACGAGAGAGCAGCAAAATTACTGCGCGGTTAATTTGTGCAACCTACAATTCAAATGCTGAAGCAGACAGCCAGAGGGCTTCGAATTCTCCCCCAACGCCACTGTACTTCACACCTTAGAAACTATGCGACATTCTTATGCCCATTCTCGTGTTTGAGCAATTACATAACTTTTATTCAGTATAGCAGTATCTGATTTAGGGACATTAAAATTGCACAAGCCTTCTGTATCTACGGTCTGTCTTGGTGGTCCGCGCTCCACGTGCACAGACCGCCTCTGCAATCTGACACAAAATACAATTGGTATGCGCACGTGATCACTAGCGAATAAGAAATCCATACTTTTTGATCACGCGCGCGAAAGGCGAGGTTGTGGAACGTGTATCCGATTGTAACACGGTTCAAGCGGACAGTCATGACCGGAACATAGTTTGTCGTAAGCGGCTCGGAGGCGCCTACCTTGAGGAGTACCGTGCACAGTGGTGACGTCATCCGAATGGCGGCGCATAACACACCACAGCACGGCCAGCACCACGACGAGCACGAGCACTGAGCTGCCGATGGGCAGTGTCACGGTCAGGTGCCGGTAGAAGGACGCCATCTTGGCGTCCAGCAGATGAGGCTTGTGCGAAGGTACGTCTGCAACGTAAACGGGATATAGAAGTCATTGAGGGAACGACGCTCAATCGTTTTGTAGCGAAAGCTACATTGGCCACGAACACGCAGTTTCGCAGTGCTCGCATTCCCACCGTGGTCGCACCACACCACTTGACCAACCTCGTGACTGGTCACGTGAGCAACCGCGTGACGACCCACATGACAACTGGCCAGGCAACAGACTAACCTGGACTTGCAATTAAGATTAACCAAGGCTAACCAAGCTATGCCTTAACTTTCGCTACATATATCCAGGCATAGCCGAGCTAGGACACTGCCAGATTTTTGTTTTTTTTTTTAGGCACCAGGAAAGTATTTGAGCCACTACAAAGAGGAAACAAGTGCCACATACTCAATGAAAAACCTATATTTAAACACATTCGGCGACATAAAACAAGTTACATAGACAATGAAACAGCAAATTCGCAAGTCAGCTATAAGTTGCTAATACGTGCAGATTTTTTATGTTGCTCAACATCAGCGTGAATCGATAAGAGAGCTATATAGCACTTAAGTTATATTTTTATGTATCATGCAGGCAAGCTTGAAAATTCATCGCAGCTTTTTGCTGGCGTCTAGAACACCTGTGCAGTCAGATTTGCACCAAGAACAGCATCGACAAAGGATAAAAGAGAACACCAAAAGCGCTTATTTGGTATTGGGAGCCTAATTCTTTTACCCTTCGTGGATTTCAGTAGAAGATCATAAGCTTCCTCTTTGCGCCGCTTTAACCAATGCTGGGCCCTGTGCGAACAGCTACAACTGGCAGACTACTGTACTGACGATAAATCGACTTTTAAGGGATAGAGTATAGGCTCAAAAGCTAATAGGTTAATACTTAGCGTCGGAGAAAATCTGGCAAACCGACTCTGAGAGGGAAAAGGGAGGGGGAGGTTAAGAAAACTAACTGCCTTAATTGTATCTCTCAAATGAATAAAAAATGCTTAAGTGTGATCCCCTTAGAATGGGCTTTAAGGGAAACAGTTGAGAAGTACATTAAGCGGCACAAACGTAGAATGATATAATTGCTGGTGAGAACATGGCGTGGCATTGAGGAAAAATGAAGTAACACTCATTACAGCCTTCCAATCCTCAGTCCGCATCAGCGTATCGGAAACGCGTCCAGCTCCCAATGAGAAGCAGAGTGTTCGGGGTTGTCGCTCTGAAAGTTGTACAATGAATCAAATTCTGACGCCCTACGGCATGCACTCTTGACCACGTCGGCAGTGACTGCTGGCCTAACTACATTCCGATGAAGATGAAAAGCGAGACAACAAACCCTCAGATAGCGGGTTCGTTGACTTCAACGACTCTCCGCATGATCGGGTAAACGGATTCCCTTCGCAGGGGCGTCTGCTTTGTGCAGGCGTAAGATGAGCTGCGCTGCAGCACATCATTCCGACCGTTTATAGTGCGCGGTTCTTCCGTTTGATACCAGATGCCGCCACAGGTGCGCTAGGAACACGGCGCCATTACGGGCCTCGTCGCCAGCGTGTACGCCTCGACGCAGCAGTTGAAATATCGCGGGTGGCTGTCGAATGTGTTCTTTTTGCGAATATGTGGAAATGCAGACGAAATACGTGCTGTGTTGTGGATTGCAAGAATTGCGAGAGAGAGAGAGTTAAAGGTGCGGGATGCGATCGTTTGCGATCATCACGGAACCAAACTCCACAAGGACGTACTGCTGCTTTCGCGCCCGTTCAGCATGCGCCCTTTCCGAACGGGCGAACGCAACAAACACGTTCGCCAGCGCTATAGATAATCAATATAAGAAGTTTCGATTCTGGAAAATTTGTGAGCGTAAGTGCACTACATAGCCGCATGAACAAGCTGATCCGCCACCGAAAATCTCACTTCGTGCTTTCAGATGCTGCCCTGCCGCGGTGCCTTAGTGGTTAGGGCGCTCGACTACTCATCCGGAGTTAATAATAATAATAATAATAATAATAATAATAATTGGTTTTCGGGAAAGGAAATAGCGCAGTATCTGTCTCATATATCTTTGGACACCAGAACCGCGTCGTAAGGGAAGGGATGAAGGAGGGAGTGAAAGAAGAAAGGAAGAGAGAGGTGCCGTAGTGGAGGGCTCCGGCATAATTTCGACCACCTGGGGATATTTAACGTGCACTGACATCGCACAGTACACGGGCGCCTTAGCGTTTTTCCTCCATAAAAACGCAGCCGCCGCGGTCGGGTTCGAACCCGGGAACTCCGGATCAGTAGTCGAGCGCCCTAACCACTGAGCCACCGCGGCGGGGGAGTTCCCGGGCTCGAACCCGACCGCGGCGGCTGCGTTTTTATGGAGGCAAAACGCAAAGGCGCCCGTGTGCTGTGCGATGTCAGTGCGCGTTAAAGATCCCCAGGTGGTCGAAATTATTCCGGAGCCCTCCACTACGGCACCTCTTCTTCCTTTCTTCTTTCGCTCTCTATTTTATCCCTTCCCTTACGGCGGTGTTCAGGTGTCCATAGATATATGAGACAGATACTGCGCCATTTCCTTTCTCCAAAAACCAATTATTATTATTTTTTATTTCAGATGCTGTGCAATTGCGTCTGCATGTGCAGCGAGACCCGATTGCTCGCAAGTTAAGGTGCGCAGCCATTAGTAGCAGGAGCGCCCGACGATGAATTAGGAGCGAAAGAGAGATGGCTTACACACCCAGCTATCGCCACTGCAGATTATGCAGTGCACAGCCGCGCGAGCGGACAACACCTACCGTCAGTACGTGTATTGCATGACGTCTTGGTGCAAGTGTTGAACTTAGGTACAAGTAGCGCGGTTTTCGTGGACCATATTCGGAATAAAGCATTTGCGTTACGGCTGGTGTGCTGGGTGGTTGTCGATTCCTCGCGGTCCATGCGAGACAGTCACTAAATGTGACTCTGCAAGCCAGCGATCAGAGTGAAGCTGATTACTTACCACCAATGAGAACTCAAGCATTTCCATGTCCGCATACCGAGCGTAGAGTGTACCACCATTTCATATGTGAGGCTGACATAATTGTGAACTTCGTGTAGTGTTAACGCGTTTCCATGCGCGTGTTCTAACAATAATATCACGTAATCCTTCGAAATGCACGCCAGCTCGTGAAAACTGCTTTATGCATGGTACTGCTACCATGATAGCTAATATTTATGTGTCTATTTATTTTTATCGCCTTTCAATGTTTAAAAACCAGTAGAAATTATTGTAGGCTTCCTAAGCACCGCTAACATGTTGTAAACAAATGGGTACGAGGTGCATGTGAGCGTTTTTGAGAGGTGTCCGCATGCATGTACACAACACGACAACGACCTGTGCTACTGCAGGAGCATTGAACCTTGCCGTTTTAGATAATAAGAATAAAAAACATTCAGCAAAGCCTTCGGCGGATGCAAGGACAAGCATTGAGGCGATCCGTCCCTTGGCACGAATAGGGAGAGCTGAGCGACACTGCGCGACATGAATCCCGCTCACGTTTTCACGTGTCAAGTAATAAAATTAGGACTCTCGCATGTCCTTTGAAGCTTTGGCAAACCATAATGTCGTCTGCCCACTCCTTTACAACCGTGTCAGCCGAAACACTGCCTCTCGGAACCGAACCATCAGGCGCAGCAGCCGTCGCGAAGAGGCGCGCGCCGAGCAGTCAGGAGGCGTGTAATGGAAGCGTGATCACGTGATCAAAGATGGCAGCCCCCATGATACCGCGCTGTAAATCCTGCACACCGTGAAAACTTTCGACTCCGCTTCGTCAAGGACGAACGATGACGTCGCACTGACTCACAGCGCACAGGGTGGCCTCCGCGGGAAGTGGAAAGCTCGCGCAAGGTTTTTCACCGCGAACCGCGCGCCGCAGCCGCGGAAGCCCACGGTCAGCCACGGCAGCCTCAGACTGTGGTGACGACGGCTTTTCCGCCTCAAGAGCTCGTTAACGTTTTCGCGTTAATAAGCGGCCATGCGGAATCAGGATTTTCTGTCCAAGGTAGCTAACAAGAGAGCGTCCCTCAAGCTGGGGAGCACCGTCGGCAACACACCTCCTTCCAGCGTGAGGGTGGCGAAGTTGAGCTGCGCCGTGGTGCTCCCGGCGTCGTTGTGGGCCACCATGAGCAGCACGTACCAGGAGCCCGGCTCCAGGTCGGACAGCACCAGCTCGCCGTGGTGCGGCGCCAGGTGACTGGATGCCAGCGTCCAGTCGGCCTCGGCGGTGCGCCGGTAGTGGACGGTGAAGTGGCTGATGGGGCAGCCGCCGTGCCACCACGCCTCGGGACGCAGCCAGGCGGCGCTCGAGTTGCTCTCCACCAAACGGTCGGGCTGCTGCAGCACGGGGCCTGCGATGCAGCGCCGCCAACACACTGAAATTATCTTGCCACACGTAAGCACTGGTGAACTGTCACAGATTCAAAGGGCGCTAATACGCCCAGCGGCGATTCCGGCAGAAGGGGAGGAAGAGAGAAACCGCCATGAACCGAGGCTTTCAACAGGTGGAGGTACATTGAGAAGTCAGTGCAGCTGTTGTACAAGCATAGGTAAGAATAGAGCAGGTCGTACATAGTTGAGATTGATTCAATTTAGATCGAAACTCGTTCAAGGGAGTGAACTGTGATTTTTGAAGGGGCAATTCTTCCATCAGTGAGTAACGTGCTAAATTGTTTTAAATAATATCTAGGCCATGCATCACTCTTATTCTCTGAATTCCAGTAGCGGCGAGTTAAGGAATATTGTGTAGTTTAGTTTGATTTACGGGTTTAATATCCCAAAATGACTCAGGCTCTGAGGGACGCTATAGTGGAAGGCTCCGAATAATTTCGACCACCTGGAGTTCTTCAACGTGCACCGAAATCGCTCGGCACAGGGGCCTCTAGCATTTCTTTTCTATTGAAACACGACCGCCGCGGCCGGAATCGAGCGAGCGTCTTTGGGTCAGCAGCCGAGCACCGCAACCACTGAGCCACAACGGTGGCTTGGAGTTATGTTTATAATATGGGGTGTAACACGAAAGCCTGATGGGAATTCGAGTAGCAGAAGCCCCAGTGCAATGAGTAAAAGTTCCACACTCACGGTTCCCCTCGGTGGCAGCGGTGACCACGTTCCCCTCAGGCCCTGACCCCACGTCGCTAGCAGAGCGCATGCGCAGTTGGTGCCTGGTGCCACACGCGAGCCCCGACAGCGCGAAGCTGGTCCGGTCGCCGCCCACCGACTGTTCCCGCCACGGGTGCTCGTCGCCCTCCGCACGCCAGGACACGTAGTAGGCTGCGTTCAGAGAGAATGACATACAGAAGTGTCACAACCACGACACTGCTGGCTTAAGTGAAGAAATCAGCCATTTGGGCCACTCATAACCGTATCTGTGTGAGATGCTTGCAAGCAGTATACTCTGAACATTTCGGATTGCTAAAGTTGATCTTCTTAAAAACAGAAAAGGAACACCGAGGTGACAAAAAGGAAAACAAATACTTTAGCGCAGTCTACGCATGTTTAAAAGCTGTTAGAGTACGTTTCTTCATCGTTGCTTCGATTAAGACCGCAGAGCCCTTAGTTCAGAAAGTAATGCATCATGAGCGCTTACTCCTGATAGGGGGATCATCGAGAGGGATGACCGGTCTCTCCCATGCCAGCGAGATTGTCCGGGCCGAGGTTCCCACCACCCGGTACGTGGGAGGTGGAGGAGGATCTGCAACATTCAGGGCCGCAATCAGCAACGGATCGTCACTGTTGTGTCGCTAGGGGCCAAATGCGAAGGTTTATTTCGCCGGCAGCAGCATGCGTCGTGCAGGGGGTTTTTCTGTTCACACCTCTATGATAGCAAAGACCAGCACAAAGGGCTCACTTTGAGCCTGCGTAATATTTCTGCACGCCACTGGGTGGAAAGCACGCGGGGGTAAAGACGTTGTCACTGTGCGCATTGCGCATTCTGAGTGAACCTTAAAACTGCGCACGTTTTGTGAGGAAAACTTGATTATAGATATTATTGCGATAGCATTAAAAGCCTCAGGGGGACAAAATTCGCCATCGCTCATAAAGATTGCCCCACTGGCTGGAGAGCCGGAAAGTCACTTGGGCGGAAGTGACGTCACCGTCAGTAAAGGCATCAAAAGCCGCTAATGCTATCGAATTGCTGACACACAATCGATTTAGCGGTCCCTGTGAATGTTTCTTTTTTCAGTTTCTACATAAGAACTGAACTCCTTCACCATGCAAAAAAAGGAGTAAATTGCGGCCAGCATGAGCATGGGCCAGCATGAGCATCGGAGTAAAGCAAAGTTGTATTAGTACGAACCCCTCTCGAAGCTACAGCGGCTACACTAGTCCCCTGCTGTCACGTTTATCAAGTAGCATCACGTTGACTTGCCAGACAGCCATGATTGTAACCACGTTGTCTATATAGGCTAATAACGCCTAGGGACATGACTTTGTACCTGTTTTCTTTCTCCCTCAATCCGTCCCTCCCTTTTCTTTTTCTCACCAGCGGCCAGCGTGCGCACGACGTTCGTCCCAGAAGGGGGTCCGGGCCCCTTGGTGTTGTAGGCCTGCACCAGCACCTCGTAGCGGGTGTCCCGGTCCAAGCCCGTGAGGACGCCCTCGCGCTCGTGCAGCGTCTGGTAGCGCAGGGGCTCGGGCGATCCCTCGCGCCGGTACGCCACGTAGTAGCCGTCCACGCGGCCGAAGCCAACGCCAGGGGCGCCATCTCCCGGTGGAGTGGGGAAAGGCAGGTGCTGACCGCAAGAGACAGGAAAAGAACCAACAAGTGCGTTCCATTTAAGGTACAATGCTTCCTACGCATTCGTTCAGAGAGAGCGGCTGAAACTCGATATGCTCTTCAGTTGGCGTCATTGACAGTCAGCGCAAAGGCAACAAAATTTTGGCAAAGACAGTGCTTTTCTTTAAAAAACCTCACACCAGATCGGCTTTAAGTAAAGAAAACTCCATCCGAAACACTTGCATCTGTGACCTTTAAAATTAGGTAAAAAAAATGACTGGCTATTTAGCATTGCTGAGCATAAAATATTATGCGAAAGCACAGTTTTTGCAGGTGGCCACCACGGCCATGTACCTGAAAGCGCGATTGAGGTTTCCACTGAGCCAGGGAGCCAGTTATGTTTGTCTTAAACTTTCTCACCGTCATTGCCAATTTACCCAATGTATGACGGTGGCCTATGCTCCAGTGCCGCGTTTAGCAGCAGTGTTGTCAATGCCAACGCGTATTTCTCTACTGCTGGGTTTCTACCAGAACGTGGTCCACGCCAACGCATCCAGCGCACGTCTCTCTGTCACTACCGCCACGTACCTCGAAGAGCGAATATCAAGGAATGGCTCATCGTTGTCCGTCTGTCCGCGAAATCTGTAACACTATAGCTGTCAATCAAATGACCTCATCTCGATAAAAAAAATTCTTGTGTACGACGGGATTCGAACCACTATCCTTCCGTTCCGCATCCGATCGTGCTAACGACTACTACGCTACTTCCTACGGACACATATGTAGTTCTCCTTGTCTAGCATAAGGACGCTGGAGAGTGAGTGCGGAAAGGCGTCGAATCAGACGGATGCCTCCCAAACGCCCTCCAGTGTTTCCAGCATCTAAGATTCACGAACAATTGTATGCTTAATCAACATCTTAACCAAACATCAGTGGCACAAGCAGCAACACCGCGCTAAAGGCTTTTGCCTCACCGCACTTTAGGTCAACAAAGTGTCCTCTTGAATTTTTTAGTTTGATGGTAATATTGGTTGTTGAATAAGGCGATATGCAACGGACAGCGCGAGAGTGTGTTGAAGCTTAAAAAAAGCGTGACCGGCGGTGGTGATAGCCTAGTGCTCTCGCGCAATGGCCAGCAAAGTTGATCTGTTCGCGCCGGATTCGAATACCAGTCACGGATATTTATTTTATTTATTTTCATTTCTTTATTTTACTTGGCACAAACTCAGGAACACCGCGAGCATACAAACATCGTAAGATCTTGCTCGTGGTTTACCTGTCGGAATAGTCATTTAGTACAAATAAGGCAGTTTCTAACGCATTGAAAAGCAAATTCTGGTCAAGGTTCTGATCAGCCTAGCAAGTAAGAATTTTCATAATGCAGCTTCTGAAGACACGTCGCTCAACATTTCGATGCCAGCCCAAAGACATACGAAAATGTTCTCGAGCAAGGAAAAGGAAAAGAAAGTTTGCTACATATTTTTGTATTTTTAGAAATGTGGGAGGAATTAGGTGCATGCCAAAATATTCATACAATTCTGCGTTAGTGTTGTTCGGCTGACCCCGCGGATGCTACGTCGAGGCTAAACGCAAGAATTAAAACGCACTCGGCGTGCCACAGGCCCCTCTTTGTATTCAGACGCACTAAGCACAGTTGAAGGACCCCACAACTCGCTCGGCTTTAAGGCGAAGCTCCCGCTCGTAGCCTTTTGGCGAACCACCTTAGGCACACAAAAAAAAAAAACGCAGCAGAGACGTGATTCGCGTCCTCCTCGCGTGATAGGCAAAGTCTGCGTTTGCCCAGATTCCTATTTTTCCGGCGCGGTCTTGACAGTTTTCTCACGCAGCGAGCCGCTCCGCTCCTTCTAAGCCTCCAGACGCCTTTAAATGTCCTTAATGCAGCTATAAAGACACAGCAGCATGTTAAAGCGATAGCGTGATTGGGCTATGAGTTCTCTGGTTAAGAAACAGGTCATTTCACACATCGCTATAATATTGGAGGAGTGGAGAATGAACGGACATATCAGAAATTCTTGTTTGAGGCAGGGTAACGTTGTTGAGTGCGCTGGAGAACTGCTTCGCGCGTGCATGATCAATCGCAGCTCATTGTAATACAGGGCACCGCGTTCAGAACGTCATTAATACTTAAAAGCCTTATCTAACCTCGCTTGTTGACGACAGTTGCGCAAAGCATCCCTCTGCTCCCTCATTTTTCTACACTTTTCGCCAGCACATAGTACGAAAACAGCGGCTTCAAACTTTGGTTACAGTGCTGAAGAAAAGTTTTGCTCTGAATACGGGAAGCGTGGAGAAACACCGACCGATGTGGTGATTCACCATGGCTAATCATAGACACAGTGATGTTGAGAAGCGTAAGACAGTTACGAAAAGTTTGTTTGGCATACTTTTAGAATGCGCTTTAACACTCAGTAAGAGCACCGTCAGCAGGTACTCTAGACACAGCTTACAAAGGGCGGCATAAGTTGCCCTTCTAACTTTGCAACCTCTCATCTTGCTACGTTATTCTATGTGCCATACACTACGTGCACAACCTGTGCAATTGATCTGCAGTGTTGCGCAAAAAGGACGTGGCTTATTTCTGCAAATAATTACAAAGGTGATGTGCCTACCTCGAACTTTATTGCTATGCTCCTCGAGTCCATCGGAGTCAGACGAACATTTGTTGGTGCACTGCGGGGAGCTGCGATGTCGAAATTAGGAACAAAAAAAAAGACCACTTATAGCACAAGCCAGGCACTGCGTTGTAGATACTTCCCTGAAGCAAACAGGCACATTAGTTAACACACTGCCACAGCGGTTTGAACTCAGGCTGCGGCGTAACAAAAAAAGAAGTGAGGAACATAACGGCTTGAGAGGGGAGTCTGCTTCTTTGGTGAAATAATATTTTTCAATACGCCAAAGCAAACCTTTTAGTCCTCATGCTTTCTAATTCAGTAAAATTCAATCAAATCAAAACAAGAGTTCACCTGTGCGTCGCAACATTCTATATAAGTGAAAATACAGAAGGAGGTACCGTAGTTCATGCCTGCATTGGAACCTCTTGTCAGAGCATCGGAACCTCCTATATATACAAAGAGTGATGGATCTCTGAAAGAACTTGTACAATAAGAAATCTTGTAAATTATGCATAAATACACACTCAAGCAACCGAAAAAAAGGACATCTCATTTGTAGCTCGGAACGGTGCCAATGCATGCAAATAACTGTACAGCTCAGGGAGTCTTCTCTAAATAAGGATGTCAAATGAGATTAAAGATAGCTTGGTGTCTTTGCGATTTTTGGTGGCCTGTTTTAAAGTTCTTTATTTATTCGGCCATTGTTAGGCTCAGTTACGATTTAACCATAATGCACAGTAATCTAACTGCCGCGCAAAAACAATAAACTGGTGTGCCTTAAAAAACACTGGGTTCGCGTTCCAAATGGCGCGCCATCGACAAATGGTCTGCGCTTTCGGCAATGGTCGGTAAACGAACACTGTCATTCGCCGCCAATTAGCGCAATCCCAGTTGTCTTTCCATATAAGGAATTGTTTTGTCACGAAGTCTGCTCCGGCTAATTGCACCTCAGTCGCCTTGCCTTAATTCGTTGCAAGTCGCGTTGCTTTTCCTTCTTATTCTTGCAGTCGCGCGCGTCGATGATTAGGCTCGGTTGGTACGTAATTAGAACTTGTAGCGGCTGAGCTGCGTTGTACGGCGTTCGTACGCAAACGCAAGTTCTTTTCTAATTCGCTGTTTTTTTTTACTGATTCAAAAATACTTCGTTTTGTCGAGACCATCACAAAGATCAGAATTTAAAGCCTCGAAACAAGCTGCCTGTCTGTCAGTTGTGCTACTCACGCTCGTCGTCAGTGTGGACCTCTAGCGGAGTCGTGTAGCCACCGGGTCCGAGCTCGTTCTCGGCTCGCAGTGTGAACAGGTACGACGCGGACGGCTCCAGGCCCCGCACCGTGACCTTGGTCTCCGTGCCGGCCACCGACACGCTGTCCTCCCACGTGCCTGGAGACGAGAGAGGGAGAGAGTAGTGCCACCAAACACTAGCATTTGGTCGCGCAGTCTATTAACGGAGTGTACCTTCTACCAGAAACGACGAGCAACTGAATGTCCAGTCTATACGCATTTGCACAAGGCCTGTTCCCCACGTTACTCGTTTGCGATATTCCTCATAGATGGCGCTACCTATCATATCACCTTCGTTCGTTTTCCCGCCGCTAGCCTAACTGCATGGCCTGTCCGGCATTGTCCTGCTCTCAGTAAGCCACTGCAACTAGGCCTAAAGATTCCGCTGTTGAGTGCCGCACATAATGCCCCACACTAGGCGAACGGAAACAGAGTGCTTCTAAATTCATTGCACTCTAATGTATGCATATCCTTTGTGCAAAGTAACAGTAGAGCGGTAGTGGTGTGCCAGGTCGCAGTAATAAACCAAAAGAAAGCGTGAGTTTAACTCTGGCGATCCGGAAACAGACGCTGCATAGTCTAGATAGGGAGCATGCTCGACGCTCGGGTTGTTGCCAGCCATCACAAAACCACTACAGAGACGTGGCGGCGTTTTAGATGCAGTCTTTCAGAAATTTGGTAAAAATTGGTTTTGGGGGAAAGGAAATGGCGCAGTATCTGTCTCACATAAAGGCGGACACCTCTACCGCGCTGTAAGGAAAGGGATAAAGGAGGGAGTGAAAGAAGACAGGAAGGAAGAGGTGTCGTACTGGAGGGCTCCGGAATAATTTCGACCACCTGGTGATCTTTAACGTGCTCTGCCATCGCACAGCACACGGGCGCCTATGCGTTTCGCCTCCATCGAAACGCATAGGTGCCCGTTTGCTGTGCGATTTCAGTGCACGTTAAAGATCCCCAGGCTTTGTGACTGTCTTGGAAAACGTCGAAGACATTAGTTTTGTCAGATGCCAGTCAATACGAAAGTCACTTTATTTCAGTGCAGTTGGGACCGCAAACATCTGCAGTGTGCAATTAGATGAAAAGATTTAAGAGAAAAAGGTAGCTTCAGCAGCTTCAAATCTCATTAAGCGGTAACTTTTGGTTCGCTGAGAATAATATCTTGAGGTATGCTCGAAGCAGGAGAAACTGCTTATATCAAGTGTGCGACAGCGGAGGAAACATACCACGGAGTTAATCGACAACGAATTTCGGAACACTCCCTGTACTCTTCGTATTGATTTTACTCAAGATAGCAACGAACCTTCTTTGTTTGTCCATCGCAGCAAGTACTGCGTTATGGGCAGGTTTCCGTTGAACGGCTCCGCCCAGGTAAGCCGCACATACCTGTTGGTCACCTCGTTCACTTCAAGACTGCCAGGTACGTCGGGAACATCTGTCAGAGGAGAAATTAGTAAAAGCTGCCGAAAAGTTATGTTAGTATCATGCGAAAAACATAATGCAGTTTGAGAACCTCCGCGCATACCAAGATTTTTCGTCAAAACTATAAGTCGTTCACGAGCTTAAGCACTAAAACCCTCTCGTCTGAGTGTAGAGGTGCAAAGGAAACATTATTTACGGTGCAGATTTTCTTAAATTGTGTTTTTTTAAATAATTGTGCCCATTTTAAATAGCCATTATCTAGCACGTGTTATGAGAGAAAAAGTGGTGAGGCAAGGGTATTTTGTTCGTTTCTTCTCTGGGTATGTCGGGAACCATAAGATGCCAAGTATATATTTTGCAGAATTTTATCAGTGAAAAGCCTACGCAGAAAAAATATATCGAATAACATAGAGCTAGCAAGCATACTTTAAGCCTTGCATGACCTTTAGGAACATTGTTACTACTCGAAAATTGAATTTGCGCATTTTTTATTTGCTTATGTTTGTTACAGTCGTGTTACAGCTTGTGAACGCCAGTACCGCCTATACCTTACACTCAGATCTTCAGGAAGAGCCAGCGGTGGTTTGAGATGAAACATGAATGAAGATTCCGTGTGTCGCGTACCTTGCACGACTAGGTGCACGTTCGTAGAATCCTCTCCAAAGTCGTTAGATGCGTGGCACGTGAAAAGGCCGTTATCCGATTTTTGAATATCCGCGATAGTGAGCGTCGATCTGATTCTGTTGGAATCGGTGTGCTCAGCTTGTGAATACCTGGAATGGGGGCGAAGAAGAGGCAGGAGCATCAGTCACTGCTGCTCGCACAGCAACATCTTGAAGTAATTCTGTCGATGCCAAAACACAACAGCTGGCATCGGTGTGTACCGTTCTTTTCGGGCAGCTTTTGGTTTTGGTGCCTTTAAGAACATAGTTCCCTGACATGTGTCAATGCAACCTCCATTGCGTGTGTGGAATTTGTGATGCCACAGCCACAACTGTTGCTGCTGCTAGCTCTTTAGCTTTTGCAAAGCAGTTGGGCTTACATCTCTTTTCCTGGAGCGTCAGCAATCAATAAGAAAAGAGTAGGCATCGCAGGTACTGGGCGTGTTTGAGAAAAAATAAATGCATACAAATTTTAACATAACTGGGTGTGAGCAGCTAGACCGCAACAGCCCAGACGCTGACTGAGTGCCGAATGAAAGTTGACTGGTTGTTGTGCTTACTCTAAACAAAGGAAGTGGCGTGCGAGGTTACAGAAAAAATAAAACACTTAAATGAACAGGTCGACGTTTTTCAAGCGTTTGCATTAATTTTTCTTCATGGGTGACATAACCATGCACTAAATCTGATGCATCCGCAGGCTTATGACTCAACCAAGCAGTCACTTTTCGCAATCTATTATGTATAAGAGTCTGGCTAATACAATCATTTTCACATAACACGCGAATGGTCATTGTTGTATATTTTTCTTAAACGTAACGCTGAAATTGGCACCGTTGGCATGACATTTGCAACCGTTCACCTCGCCTGTCTGAAAGTGCAGAAGCTAGATCAATGTCAACTTAAAACATAACACATAAAACATAACCCTGTGATGGCCAGTACGACTTATCACCTGTGATACAAAGTGTAAAAATTTTAATTATTTCCATTTCTCTTTTCACAACCACATGAATTACCATATATTAAGAAACGATATGTTTCAACATATTTATCATATTTATGCATGCAATCTAAATATCATCTACCAGAGATGCAAGAGGCCAGCTGAAAAATATTTGTGAAAAAGCTAAAAACATCAAGAAAACTTAAAATTTATGTTGCCTAATGCTGCACATACGCATAATGGAGTTTTCAATTTTAGTATTGAATAACTACATGCGCATGCATAATTGCGCAAGTTGTATCACTTTTACACATTCAGAAATTTTAAAAGTAGCGAAATTCATTCAAGCTGTAACCATCCTTTACTTATTAAATCTCACAGTTCCGTGCATTTCTACAATAAACTGATGCAAGTAATAAAACATAGAACATTCATGTATTTCTTCGAAGTTTTCAATATCTGAGCATTACAAGATTTAGGCGAGGGGAAACATTGCAGTGATTCGGAATTCGAATGACATGCACGTGTACTTATGTTTGTGATCTTTCAATGTGCTCAAGATAAATGATAAAGCGACAATCAGCTCTTGTGTGACAAACGCTGGTAAGGTTTCAGGATGTGCATTTGCTCCCGAGTACCTCTGAATTCCGAGAGCAGCAATGGGCACGCCATCTTTGAGCCACCAGAAACGTATGGGAGTGTCACCTTCCGGCTCGCACTGCAGGTGCACTATGCTTCCACGCTTGGCCGAGTTTGTGGAGTCCTTAGGGAACAGGCGCGGGCTGCCTGCGTTGCAATTTAATTCCGTTTTTTGGCAAGAAACAAGAAACGACAAGGTGACTATAGTACGCTCGTAATGAAATCCGCATTCCGAAACAAGAAAGCACAAAAGTTCAAATGACCAACCGCTGACACGTGCTATCGTAAAGATAGAGTGCTGGAATCTTTCCTGAAGAACACGGCCTCTGGGAAACGAACGATACAAAACAGTTTCAGTACTTGTTCACACAATTCAGAAAAAGTAGTTACCCTAATTTAAGTGGTGTAGAATTATTGAGAAGTGCGGGACACTTCATCAAGAGCGCTATTGTAATCAGTCCAAAATGCGACACATCTAGGCGCCTTGAGTACATAGATATATAGTCACAAAGCACCGTCTGTCTTCCTGCGAACGCTGCTTAAACGCATCTACTCGCTTTTTGTGCACACAAACACATAAACGTAAAAATGACGAGGCAGCAACGAAGGCACCACCGCAGCTTCTACGGCCTGCATGCCGCCACTCACTGCGCACGGTGAGGCGCACCACCTTGGAGAGCTCTGCGCCGACGCCGTTGGAGGCCTCGCACAGGTAGAGGCCCGCGTCGGCCGCCTCCACGCTGCGCACGCTCAGCGACCCGTTGACCAGCACGTGCACGCGAGAGCTGCTCACCAGGGCGCGGTAGGGGCCGGACTCCCAGCCTGCGAGACACCCCGGTGTCAGGATGCACCGCAGAACAGAGCACGCTAACAGCAATGCCAAATGTCGTTAATATTTCATAAATGTCTCCAATAAAACAGTGAGCAGTAAATACAGTGTGCGGAGATATGACTTGCACAAATCCACATTCTGCTTGAGAAGCACAAAGGAAGAAGTTTAAAGCATTTAGTATATATATATATATATATATATATATATATATATATATATATATATATATATATATATATATATATATATATATATATATATATATATATATATTAGCAGACAAGGTAAAGTAAATGAGGGGCCCGTTTGACAAACTTATAAAGGGAGCCAACAGTCACCGAAACCTAGGTGCATAGGAGAACGTTTTTTTTTTTTAATGTGTCATGCTTATCAGTGGGATAATATTACTTGGATTAATAAATCGCTTAAAGAAAATTACTTATAAAGCAGCAGAAAGTATATATATATATATATATATATATATATATATATATATATATATATATATATATATATATATATATATATATATATATATATATATATATATATATATATATATATATATATATATATATTCTCCGCTGCTGCTACGCCCAAACATAAAAAAAAGTTACTTTAAGACCTAAAGCGATAGTGTCTAGACGACCAAACTTAATACCCTTCTTTAATGCGGCTTCGTCCAAACAGAAAATTAATTGAAGGCATAAAACCTTAATTTTTAAGGCACACGTATTAAATTCCTAACCATCTGCTTCCGAAAAAGTAATAGTTATGCTGCGGAGGAGTGCTCCACGTTCAGTTAGCACATTTCGTCACGCCTGAAGTGCATGGATAATGTGAAGAACATAGTCGCACAAATACATTGAAGTACGTGACGTTAGTGACGACGCCGTACAAAGAGTCGTCCGTGTATGAAGTCCGCGAAAGATGTGTTTCACGCAATAACGTTGCTGCAAACGCAGAGCGATTTAGGAGGCACACATATTTCATATCTTACTGTTGAGGTATTGGCAATCTAGAGGGCCTTATAGTTTGTGCAGTTGGCTGTACTTGAAACTCGTGCAGCTACCGTTCTATACATTCTATGGGGCCACAATGGTGTCTAATCGCAGCTACACTCTAAACAAATAGAGTAAAAAGGGAGTAAAACTGTCCTCTAGCGCACACCCTTTTATGAAAGGGAGTATGCTATAGGACAGTTTACTTCATTTCTACTCCCATGTAGGTGTATTTGTGTTTAGATTGTACATGCTAAGAACGAAACTCAATAACCAAGCTTTCATAGTGTGCAGCAAGCAAATGGTCGTCAAAAAAGTTGATATCCACACTAATTACTTCGTTCAGAGAACGCGCCTTGCTCGTAGTTTTCATCGCTACTGTCATTACAAGAAACAGCACTTGCACATTGTTCAAAAAAAGCCAAGCCTCTCAGTGATATAGCCACTAATACAGAAAGCATTGCTTCCCCTATCGCATTCACTGCTCAGAAAGCTAATAAAAACAGCCGTTAATGATTTTTTTCTGACATCGCCAGCGCTATACGTATCAACAATGTTGGCAGTTAGTACAGCTTTATTCCAGCGATGGTACACCACGCGAATAAGAAATAATTCCCGTAAGTATGTGCCAAGCCAAAAATCAAAAGAGCCGTATGCCTCTGAAAGAAACTGGCGCCACACTGCGGCTGGCGAAGGCGCTCGAGAAGAAAAAGCGAAGTGGAACGCGTGCGGGGGAGAACAAGAGGAACGCGGTCGGCGACAGACGTGTTCGAGATCTGCTGGCTCCCCGAGTTTCCAGGCTTGGGCCTCAGCCGAAAGACGTCCGGGCTACCAGACCTGGATAGCCGCGGTCGAGAGCGTGAGCTACCAGACCCCGGCGCCGCTGTTCCCTTCATGTTCGGCAGCCTCAGAGCACGGGCCGCCTGAAAACGCTGAATACTTCGCCGAACATTGAATGCTGAGTGAACCTTTCTTTTTTTCCCTCAAGTTCTCCTTTGTCTTCTGGGACTGTGGCCTTTGTTGGTTTGCTTTCCTGTTCATGGGTTTGTGGATCCTTTCCTCTTAAGGCTTATATTAGAGATTCTTTATTTTAACATGCCGCCTGGTCTGTTTCTTCTTCCATTTAAAGTCCTTCCCCTCACAGCCTCACGCACTTGTTTGGAAACTCTCTTACAATCAATAACTAAACCTACCCCTTGTCTCTTTCTTTACTTTTTATTTTTTGCGAATTAGCTTTGGAGCAAGGTTTTCTAGCAATAAAACTGCAGATTCCATTCTTTCTGAAACATCTTGCCAAACCTAATTTATCCTTGCCTATCGTTTTTATTTATTTTCCAACGCAAAATGGATTGTTTCTTCGGCATTGCTGCTGACGCAACCAAAGACAGAGCTGCCGCCATCGGTTCGAAAAGAAGCCTGTGTTAACCACTGGGCAGCTTTTTTTGATAAACAATCACTCTTCGAAAGGGAAAAGATGTCAGTTCTCTGAAATTACGGTCGTCCATCATGCTAACCACAGAAGCTGCAGCACAAAACGACGGCTTGTTAACGGATCGCCCCCAGTACAGAACACTGCACACCGCGGAAGAAAAAAAATATGAAAGCTACAGATAGTAAAGTAACAATTTTTGAACCGAGGTGTTAAATAGAAAATTATGGTAATGCCGCCGGATCAAACGGACGCGGTAAAAACACCTTCACCACGCACAACAGCTCATTTACCCTTCTTCCATGCGTCTGCCAGTTTGCCATACGCTTAGCTACATATCCTTTCGGGTTTTGTTTCCTGTCTTTCTTATCAGTAGAGGCTCATATGTGCCATGTTTTCTCTGCTAGCGTGATGCGCTTGACAGTACGACTACCTAACGCGACACGAGATTCCCCGGAATATGAACCTAAAGCCCTCTTGCAGCCGTCAAGCCTCAAATATCGTTTCTAGATAGGACACACACAAATCTCACGCGAGGAAAAATGGGGTGACGAAATCTGCAGAACAGCCACCAAACCATGTAGCACATAAGTACTATGTCCGACGGGCTGCGCCCTCAGAATTTTTGTGGCCGTGGTAACTCCGGCGTCCGAGAGAATAACTGCCGCACATTGCAAGGCACCGGTGTAATGACCAAGAAGCTCCGAGTAATCTGCTACTTGTTTGAAGGTACCAGTTGTAGCGCGCCTTTCAGGAAGTGAAAGTTGTGGGATAAAGAATGGGTATACTAGCACGAACCCTAGCAAAGATTCGCTATATTTAATTGGAAGTTTGGAAGCGTCTTGTATAATATTATAGAGCTCCAATCAGAATCTGGTGGAGGCAAAGTTTGCTTGCAGGACCAACACAATAGTTTGACGGGAGAGTTGGTTCTACATTGTAAAGCAAGAGCACGAAAGTCAGTCGTGGACATAAGGGAGTGATAACTACGCTCGTTCTGTGTACCTCTCCTTTACGCCCACGTCTTTAGCTCGGTTGGTTAAGAAGTCTTTGCAAGAAGCTAGATAATGCAGTTTGATGATACAACATAGCAGAATGCATGGTCGGGTACGGCTTTCGCTGTCAAGCTTAGTGCTGCTTCTGGGAGATTCTATACCACCCTGTCCCTAACCTGGTTCACACAAAAGGTTCACCTTTTTTTCTGGTTCACAATTCATCCAACTGTCAGTTGTCGCTGGCGTGATTTCTAGCACACCGCCCAGATTCTCGCGGTACTACGCAGCACCATACATTTTACTTTTGCTGTGACCTCCTTATTTATTTCTATATTTATCCAACACGTATTGTTTTCTCGCCATCGAGCCTGTTTTAATAATAAATTTGGCATCCCATCCCAAAATGTGATTCCGCCGTGTATAAGACGGGATATGTTCCAGCTCAGATCGATGACCCAAAGCGCACATCAGCTGTTCTCTAACTTGCTAGCTCGGCATTTCAGCCGTTCTCTGCTCCCCTCACACTTTCAGCTTTTCTGTGCGTGTGTGTGTGTGTGTGTGTGTGTGTCCGGCATTCGTTTTTACGCCGTACGGGTACGTTTCTGTTTACTGAGCGTTTAAATTCCACAGCCGTCCTATCTCTAATCCGTGCACCCTTCTTGCTTCTCCTTTGTTCGGCGTTTGTTCCCGTGTTCCCGTGCGGGTGTTTGTAGCCTCACTTCTTGATTTTCGCGCCTTTACTTCGTCCTCTCCCTGCAGCCTGCGTTGCGTTCGCACAGCAAGCACGTTTTTCTCCCTTTTTTTTCTCGATCTTTGAAGCCACGTATCTTGCGCTGATTTCAGCGAGGCCGTGCCACACCTTTGGGCCTTTCAGTTTGCAGGCTGCGCCTGTAAGGCACGCCCAGAGGGCATACATTCTGAAGTCATGTCGAGCGGATTCATCACGTCACGTGCTGAGAGAGCGAGGAAAGAGCAGTGGGCAGAAAAAATAAAACGAAGAGTAAAGATGGCCGAAGCGTTGAGGAAGAAGCGCTTGCAGAAAGACGAGGAGGCGCAAGGTGGTGCAGTGGAATGGAAATTAATAGCACAGCAACCGCACTGAAAAAAAAACGCTCGAAAAGAGCAAGGAAAAACCAAAGAAAGCCACCGCATGCCGTTGTTCCTGAAATCCGTGGTTTGAATAATAAGCAGCACGTTAGCAGGTTGCCCTTTCATTCCGACGACAGCTTGGGGAAGTGAAACGAGGCGCCATTTGTAAGGATCCCGCTCTTGGGGGCTGTGCTTCTCATTGTCGAGCACAGAAACGCATTTGATTGCGCTCGATTGCATTTTTCGATCGCGCTTCACGTCTCGCAGTAGCCGACCCTTGCGACAGCGGGCGTGTGTCACCGCATCAGATCAAGGGAAAGAGGCGAAAGGAATAAAATTGATACTGGAATTGCATTACGTCCCTACATTATTCTCGCATGGGTGTCACGATCTGTAAATCTGCAGGCCTTTTAAGGTGTACATCTTCCTCAACTGCACTCGTAAGGGCTAAACCTACAACATATTCATAATCTTCAGCCTGCATGACTACACCAAATTCAAAACGAGAGCCTCTACTACAGCAGGGTGCATAAATTCTGTTAGGGTGAGGCAACACGATGTGTACACATGTAATAAAACCTACATGTATATTACCTACATGAGCCTCGTCCACTTCGAGTTTTAACCGCTTCCTCCATGTGGCTTTTCTTCCCTACCTTTGCACTTAAGCTCACTTGTTTTATTTTTTTGTCGAACGCATCGTGCCTACAGCGCACGAGAGGTGAGCAGTAAGCTAATATATTTATTTGTGTATATTTTTACCGCACATTTCCCTCTGCGAAGATTAGAAAGAGGTTTCCAGTCATTACATGCGTTTTTGTTCGCACTCATAAAGAAAGCGTTTGACGGTTTTCGGAGGAGTGGAAATGTAGAACTTCGGGCCGCTAAAACCACGCAATAATATTATATAAATACTTCTTGTGTAAAGTAAGCACTTATCATCATAACGATGTCAAACGCCCGCACCACATGGCGGGGAAAAAGTTGGCGTAATGTCGGTATCGGTTCAGCTAGCGAATGTTCTGTATTTTGACTTCTAACTAGCTAAGTAAAAGCACTTCCTCTTCTGAAAATGCGAAAAGGTGTAGACATAGCACGTATCCTTGGAACACTTAAGATGACAGGTCTTCTGCCATCGCAGCCTCCCGTTGTAGAATATATCGGGGATAACTGCAAGGCCGATTGCAAGAATAACTGCTTCTAAGAAATATAGCATGCACAAAACAACTTGGTGGGAGTTATTTCTGCTTATCGAAGGGCCAGAGTTTTAACCTCGTTGTAACTGGGTGGTCCAAACTTTCAACGGAGAGTATAACGCAATGTTATAACAGAAGGATCATGTATTTCACCTTTAGCTGTGCCCGCCGTTTGTTGAACTCTTAATAGGATTGCATAAAAATATGAATGCCTAAGTTCTTATCAGCTCCCGGTGTCATAAGCACACGCGTCGCTTTTGTAGCTCATATCGAGAGTCGATTGGGAGCTTACCCGAAGCCGTCTTCCAGCGTATGTGCGGCGGTGGCTCTCCGTCCGCCTGGCAGTCAATCACCACCGAGTGTCCCGTCACAGCCACCACGTCCCGCGGCTCGGACTTCCAGCTGGGGCCCACTGCGAGCGTCGGACGTAGAGTGTTGTCCGAGTACGTCTACTTAGCCGTCATTCCACGCCGGATGCAACGCAAGTCTTCCGTGCGCACGGCCTTCTCAGCTGGCGAACGCAGAGACCTTCATGCTCACGTGTGGCCGCATTTCCCTTTCCCTTGTTTTTACAACTTGTACCGAGAACAACTAATAAATATCATGCAACAAAAGCTCACAATTATTCACTGCACCAAACTAAACTTGTTAACTTTCAAAAATTATTTGCGTCGAGGTAACACGTCATTTCAATGCAACCGACTGCATAGCCAGCCCACAGTTCCTTGGTTTTAACATGTGAAGGGCTACGGTCTCACACAGCAAAAATTACTGAGGCGATTTTCGCGCAAGTTTGTCAACGCACATAATTTGTACAAGTCTGCCGCCTGTTTATTACCAGCCTTCGCATTTTCAAGTTAATCACCACTGTGCTAAAAACGCGATCTCGAAGCGAAATCGTCGAGGCGCTTCCTATGAAATTGGCCGGTCCACCCACAGAGGACGGGCTGGGTGACGATGCCACAATTCTGTCATGGCAGCGTACAGGCAACACCCCTAGTGCGCAGGTCGTACAAAGCGCGCGCCGCCACTGCTTAAGTTCGGCCATAACGAAGCTTTACAGAAAAAATTGATGTTCACATAAGTATCAGCACTTCATTCGGGGTTCCTTAAGGTATGTGGGCTCTGCGCGCATGATGGGGTATTGGAATCATGAAGTTTTGAGGTGCGCTACCGCGCTTATTTATGGAGACATCCGCCGGTCTTGCTTATTTCCGGAAAACTTGGAGAAACTCTGCTTAAAAAGCAACTGCGCGCCCTATTCTCTCAAAAACATGTGAACTGCTAAATTAGCCTCGTTTGCTCAGAAGGCTTTCAAGAGTTCCCTTTGGCCTTTTTTTTTCGAAAATCTTTTGATGCGTAGGTAAGTAATGGTGAGCGAAAGGACCCATTTTTTCCCAGATTAAAAGATATCGCGTGCATGACTGAATTCTAACACCAAATCACCCCGATGACCAAGCCACAACAAGCGGCACTTTGGAGGTTTCTCCTCAAGCGTCATTCCGTAACGCTGGAACGTAAACTTTTTCGCCGACCTTTGACCTTGAGCACGGCGCTGTAGCTTGCGGTCGCCCAGGCGTTGGTAGCGAGGCAGGTATAGTTTCCGTCGTCCTGCGGTGAGAGGGATTCCAAGGAAAGCGTCGATCCAAATCCGTCCTGGCGCACCGGCGGCGACAGGGGGGAGCCGTCCTTCAGCCACTCGATGACGATGGGTGGGTCACCCGCGTGGACGAAGCAGTTCAACCCCGCACGCATGCCTTCCTGCAGCTCGTCCAGCCACCGGAACGGCGTGATCTGGGGCCCAGCTGCAAGCAAGCATGCAAGCTCAATCCACGTCGTCACCAGATTGCGGTTATCGCCGACGTTTGCATACCAAGAGGAACATTATGTGCCACTACATCCTTCCACAAGCACTGCTCCTCCTTCTGGTTGTCGATCCCTTTAGTCTAAAGCATTATAACATTAGCTTATTGCCATCATGGTCGCCCTCAAAGACGTGAAGCAAACATCTGTTAAGCGAAAGATCATTAGTGAAAGTTATTCGAGAGCAGCTTCGCATATCCTGAAGAGAGGCCCTTCACTTAAACACGAAACATAACATGCCAGTGCAAGACGAGATTCAGCATGTCCACAGGTACTAAGCCAAGTGAAAAGGGTGCTTTGCGCAGATTTCTTTCTTTCGACCATTAGAGAACACAAAACTTTCCACGCATACTGAGCCGTGGTTGATAGACGTCGAGTATCATGTTGAGCTTCTCTGTATTGTGCCCAATGCCGGAACGCAAGAAATGAGCTCTACTATAAAATTAACAAGTTAGAGAAATATGGGCCGCGACACGATGTGTAATTAACTACAAATCAAGGGAGATTCAGAGCATGTAATCATCTAATTGAAGGTGCTGAACGGCCTTGTTTTGTTTATTTCGCTGTATATTTGTTGTAGAACGTTCTCTGAGATTAGGATTGAGTCCAGATGTAGTAGAGCTGGTCTAGTCAGCCAATTCTGATATAAGAAAAATATCAGTGTTGATGCGAAACTCCTTAAATTACAAGAAGATATAAATTTTATTCGAAGTGTGAGTATTAGGACACTTGAATACAGGATGACCGCCGAATTCAAACATTATTTAGATCATCGTCAGCAGTCTTTAGGTCTTCACAAAAGACATGCACTGGGGCACAACAATTTGTTTCCTTCATAAATTGTAATGTGTTGCTTCAAGCAGATATCGTATGTGGTATGTGTGCAGTACATTCTGATGTATAGATAAGCTGTCAGATCCTACGCACGTAACTCTCATCACAATAAGTCGCGGAGACAGAGTTACTCCTATTTCAATGCTTAATGAAATCCCTTTTATCCTTGTTATGCTAAAGCAAGGGTTAAAAGTGCAGCGAACTGTAAATAAGATAGCAAACGTGTGAATTTCGGTGAAAGAAATGCACACATTTCCGTAAAATTTATTAAATAGTCAGCGATCGCAATGTTTTTTCTCAACACATCCTTCCGTTTCAAAATCTATCGCTTTCAATCCTACGGAAGACGCTCGAACAAAATTCTATTTGCCTATCCACCTGGTGAGAATAATACAAAAACGTCCCTGGTAGCATCGATTCTGAAACTGCGAAGATATAAAAGTGGCTGAGGTTCGAATCTTGACCAGCTGTATTTAAAATTGCTCGAAATATGCGTCAGAGCTGACGTTTGATGTGAAAGATTTGTAAAGGCTTCATGAAACGTGATTTCTGGGTGTGCTTTAGGCTGATTCTCGATTATGTCATAGAAGATCACTCTTTTTCACGAGTAAAACATTTTTGTCAAGAGAATTATGCTTTTCGCAGTTGCGTACACAGCAAAGGACGACGTTTGTTTTTTCGTAAATGGGGTCGTACTGTTCTGGCCTTACTCCTGATTATGACACGGATGACTTGCTGCACAGATGAACCGGCCAGGCGCTGCACAAAACAGGTGTACTCTCCATGGTCGGTGGTCTTTTTCAGGGTCTCCAGCAGTAGCGTGCCGTTGGGAAACGTGGTCTGCCTTTGGTTCACGGGCAGTTCGCTGCCATCTGAAAAGTAGGTTTCAAGTTCAGTTAAGCATTCACTCCGATTATGGCGCATAAAACAAAAGACTTGGAGAACGGTTCGCTCTAGTGTCGCAACCAACAGTTCGTATAACATGCATCATAGAAAAAAAGCCTGTAGATATGTTGTTAGGTTAACGTTTTACAGAGTTCTGCACAGCTACAATTTCAGGCCTACGGCGAGCCGTAATCGTTTGAAAAACTTGCATTTTACCCGATTTATAACAGCTTTAAATGTAGCGGTTTCACTCGAAGCATTATTCTTTATGGCATTCCCACTTTCGCTCATTTATCGGCAATGCTGCGAAGCAAGACGTGCCCTTGAGAAGTTTCGTGTGATTAAGAACATAGCTCCTTCCACTGTGCCCTTCGTCCACTCCGCAAGTTAGATTAGCCGTGCGTAACTATTGAATGACAAGGCGGACAGGAAATCCTGATCCTTAACTGGCTTTGAAACCCGTTCTCCCTGTCCTGAGGAAGCTTATAATCCTAGATTGCAACCTTTGGCACATTCCCAAACTGGCTGCTCTTTGAAGCAGCTCACCACATTAAGTGCTGCATTTCTCGTAAAAACTGGCGCGAAAGAACTCCTAATTAAAGTAACTATTCGTTGGGGATACACAGTCAAATAGACCTACCACCGGACGCAGTACGTTATATCAACCCCATTCATTTCCACAAAGTCATCGAGGATATCGGCCCCTAGTTGACATGCCCATCGCTCATGTAAACTTGACACGAAATATCTAAGGAAATATGTAACTCTCCCAGTAACGCTAGATCATATGCAAGGCGCCCACCTTTGTACCAGGTGACCTTATCGTAGGGGTACCCTCCGAAGGGGCACTGCAGCTTCAGCTGTTGTCCCTCGAGCGCAGTAGCATTATACGCCGGCCTCGTGAACAGCGGGCCGCGCACGTCGAGCCGGAAGGCGTGCGCCACCCGGCCTGCCACATTGGAGGCCACGCACTCATACTGGCCCCCGTCTGCCGTCTCCACGGAGGTCCAGTTGAGGAAGCTCACCGCGTCCCCCGTCGCCGTGTCGCTGGTCGACCAGAGGCGCAGCCGCGGCCCGCCTCCGGACACGGGCCACGCCCCGTCCAGCGTCCACGAGATGGAGGGCGCCGGGTCGCCCGACGCCCGGCAGCCCAGACTGGCGGGCGACCGGAGGCTCAGACTTCCAGAAGTGCCGTACGTGCGCTCCATGCGCGGGGCACGCTCTGCAGTGGTGATCGGCCATGTCTCAAGTTCGGAAACAAGCCGCGGCTTTGCTGTGCACACTAACAGTCAGGCTTATCGAAGCTTTTACAGTCGTCACTTTTGGCTTTTCTGGTGCAGTGCCAGCTATGTGCAACACTTACCAGACTATAAAAAGCACCACAGGGCGGCTGCATATGGTAGTCCAAACCGCCAGAATGCTTGTCAGCCTTTTGAGTAGGAATTTTTAAGCTTTGCCTCAACGGACACTACAGTCGCCAGACACTTCAAGATAAAACTGTTCTAGGCTTTTTCACGGGGGCGATTCTGTCCTAGTTTCATTCTAGATAGCCCAACAGCTGCAAAATGCATATACATCCGGATATTCTCGTAGACAGCGGTGACTGTCGGAAAGCCTTTGATACTGTGCTTCGGTCATCTCCCTACGAGCTCAGCCGCTCGACGGAAGCACCTCGTGTGCTTCGAACTTGATGTGCCAGAAGTGTCCTCACCTCCGACCACGAGTTCTGCCGTCGCCTGCGCCGCCCTGCGGCCATCCCTGGCAGCTGCGAAGCACTGCAGCATGCCCCCCTGGTGGCGACCCAGGGCAGCGGCGCGCACGAAGCCCCTCTCGAGGCGCGCGAAGCCCGCGGGAAGCGGGGCCCCGTTGAGGCGCCACTCGAGCGATGCCTCGGCGCTGCTCGCGTTGCACTGGAAGGACACCGAGTCGCCGGCCTCGGCACGCACCAGCCGGGGACGGACGCTCACCGATAGTTCGCCTGCAGGGGCGATAGGTGGGGGGGGGGGGGGGGGTGAAAACTATGTGTAACGGTAAGACGCAGGAAGAGAGCAAGGCGTGTCTGCGAACAATCACGAGTTCACCACATCCGCGCTGAAATAACTAATAGGAAATGGAATTTTGCAGGATATATAATGCAGAGAACACATAACAGTTGCCCTCTTAGAGTAACGAAGCAAAATCCAATAGATTGTAAACGTAGCAGGGGTAGCAGCAGGTCAAGTGGGCGGACGAGATTAGTAAACTGGAGGAGAGGGGATGACAGCATGTGGAGCAGGATAGGCCTTATCGTGATCAATATCTTGTACCGAACGTAGATGGGCTGACGGCAGCGATGATGTTGACGAGTGTATTGGTTGGCCATAGTAAATTGGTGGCACATGCCCCCCTTTGCCTTGAAAAATATTTGTAAATTACGCAGCTTACGCAGGGATTTTAAATTTCACTCGATTAATCAAAAGACCAGATTTACAGATTTCTTGCACAAGAATACAGCCATCAAAATCATTTCAAGGTCCCTTTAAAGCACAGCCACATCGCGGAGCTCTTTAAGACCGGTGTTTTTAGGAAATGCTTTCACCTACTACTGTTAATAAAAAAAAATAAGAGACAGGCCAGATAATTCACGCCGAATAAAAAAGTTTAACCCTCTTATTCTTCCTTGTTTACCTTCTAGCTTTTAATGAAGGGTATTCAACTTCCAACATTAGTTAAACATAGTACTGGGGAATAACTCTTCGGTCAGCGCACAGAGCTTCCATCTTTTAGCAAAGGGTAAAGGCAGAGGAAATCGGAAAATATTGCATTAACTAACAAAAAGCATCAGACACAGTTTAACATTTATTCGCACGTTGTTAAGTGCTCAGAGAGCGGCTTTCATGAAGAGAATCAGATTAGAAGAGGGTTTTGCTAGGCTGTTTACACAAGTGAGGATTTCAACGTCACCATGCCACCATTTTTATTCTTAAGGTTTAAACAAACCAGCTACGCCGACTGTGGAGCTGAACGAAATCCGTGCGGCCACATTCGATTAAACCTTTTAAAATACGTTATACTTTATGAAATACACTAAAAAATCAAGAAACCATGCAGAACTTAGCAAATCATATTAAAAGCTTTGTTAATATTTGCGATTTCTGAGGTAGATCGAAATATCGAAGGTACAGCATCGAGTGTAAGTGGCGGAAAACAATTTTGGTTTCTAAGATTTTATTAGGTTTAACGTCCCAAAGCGATTATGGCTACGTGGTACATCGTAGTGCAGGGCTGCGGATAATTTCGACCACCTGGGGTTCTTTAACATGCACTGACATCCCAACAGTACACGGGCCTCTTGAATTTCGCCTTCATCGAAATGCGACCGCCGCGGCCGGCATCGAACGTGCCTCCTCCTGGTCAACAGCCGAACACGTTAACCATCAGCTACCGGCAGCTTGAAATCAACGTAGGTTATCTTTTATTGGTAACGCAAATGCTATCGTTGAGCGTATCGCGTATCCGTATCGAAAACACAATTTTCAAGTACCGTGCCCAGCCCTGGCATCGGGTGCACTGAATATATATCATTATACAATGGCTACACACTTGCAGTACAGCCTATAGTAAAATGAATACCAGAGAGAAAAGCGGGTATTCTGTGTCTGGCAGCGCAATGGTTGGATGAAAAAAAGTAACCGTATCTTCCGATACCCTTTATATATATATATATATATATATATATATATATATATATATATATATATATATATATATATATATATATATATATATATATATATATATATATATATATATATATATCAAAAGTGATTTCTGGCAGCTGATTTGGTCAACATAATATAAAATCACCAAAAATTGAAGAAACATAACACGATTTAATTCACGACGTTTCGGCTGTAGGACCAGCCTTTTTCGCACTCGAAAAAGGCTGGTCCTCCAGCCTAAACGTCGTGAATTAGATCCTGTTATGTGTCTTTAATTTTTGGAGATTTTATATATATCACCTTGAGGGTAGCCGCTGGAATAGGCTAACTTCAGCGCCGGAACAGCGAGACAGCTGCGATCATTTAAAAATCTTAATAAGAGTCACTCTGGTCAACCTTGCGTTGAGGCGCCCATAAATTTGTCACTACTCGCAATGTCTCATGGACTCCTGCACTGTGTAGCTCAAGCACAAAGCATGCGGATATCTTCAAACCGTTTTAACTTATGTCAAAAATTACGCAAAAAAAAAGACAACGGCCACTTTTCGCTCTCCACAATGACGTGTATGCGATGAATGAGTGTAACCATTCTTTTCTCAGTTCATTCTTTCGTCCTTCTATGATTGGTCGCTGCCACTCGCGACGTCAGGTCTAACAGGTGGCAAAATAGTGCGAGCCGCCGGGTGTGGTATAAAACGCATGTCTGGCGAATTACAGAGACACGCAAGCATTGATTGGAAAATAATTGTTACAACACAGTCTGCCTGATTAGTATTCCAACAGACCAGTAAGGGAATTCCAAAGCCTTTGTGTTAGGGCGCGCGGCGCAGAATCCCATATGCAGCCATCACTGTAACACGCACGTAGGATACCCTTTGTTCACGCTCCCCTTTAAGAATGTCTATCATTAAATGCACTCTTAATAACTCGACTAATCATCAGTTCTCCCACTGTGTGTAACCAGTACCAGTTCGCAATATCCCGGGGTACACTATTGTGCATCAGTAACGTAGCTTGTTCGTGTGCAGCTTCAACCTATGTTTTAAAGCACAAAGAAAAAAAATAAAACATTGTATTCTCCATTTTCATGAAGCCTGTAGCATGATATGCTGCTGTGGGTAGCTTTCAATTACCAGTCCGTTTTCTGATCGGGTGGCTGAGTTATCGTATTCGCGGCTTTGTTCGGTACGCTCTCGGCCCCGCTGGCCTACAGTTTCCCAATTCTCTGCTGGGATGGGAAGGAAGAGAGATCGGAACCGAAAAGAAAAACTTTCACAGCGTGGGCTTCGCACCCTGGCTTCACCGCGGCCCTTTGTGATGGCGCCAGCAGGTGAGAATTCGACGGGGCGTCAAGCGGTTCCTGCGCATTGTGTCGAGCACAATGGGTTGACATAGGAAACGGTGCGCAGCCGTGAAGTGTTCGCTCCCTTTTTATTTTATTTTCAGTTTCTTCTTCTGTAGAGGAAATGAGGAAACGATTGCGCGGAGCGCGCGAAGTTCGGTAGGAAAGTGGGAGATAATGCGACTACGTTGTCGATGGGAGAAAATGCGCCAGAGAGTACGGAAAACTTCTGACTGGTAAGGAAAGTTGGCGAGTTGAGTGTGGTTGTGGAACCTTCGATTTAACTTACCCACAACTAATGTTTCTGTGGCCCTTATTCTGGATGTTCACGTATTCGATACAGCTCAGCATTAGAGTGCCGCATTTCAAAAGGCTGACTCGAGTGTCCTAAGCTTCACAAAGAAAGTGCGCAAGTCCCTGCGCATGTCTTTATTTCGGACATGCAAATTTGTGCCCGTGACGGCGCTGACGAGGCAAGGTGAAGAAAGTGAAAGCGTGGGTCGTTAGGTGGCATCCTCATCATAATGGACAATAGCAGCAGAAGTCCCAGCGTTAACTACAGAGCAGAACAAAAGCCTCGCCAAGTGTGTGTTTCCTATACTTGCTAAGCCATATATATACCATCCCAACTAGTTCTCCGCTTAACTTACCATTGTGGCTCAGTAGTCTCGGCTGCTGACCCGAAACACGCGGGCTCTATCCCGGCCACGGCGGTCGCATTTCGATGCAAGCGAAAAGCTAGAAGCCCGTGTGCTGTGCGATGCTAGTGAGCGTTAAAGAACCCTAGGTGGTTGAAGTTGTTCGCAGTGCTCTATTACGGCATCCCTCATAGCCTGTCGATTTGAGACGTTAAATTCTTTCAAATGAAATGAAATCTCTGCCACCCTAAACATTATTGCAGGGTCAGGACTTTTTAACACTTTCTTAGCGCGTTTTAACTGCGAAATGCTAGAGGCCCGTGTAGTGTGTCATATCAGTGCACGTTAAAGAGCTCCAGGTGGTCAAAATTATCCGGAGTTTTCCACTACGGCGTCCCTAATAGCCCGAGTTTCTTTGGGACGTTAACCTTACAAACCAAACCACCACGGGTCCTTCGGCGTTTAGCAGATATCGTTTGAAGCAAAAAGTGAGTTCGTGAATAGCCGGCTCGTTATTGAACAATCACGATTTGTGCTTCACAAAAAGCGCCAGTTTTCATGTTACCGTCCGTAGAACCTACTATTGGCAACATAATCTTACGAATTTTTCTTTGTCTGCGTTATCCGCTTTGTCTGTCCAATACACGGAAACAACGTGTCCCGTAGATGGCAACGTCTTGCTTGTAATTTCAGCCAGCTCGTCATCGATGCAAAGCCTTTATCAAAAAAATACCGCCCGCCCTCCTTGTTTCTGGGCCATTTCGTGCGGCGCGTTTTGAATTGACAGCGCTCCAAATTGCCCAAAGAGGACAGTGTCTAGTCTTCTCACCTGCCCTGAGTTAAGGCTTTCCGCGGGCGTCGCGAGAACGGCACAAACTGGTTTCAAAGTAAAAAACCTGGGCCGTCTATTTTAGACAAAAAGTTTATGTGTTTTTCTGAGTCAGTTGCTTTCTTGCTATATTTTGGTTGAATGAAATACCGAGAGGCATTCAAAAAGATTCCGTCGACACTGCGAATGAAGGAGGGCATGGGAGGAAAGCCGGTTGAATAAACAGACCCATTTAAGCCAGCACACTCCAAACCGGAGAAAACCCCTTACAGCAGACACAGTCAGTCCCCGTTGCCCCACTTGACGAGGCTCACAGCTGTATTCTAGCAGCTACAACAAAGAGGTCCGTCCTTTGCTCTCTCGAGTTCACGTCACTTCCTATTCCCCTTCTGCACTTCCCAAGTAGAGCGGAGAGACGCGGCTGATTCCCGCAGTGGCGCGCTTTCCCAAGCGACGAACATCAAAGGACGGCCCTGTGGAAGAGGAGATTTGCATGCCACTTGATTTCCCTGAGGGAGGAGCCGTGGTCGCGCTCGCTGCCGCAGTTCGCTCGTCCCTCGCAAACGTCAAGCGCAACGCCACCGTGTGTCGAGGCAAAGGTGTCCCGCGAGTGAAGATACCGTCAAGGCAGGGACCACGGACTAGGTCTGCGCACTTACCGATGCTTGGATATATTTTTAGGGCATATTTTTAGGATCCCAGCGACGCTGACAAAATAAACCTGACGCCCGACTCCGAGCCAACACACAGCTTTTTGAGCGTTGATTCCTTCCGGTGGGCACAGCCTAATTTAAGCATGTTCCTGGATCCACTAAACACTCAAATTTTCATTGTTTAACAGCGGGTGGCGGGTAGTCTTGTATCAGCAGAAAAAGCTAGTCATCTTGCAAACAGAACATGACGCGCTATTGAGCGAAACTTCTCCATGCACATTCTAGTAGATGTCATTGTCCACTAATAATAGGGTGACACATGTGCGTGTTTAATCTCTTCAGTTTTCTTCTCATTCGCTGGCTTTTGTCAGGCTACGACCAGCGCAAGAGAAACACCATTTAAATTTTATGCAAAGATTCTAATCTATCTTTCTCACACATCTGCACAGCCTGATTAAACTAAACTCTTGTTAAAGATGCCTTTGAATCGTACAAATTGTGGGCTTCGTATCCTCTAGAAGTACTAAACGGTTGACGAAGTACTTCATTTGTTTCAAACTTAAGTTCGAAACCAATGCTTATAATCTTAAAATTTACGAAGCCGTAACCCTCCAACGACAAGCAACAAGAAAGAAATGGTAGGGCTTTAAAGTAGTTAAACCGAGTGGATGCGCGAAAACATGTGTTTAGCCTGGTTTGCTCATGGTGTTGTTTTGCTGGGTCGTCGGCACGTCTGGCGACGATATTAGACTCAGGTTAAACTCTGATCGAGTTTTAGCTGATCTGATCGGTTGGCGCCCCAGATGGAAGTCGATGAAGACTACGATGTGCAAAGCACGGCGCGAGAGTGTGCTGCAGTTTAACACGAGGCGTGATCGGCTGCGGCGATAACATAGTGCTCTCGTAGCAGTGGCCAGCGAAGCCGATCTGTTCGCGCCGCCGCGGGTTGGAATTCCAGGCGCTGCAGTTGAGATTTATTCTGCTTATATATTTATTCAAAGTACAGGCTTCAGCGATGGCCCGGCTTTTGCAGCTTTGGTCTAGAAGTGGAGCGTTCGCTCAAAAGCACATGCTTCGATGTACCAGCATGTTTCCTTTGGGAAACCTCTACCGTGAGTTGACTGTTGCTTTTTTATAAAAAAGTAAACTGCGAAGAACAGTGTGGGCGGATTGTTCATCTTCAACTATTAGGTCTTAAGGGCTCCGTGTAGACCGAATTAAAAGGCACTGCGTGAAATGACAGTATAGGCTATATGAAGGATAGGATAGGAAGGATAGGATAAGGTAATAAGTTTGGGCTACTTAGTGCGCCAATGTGGCCTAATTTCCCACGTGATTCCTGCTAGGGAAATATGTGAGGTTCCATTTTCCCAAGATGCAACATCTAATTCTAGCGTGTGTGTGCCAAAGAAGAAGCTTCGGAGATAAAAATCTCGCCACACCCCATTGAACGCTCAGAAATGAACAGGCCACCTAATTATCCTATTGGGCAGTGAAATATGGTCGTTTTCCATCAGGAAAGCTCCGAATCTGTGATGAATGTGGAAGCACTGATAATCATTCTCCCAGACCGTATTAGTGCCCTAGGTAATGCAAGAATCCCACTACGCTGCCCAGCATGGGGCTCTGTGTATTTTTAACAATGGCTGCACGTTGCTGTTTTATACTTAGCGCCTTGGTAGTGAAGGCTCTCAATTAGGGAAAGAAAGGCGCTGGCGCGAACTCACCGACAACCGAAAGCGTGAGCGTGGCCCTGTCCTCCCCCAGGCTGTTGGACGCCACGCACACGTACTGCCCCTCGTCCTCGGCCTGGACGCCTCCGCTCCAGTGCAGTACTCCGCCTAGTGCCGCAGGCGCCGGTGCTGGCGGGAGGGGCAGCAGCCGCTGCCCTTGCCTCCGGTACCACCTGCGACCACCGGGGTGCAATGAGTCCTCGCCCATGTTTTAAGTGTGTTCTTTTGTGAAAACAATATTTCAAAGTTGGACCGGGTGTACCGATGTACCATATGAGTGTTTTTCCGCCAATCCGTGGTAGTTATTGGTTTGATGTTCGGTCTTTTAAGCTCTTTAATATCTGTGCACTCAAGATCTTTTGTCTGCAATATTCGCATGCGGCGGTGTAGGAACCGAATGGACTGCCGTACTACAAGCTGCCTCGAGCATCTGTTTCCTGTCGAATTCTTTATAGTTTCTGCCTCTAATTGTTTTCTGCTATATTTAGGCGATTGCAGTACTGAGAAAGGAGGCCACGAATAAGGAATGATTCGTCGCGTTCAAATATTGCATTTGTTTCGCAGTTTTTTTGGACGTTTTTTTTCTGTAGCTTATACATTTATCTCACGCCTAGATGCACTTTATTGCCTGTTGCACTACCTCACCTATGAGGGATCTTTCCCGACCAGTCCGATATCCTTCGATGGTTTTGACGATAAAGTTTCTGGCTTCAAATACAAGGCAAGGCCTATAAATAGAGAACTTGAGCACGTCTTAACGCAGTGTTACGAGTGGCATGCTTTAGGGGCCTGCTGCGCTAGTGGAGGAGCGGGTTGGCTTGAGGTAGAGTATCAAGGAAGCTCACCGCGTAATGCGCTATGTATGCTAAAGCTCTCTAATGTCGCTGAGAGTAACAGCCGCTAAAGGCAGAAAGAAAAACTGATAAGAAACTGTTTCAGCCACAGATAATCTTGCAGCGCAGTAGACACGATTGCTAGCTAAAAACTATCACCCGTGCGAATGAAAATAAATATGAGGTGAAAAGGACGCAAGCACCAGTAAAGAATTTGAAGCCACTCAGATGGAGACCACTCACAAGACTGGTCTAATGGACTTTCGCCTTGAGCCTTAGCCTACCCGTCACCTATAATCCCCCTTTTCCCGGATCGAGCTTCCTAGGCACCAGTTAGCCGTAAACAGTAAGGAGGGGTCTGGCTTGCGACAGTGTTCTGGCTGAAAGTATTAGGCAACGTTTTCTCGAGGCTCACTTGTATTTGGGTGGTGGCCAGCCCTGAGCCAGGCAGATGAGGTCAGTGGGACGCCCCTGGTCGACTGTCACGTGACCTGAGTGGAATGCGATCGACGGCGCTTGGCTCCCCGTCGGTTCTGTGTGTATGACAAGAGAGAGAGAAATGATCACAGTGCAAAACGACATGCGTGCGACTTTCCTCAGAAAGCCTTTTCATTTTCTTATATTCAACGACAGTCATATTGCTGTCTTTTATGCTAATTTCAAGTAAGTCGCCTTTGGTTCTTATCCATCACCTTTTTTTTGTTCACGACGTAAAGGGTAGATATATGGTAATGAAACGAAGGGTGCGGTAGTTATTTTTCTTATTTTTTGCTTATAAGTGAGGCACCGGGAAGGGTCGATACAAACTCCCCTTCCCTGTGTGTCTATTTCTTTTTCTCACACTAGACATTTGCTCGGAACGTTTCCAGGAAAGATCATTGATCGTAACTATTATACTCATCGCTAGTTTTCAGTAAAACAGCCCGCACTAGCTAAACACCTCAATGTACAGTGGCCAACACAAAATATAAGATTTAATGCATTTTTACGGCGAGAATTTAACGTAATTCAGTACGTCATCCTTCATCAGACGCTGTTCTCATCATGTATTTGTTAGTTTTCGTCTCTTTTTACCGTTTATCTTTTCTAATTTAAGTGCATTAGGCTTCACTAAGTTTTTTTTTTATGAAGGCCACCGTGGTTTGTAAGCAGTGTGCTTTCTTTCTGCTGCAAGGACGTTCTGTTAACTTATGTAACGATCTTTCCGCCCAGTTTTTGGCGTTGGTTTTCACTCGACGCTTAAACGCCAAGGGTACGAAGTGGACCACTCTTTTCGTTTTTACAAGCTTTGAACATTACTTTTGACGCAATGTAGGGTGCAAAGGATAGTAATTAAAGATAATGAAGATGCTGATTACAGCAAAAAGCTCACTGAGAAGCTCTGGCAAACCCACTGGCTAATTTTTCTGAAAATCTGCTCAGATCACCTTATGATGATTCCGGATGAAGCTTGAAGAATTAAAGTGATACGTGTTTCCTCAAGACCACAGATAACTAACTCCGAAAGGAGCGTAACCCAAGACTGTCTACGCACCTGGTGTTCCTACGAAGACATATATGAAAAAGAAATTCCGCGGTAACAAATCAGCTTAGTCGATGTGTTCATTTAAATACCCTAAGGAAAGCTACCGAAAGTTCTCTCTATCGTACCTCGTTCGACCAAATTAAAACTGTGATAGAAGCGGAGACAGAACGAAGGTGCAAAAATAAAACTGAGCTCGTGTCCTCAGGCGCTTCATATTACTGCAGTGGTTGTTTTCAGTTTCGCAGAGGAATTAATTTAATTGAATTAAATAATTACTAGCATAGAATAAACCTTTATTCAGCCGTGGCTAGATTTTTCTAGCCTCTCACAATTTTTCTATAACTGGAACATTCTCAGATTTACCGAGACTTAAGCTTCCAAAGCTTTTCTAATTGTTGAATAGATTGGTGCCCCTACGCTTTCCATTTTCTTTTCGTTTGCACGATTTCTAACCGTCATTTTCCGAATGCCTTTCAGTTTTTTAACTTCAGCAGTTAAGATAGAGAAGAGAAACCTAGCACACTTATAGCTAATGGCGCGCGGGTTAGTAGTGCGGGTTAGCGGGTTGAAATGCGTTATATTCGCTTTATAACTGCCTTTTTTTTCTTATGCTGCCTGCGCCAAGCAAGAAAAGAGACTGACAACTCCGCTATATACTTACCATGTTTATACCCTTCATTATACTTTTTTTTTAACTAGAAAAGCACCATTGCAAAAGAAGGTATTGTACTCCGTCACTGGCTATAGCTTTACGAAGCAAATTCTGCTGCATTACATTTTCAGCAGTGTACAAAAAACTGACCAACTACGCTCTTTGCTGTAGTGTGATATGAAGTAAAAGCAAGATACGATGCTGTTCTTTGCTCTCCTGGTTCGTGATCCTCGGCTCACTGCAGATACAGTCGCACCACTTGCATCTTGCCTACGTCCTCAGGTGGTTTAAACACTCAACGTTACTTTTGTCTGCACGTTGTGAAGACGCTATCTTTTGTCTGGCACCAGCCACCGCTGTACTGCGCACCTTTCAGGGGGCACTAATTTATTCCTGCCGAGGAAGCCGAAGTGATCAGAAAAACGTCTAATTTCTAGCTTACTAATTTTTTTATTGATTTCTGTTTTTATCGAGCCTTAAGGGTGCGACCGAGAGTAGTTCGGCCTGCATATCGCCCCGACATTTCAGCAGCTACCCACAACTACTTAGGCAATGACCAAAATACGAGAAGTTGACGTTGAAGAACGCAATTTTCGTTTACAAATATCAGCCTCTGTGGTCGTTCATAATGTAGATTTAAGAACAAAATACACCCTTCTCTACCTTGTATACTACACAAACCAACATACCTGTATATATAGTATACAGCTATACAGAGTTGACCTAAGGGTCGTTCAGCATCCCACGAAGGAACGCAGGGTTGCATGTCTTTGGAAACTAACGACCAGCGTGGGCTGTGTTACGTCAGTAGAACAGCCGAGCAGACGACACTGCAACTGAAAAGCGCTGTGTGCGAGTGCTCGTTATCTCGTCCATTTTGCTACTAGAGTCCTTCATGGGGCGCTGAACAACTGCCTGATTGACGCTGACATTACCAGCAATTTGTAGATCTGTAGTACATTCGCAGTAGGGCGTGTCCGGAAAGTAGGAATGAACCGCGCACCACCCCGTAAATTACAAACTAGTCGAGAGGTGAAAGAATTGTCGCATACTTTGGACCCCCCTCCCCATTTGGTTTTCAGAGCGGCGTCAGCGCATCGCCAAGTGGCACACTGATCCGGACCCCCGCTAAACTCCGTTGCAAAATCTACAGTGACAACGAGGCGAATTTCATAAACTGGAATTTGATTCCTCCTGTCGCAATAATTTGCAAATCTGTTGCAATTTGAGAAACCTTATAGAAGTGCATTTAAAGCAAACGGACGGGACAGTTGACAAGGAGCGTATGCCTGCTTCATGACTTTCCTGTATCCAGTAATTGACCGCCTGTGTCTTGGCCACTCCCCAGTAGTGGGTATGTGCCAGCAACGTCTGAGGCCTTCTTTCTTCCTTCCTTCCATCGCACACACTCCACAAGGTCGCTTCCGGCAAGATTCAAGTGGAAGATTCTGGAGCATGCACCGTTTAGCCCGGTCCTGGCACCCAGTTATTTTCAATCCTTTGTTCATCTGATGAAACACATCGCTGGAAAACTACTCGCCGATAAAGAATTTGCAACAAGAGTAACGCCGTAGTTTACGCGGTACGCGGGATACTTCTATCACCACCGCATCCAAAAGCTTATTTTCCAGCTAAACAACTGGTTGGATAATAGCGGCAAACGTAGCGAGAAATTAATAAATGCGAAATCATTATTTCTGCGTTAAAGTGTTGTGAAGTGAAAAATTTTCAGTCATGCTGACCTTTGCATCTTTACTTTTCGAACACGCCTCGTATGTTACACAGCCTCACCTAATCCTGCCTACATCGCATCCGAGCTGCCTCAGCCTGGCATAACTGCTTTCAACCTCATGTAAACCTAGAACATTGCCTCTACAAATGCTCAGTCGCCGTGCAATCGCCCTCTTTCCTTAGACCCCTCTTCCTGGACTGCCTGTGTACATCGAACCGGTTAGAGGATCAACTGGCCCTGGTGTGATGGAACAAGCTCGTTCCCACCTCGGCGACCAAAGCGAAGTCGTCGAACACAGTGCTTTCTCTCTCTCACACTTCCCCTCCCTCGGTGGCTCACCCGTGGCGTGGTAGTGCGCGTAGTTTGCGCTCGTCCGGTTTCGGCGGGTGAGCACGTCCTCCGTGTGGCAGCGGAACCGAGCAGCCTGCGTCAGCGTCCGCACGTACAGGTCGCCCGATGACGTCATCACGTACCGCTCTGCGAAAGAGAGGCAGAGAAAATATATTCACCCTTGGAGCAAAGGTCGGTGTCGATCAAACCCGAGCACTAATTTTTTATTCGAAAGCTTGCGGCCCAGACGTTTAGGCGACAAGAACAGCACTTCGGAACCATAGATATCACGGAACTTATACGCATTATGTGCATGCGTGCTTTTCGCTTCCTTTTTCTTGTTTCCATTATTATGAAGACAATAGAAGAAGTCACCGTCATTAGATCTGTCTACTATGAACTCTTCCACTGCAGTGGCTTCTGACATCCACGTTAGGAGAAGAGCGGTAAGAGGCAGAAGCAACTCGCTTCCGGTCATGTTTTCTGCAGGCACATTGTGTTCTGCATACAATTGAGCTCGTTTTCCTCTTCGCTGCAGCGGAAAGAGGCAGAACGGCCACCTTTCTTAGATGGCTGCACCTAGCATGTTGCCTTTCTAAAACTCTAGTACGCATTTATCAGAATTGTAACACTTGTTACCTTATTCCATTAACGGTTACGACTACAAAATGAAGCTTAAAAAAAGAAGCATTACCATCTTAATATGAATGTTTTGATGCAAGTCGTTTTGTATAGTGATCTACCCTAAGCCAGAAATGTTAGAAAAGGTATGACACGATCATAAATTGCTGCCGTATTTTCACAGTCTCTACCGAATAAGAACAGAAACGATGACAACCAAAGATTTGCTTAACCTTGTGTTGGGCGCATGATAATCTTAGCCACTAACCTTTCATGAACCCTAATGTATTGAATCAAAGACCGTAACAGAAGAATTAAGACGAGCTGCAGCACTTGGCTCAAGTTTTGTCGAGATTAAAATTAAAGTTAAAATTGCTGCATCTCGGACAGAATCCGAAATACACGACACTTGCAGCCCAAATAGTGACAGATCTGCAATATCAAATTGAATTCATTTAATGATACCGAAGTCGACGACAACACGAAAAGCATTTGCAGCGTGTTTATTTCTCTGCAGTAATGTTGGACCACGCATTCTGCTTACTGCACATTGTTACGGTTTGTCTGTGTGTTTAGTGATATTTGCATTCCATCAAGCAAAAGCTATATCGTCAGTAAGTAGGAAATTTTACTGTAATATTATCTCTAATTAAGACGTAAGGTAAATCGAAGGTCCTCAATAAGAGCTTCAACAATCTTAAAACCCCTCCAACTAGTATGTCCAATCACACACTATTACCAGGAATTCAGAAAAATTCTTGTAGTCCTCTTGGCAGTCAGCATGTAGCGGATGGCTTTGAACATTCAGAAATCATGTTTTGACACCATCCATGACGTAAGAAATAAAGGCAATGACCGAGTGGCTGCAGAAAAAAGCGTGATAAGCTTGACAGGCTTAGCAGCACTGGCTGTGAGCTGTCCTGAATCCATGATAACGTTGATCAATGATTTTAGCTTTTGTAGAAAAGTTGAAAGCCGTGTTATAAATTAAAACCTCATGAGACTTCAATCGAAACCATGCAGCTGGTAGTATGGTATCCAAAATATATATTTTTTGTCTGCTGCAGTCGCGGTTGAAAGTTACGAACTGGCCGTGAAAAACGATTTTTCGCTTAATACAAAAAAAGGAAACAGATGCTTTAACTGAGGGAAGGAAAGTGGCAGAGACGCAGTTCGATTATTTTCTCCCACAGTTTTTTTTTATATGTAAGGAGAATGTTTAAACAATTTTTCGAACTCAAACATGTCTTAAAAATCACCATGAAACTGTCTTCCCACGAGATATTTCGCTATCATCCACAGCACTTATAAAAGATGCCAGTTCTCCTTACCCTTGGAGTACTCCAATATTTCACTTATAGTCCAATTATTACGACGTTGAAATCCGTTTTTTGTTTCCTGTTCTAATGCCTCCTCTTGCAGTAATGCTTTCTCCTTTTCATATTGAAGCAGGCAAGAACTTTTTGCGAAACTTATCGACACGCTTCTAACACGTTTACTTCTCGGCTTGAAGCGAATTATCTTTTCAGAGGGAAGAACTCATTTTATCTTTTGTTTATTACAAGGCCTCAGCATGGTACATCAACTTGTATCGATGAACGAGGCTTAATATTTAGGGAAGCAGTCTCTATTTGTTTCACGCCTAATCTCTGATGTACAGCTATTTTTAGAAATCAGGCAGATCGAGTGAGTTGGTAATCTTTAACGAGCTTTTTTCAGCAGCGCTGCACAGCAGGAGATAAAACAAGAGAAAGACGTCGCTGAACTTACAACTGGATTTCATTTGAACAAAGCAAGTCAATTTATACACGCATAAAGCGATCGCACATGCGCGTAATGACACGTAGATGCACTGATTAAAAATAACAGTATAAAGCCGGTCAAGCAAACGTGTTGTGCCCGCTTAACATGCTAACCTATGTGAAGTATGCCCATTTCTCTTGTGCAGATAAAACTAAATGTGGTTTGCTAACGCATTCATTATATTCCAGAATAATATGCGAGGCCTTAGCAATTTCTCCGGTGGTCGAGTCACGGTGAAAAATAAAAAGTCAGTATCATCGAAGAATGGTGCACACTTACAAATGTTGTAATGCTTACCAAGGTTTGTGTCACTCTTTCCCAACTCCTCGCATTCATAGCACCCATACTGCCGGTTGCTAAAAAACGAGCACGCGCTTGGACCCACTGAGTGAAGCTTGTCCAAGGGGCGAAACTTTTGATTATTTTAATATTGTTTAGTCTCGTCTTTGTCCGCTTCGCTTTAGACTTTTTGCTTCACCTTGCTGATGCTCCACTCTTGCCGATTCCTCGAACCGAGATTCACATCATTAAGGAAATAAATGTTGATGAAGAAGAAAGCAATCTCAAATAAGAAAAGGTCTCCATGTGCCTGCATGCGGGCAGGCGTCCATGCGTGCGTGCATGCGTACATGGCATGATTGTCCGAGAGGACAAAAAGTATGCTGGGGCAGCCAAAAAAGAATGTAAACCAATAGGCCCCTGCCTGTGCCACTGCGTATAGCAGGCTTTGTCCGAGAGGACAGGGCGAAATAAAAGTAGCCTCTCTTTTGTTTGTATGTGTACATTAATACTACCTATATTAAACATCATGGAATCGCAGCGCTGGCAGACAAGGACTCAGAGAGAACACACACACAATTGCGCTGAACTGTCAAGTTTATTTTGAACAAGTCTGATCCGTGCCTTCTATTTAACAGAAGGGCATTATTACGCAAGCGCATCTACTACACAGATATGAAAGGGAAAACCTCTGGTAGCCACGTTTTGATAATGCATTTAGGGAGTGCTCGATTCAGAAAACAATAAAAACAAAAACGAAAATCACAAATTGGACAAGGTTGGGTCAAGAAATGCCAAACGCCAACGCAGTAAGCACGGCAAAACAGGAGAAGCGAGGCATAAACATAGGTGAGAAGAAAACGAGGCATAAAGCGAAAAAATCGGTATAAAAACAAGTGAAAAATGGCATAGATGGGTCAACAATTAACCCGGCAGAAATTAATTAAAAGGTAAAAACGTATAAAAGAATGCAGGCCAAAAATGAACAAAGCCAAAAATTAAATGAGGCTAACAAAACACAGGTAAGAAGCTAAAATTAGGCAATCACAACAGCCAAGAAACTCTATGAGGGTCTAAAAGCAGGTAAAAATAATTACGTAAGTGAGGCAACAATTAACAGGCCAAAAAAAGAGATATGACGAGCGCTTAGATGGGTGAGGAAAGGGTTTAAGGTGGAATTGAATGCGTTACAATCATAGTGACCCAGACATCATAGTGACCTCTTTTTCTAAGAGAGCTACTGTTTGTACTAATTTGACTGATTGTATTGCATTCGAATCCAACTTAAACCCTTTCCTCACCCATCTAAGCGCTCATCATACCTCTTTTTTTGGCCTGTTAATTGTTGCCTCACTTACGTCGTCGTATTTACCTGCTTTTAGCGCCGCATAAAGTTTCTTGGCGGTAATCATTGCCTCATTTTAGTTTTTTACCGGTGTTCTGTTAACCTCATTTAATTTTGGCTGCGTTCATTTTTGGCCTGCATTTTTTTTACACGTTTTTACGATTTTTCATAATTTTTTTCCGTTGTAAGTGCTGCCTCAACAATGCCATTTCTTTCACTTGTTTTTATACCGATTTTTTCGCTTGTCTTTATGCCAGTTTTCTTCTCACGTATGTGTATGTCTCGCTTCTCCCTTGTTACCGTGTTTGCTGCGTTGGCGTTTGGTATTTCTTGACCCAGCCTTGTCCAATTTGCGATTTTCGTTTTTGTCTTTATTTTTGGCGGGATCGAGCACTCCCTAAATGCATTATCAAAACGTAGCTACTAGAGATTGTCCCCTTCATATCTTTGTAGTAGATGCGCTTGCGTATTAATGCCCTTCTCTTAAATATAAGGCACGGATCAGAGATGTTCAAAATAAAGTTGACAGTTCAGGGCAAGTGTGTGTGTGTGTGTGTGTGTGTGTGTGTGTGTGTGTGTGTGTGTGTGTGTGTGTGTGTGTGTGTGTGTGTGTGTGTGTGTGTGTGTGTGTGTGTGTGTGTGTGTGTGTGTGTGTGTGTGTGTGTGTGTGTGTGTGTGTGTGTGTGTGTGTGTGTGTGTGTGTGTGTGTGTGTGTGTGTGTGTGTGTGTGTGTGTGTGTGTGTGTGTGTGTGTGTGTGTGTGTGTGTGTGTGTGTGTGTGTGTGTGTGTGTGTGTGTGTGTGTGTGTGTGTGTGTGTGTGTGTGTGTGTGTGTGTGTGTGTGTGTGTGTGTGTGTGTGTGTGTGTGTGTGTGTGTGTGTGTGTGTGTGTGTGTGTGTGTGTGTGTGTGTGTGTGTGTGTGTGTGTGTGTGTGTGTGTGTGTGTGTGTGTGTGTGTGTGTGTGTGTGTGTGTGTGTGTGTGTGTGTGTGTGTGTGTGTGTGTGTGTGTGTGTGTGTGTGTGTGTGTGTGTGTGTGTGTGTGTGTGTGTGTGTGTGTGTGTGTGTGTGTGTGTGTGTGTGTGTGTGTGTGTGTGTGTGTGTGTGTGTGTGTGTGTGTGTGTGTGTGTGTGTGTGTGTGTGTGTGTGTGTGTGTGTGTGTGTGTGTGTGTGTGTGTGTGTGTGTGTGTGTGTGTGTGTGTGTGTGTGTGTGTGTGTGTGTGTGTGTGTGTGTGTGTGTGTGTGTGTGTGTGTGTGTGTGTGTGTGTGTGTGTGTGTGTGTGTGTGTGTGTGTGTGTGTGTGTGTGTGTGTGTGTGTGTGTGTGTGTGTGTGTGTGTGTGTGTGTGTGTGTGTGTGTGTGTGTGTGTGTGTGTGTGTGTGTGTGTGTGTGTGTGTGTGTGTGTGTGTGTGTGTGTGTGTGTGTGTGTGTGTGTGTGTGTGTGTGTGTGTGTGTGTGTGTGTGTGTGTGTGTGTGTGTGTGTGTGTGTGTGTGTGTGTGTGTGTGTGTGCGTGCGTGCGTGCGTGCGTGCGTGCGTGCGTGCGTGCGTGCGTGCGTGCGTGCGTGCGTGCGTGCGTGCGTGCGTGTGTGTGTGTGTGTGTGTGTGTGTGTGTGTGTGTGTGTGTGTCAGCGCTGGGATTCCATGATGTTCGACAACTACCAACTAGCCCAGCAACATACCCTGCATACGTATATTACTTCAGTTACTTATGATGGGGTTGAAATAATGATACCCGGAAGTGGCTACGTCATTTCAATGGACCCGAAATGCGAGAAATGTCATCCAGTCACATTGGAGATTTAGTTCCATATTTGAGGAATAGAGTGAATCGTAGTTACAAGTTTGGAGCTCTCCAGTGCGGTGTGTCCGCCCCATGTCATAACTAAGCTGCTGTAGGGACGTAAACACTGGTAGTTCGAATTGTGTCACAACTTAAGCAAGGCGCTTTCACTTTATAGGAACACAATGAATCGTATATATAAGTTTGAAGCACTTCAGTGCTATGTGTCTCGCGCCATAAAAAATCTCCAGTAGGGACTCAAACACTGCACATTCTAATGTGTCACGATCCACGCTTTGTCGACTGTGGCAGCACCTCAACCGACTGAGCAAGAAACATTGTTCTTGGACATTACTAACCATTCACTGCACTCCATCAGTAGTGATATACGAGTTTTGTGCAGAACAGGGAAGCAGACTTATTTTTCGCAACGCCAAATAACAAGCAACGTGAGGAAAGGCTATGTCCATCAGCCAAACTTTCGCAAGAAGGCCTGCTTCTCCCTGTCTCTACAATAACTGGTTTACTGTTTAACTCCAAAAACTATTTTTGCATAAAAACAAACCAAGAATAATAAAGAGAGATAAAGCGTTAGCGTCATGGAAAGTGCGGTGTTTGGTAGTAGAATCTAGAAAATGGTAATCAGCGCTATAGAACCATTTCTGGTAACTCCTAGGACATAATAAAGCATGCAGTTGGATAAAATTAAGGTTTCCTGTGAATTTTTGTATTAATACTGCACTGGCATGCGTTCCTAAAAGCTTAAAAATTGTTTCGAGAAAATAGTCGGATGCCTTGATGAACAACTCATCGCTCAAATTAGATGAGCACGAGACAAAGAATTAAGACGCGCACACTGTGCACATATACCATCGAAATCGCCGAACTAACTTACACGAATTGTTAACTACTTTCGACCAAGAGCGCTCAGATGCACCTGCGTTGCCATATAAACCCTAAACTAGTTGGCATGATCACCGAATCTATTCAGAAATTTGCATGCCAATTAGGAACCTCGCATTGCCGAACACCTTTCTGAAAGAGCCGTCTTCCACAGGAGCGCTGCCTTAATTTGCTTCGCTCCAATACAAAATTGGAGCTGAACGCAAAGTGCCCCGTCTGGAAGCACGTCTGCAAAACCGCTGAAGCTTGATTACAGGCAGGGTTTTACATCATCTATACGCAGTCTAAGAAAAGCCGCGAAACGTTGTGCAAGCAATGCTTCTTGTCTGCCCAACACGCGTCGAATACAGAAGCGTCCCCTGCCCAAGATCGGACTCGGAATAGTCTGCACCTTGGATTCCTTGTCGCGATTGGCCAGAGAATGGACCACAGAGGATAGTGAGAGCAAATTGTGGATCAGCGTTGCGTACTTGGCCCCTAATTGCCTGATGCCAACGTTTGCTCCCACGATACTGCATGCGCGACAAAATGCATTCTTAGCGACATGCTGAGGTACCGACGCGTTTCTTTCACGCTTCCACGGCGTTCTAACCTTTTGTCCGAGCCTTCCAAAGTGCCACGAAGGCTGCTTCGCGCAATTCAAGAATAGCCTTGATATGGCGAGCACTTTTCCTTGCCTCCACTATCAGCATAGTCGTTCGTTGGACGAGACATCATTATTTGTGAGGACCGATGGTCGTTCTAAAACGGTATGGCACAATTCCGCATGCGAGAACCTACGGAACAAGATGTCACTATTATTGGAACAAATTCCACCACAGTGGGTGACTCTTCTTGAGTGTTAGAGATGCGAAGCATAATCGGTGCACGTGAGTGCATCTGTTGCGTGTATTTACCCGCCTCCGCGTTTCTTACATATGAATTCGTTTTCCGGATCTTTTGATCACACCGAGTGTGAGCGCCTTCCAAGCGTAAAATGGACTATTCTCAGAAACAGTATTGAGAAACACTGAACTTCCTATTAACCACACTTTTCCTTTTTGCGTCACCTTTTTATTGTGTGTATGGTAACTGGACCAGTGTAGTTGAAAGAAACTTATTCTATTCTGTTTTCTTAGTGCCCTCTTTCTCACGAAGTGGAAGATCTTATTATGGGATCGTGGCGAAGACAAAGCCTGCAGTGCTAAATTATAATTTTTTTCTCCTCTTCAATACACTTAACACGCAAGTGATATCTTATCGAGCGTCTTGCTTCTCATTTTTTGCGAAGGATTTAGATCTTCCTTCGCAAGCAACAGCTAGTTTCTGACCATTTTCAGCATGCGACTTCCATTACCCGCTTTATCCTCTCATTATCAAGTCAATTCGACAGGCGCAACACTTATTATGTTGATTCCGCTCTTGGAGAAAAGAACAGGAGATGATTGGCCGAAGTAAGACCAGCTTACAGATTTGAAGCTGTACTCTGCGTTCACTGCGGGATAGAATAAAAACAAAACAGGAAAGTTTGAAACCGCAGGCTCGGTGACACTCACTAAAAATGAGAGGATTCGGCAGGCAGTTTCCTTTACTTACGTGCTTCTTTCAAAAACGACCCAAGAGAGTGTTTATTTTGCCGCCGTAGCGTCGCCATTACCAGTTGACCAAAGAAAATTATTGCATCCTACTCAGACTGGTCTAGGCTAATAGTGTCGGTAGGCTGTTTAACGTCTTGTTCCTGATCCTTATCAGCAACCTCTGAGAACCAGTTCATGAAATCCAACCATTTTCTAACTTGTCCAACCCGGATAGTTTACACAGGGAGCGAGGAAGCTTTATTGGGAGCTTTTATGCTAGTTGACCTCGTACAGTCTGCGTCACTCTTGTGTAGAGCACTTGAGCGGTGCCCTCTCCTGCATAAGAAGTTGACACCTCATCGTAGCGTCCAACTTTTAAAGGCTAAGCTTGCGCGAAAGTGGAGCCGCCTTAGCCTGCAAGCAAGGTGGGAGCAAGCAATTTGCCCTCAAACCAAGGACTGCATTTAGTTTCACTTTTGACTGCGTGGTGCAGACTTGTCAAGCGCTCCGCACAAGAGTGACGCAGACTGTTCACCGAGACTGTGGAAGGGTACCTACAACGGAGGAGTTTCCCCAGTGGGCATTCGCACAAACAGAAGACTAGGTAATGTTTCGTAATAGAGCAGCGCTGACAATGTAGTACGCTTAAGTGTCTAGACTGGTGACACAGAGCAAATCCTTTTCAATAAAGGCTTCGCTGAGTGCATTGATGGGATGGCCTAAACGGCAACTAGGTGTGACCAGCTGTTTAGTGCGCCGTACACGTTGGAGCTCAGCGTCATATAAAATTGACCTCTGCCGCCCAAGCACAGAAAAACGCCACGCATCACTTGATGTGCTCTGTGGCTTCTGTTTAGTGTTTTTCTGCACAATGGTTCACCTTTAAGTCACACTTCAGCTAATCAGTAAATGCATATCATGCTTTCCCAACAACGGAACTTAAGCAAATAAAGAAAATTCAGGCCAAACAAACAGAGCAGTTCGTGATAGAACGACGACTGAAAGACAGAACGAAGAACCGACGAGTACACGTGGAAATTTAATTAACCTTGTGGCAGCGTTCATGGAAGCAGACACGAGCTGCCAAAGCACTTAATGAATTTCGCTGATAAGAAATACGGCAGCGCTCAACAGAGGATTCTAATCAGCGGAATGGAAAACAGAGCCCACGGATAACTTTTGTGCGGTATTTTCAAACTGAATCCTTCGTTGTGCTCACAAAATTACTTTTGATTACGTAACGAAAGGAAGGATTCTGCTTCGCTGATGGCTCTTTCTTCCGCTTCCTACGATATTTCACGTTGATTTCTGTGACACGAACAAGTCGCGCTCAAACTTGTGGCTCCTTTACTTTTTCGGTAACTAACACTCGACCGAACAATTTTCTTCTTTACGGGCAGACGCTGACGGCCAGCTTGTATGTTCCAGTTTTTCTGTTAGGCTGTGCCCTCAACGCAGGTTTTCTTTAGGCTCTCTCGTGTTACAACTTCGACAGTGTACGCTTTGGGTAGGTACGCGTTCTCTGCTTTTGCTCAGTGTTCGTCCTTGTCAAAATCATTATTTTTTTTGCTAGTAAGAATTGCAGTTATGTTGCATTTCACACTTTTTGTCGATTTTGTTTCAGCAGGGTTGCCAATGCCACCACAAAAACAACGATATCCAATCAAATAGAGCATCAAAGGCGCTTAGAGCACAGCATCTCTTAGGTCAGTTACGTATAGTGGATTCAAGCTTGGCCCTGCAGCAGAAAGCTTGATGGCGTGGCACATACCACGTCTTGTGATGATACTGTCAAGTTTCCTGCCCGCTTTTCTCAGCCCTTGCTTCCCATGTACATGTTCGCCACTGTAACTGCGCAATTCAAGCCAGCTTAGCCTTTTCAGCAATTTTTTTGAAAAAAATGTGGGGCATTACGCGAGTTTTGGCGTGGCAAGGCGCTTAATAGTTTTCCTTAATTATGAATCAATATCATTCTTGCGTTGAAGAGCAAACTGGTGATACTATTTCATGCCAATTGGTGCTGCCTCCGTCATTTAAGCAGGGATCGACCAACCAAGGGTAGTGTTAATTTGGCAGTATTCGTTTCGAAAGGGTATGAATACTGAGGCTTTAACTAAAAAATTGCAAAGCTCACCGTTACGCGGGTTTTATTTCACTATTCAAATTTTAGTACATGAGCGAGATCCTGAAGAAGGCTTTCGAAGCGAAAACTGTTGGTAATTGGGTTCCTAGCTTCTTCTGAAGTAATAGTTTGGTTTATGGGGGCTTAACGTACCAAAGTGACTCAAGCTATGAGGGACGCCGTAGTGAAAGGCTCCGGAAATTTCGAACACTTGGGGTTCTTTAACATGCACTGAAATCGCATAGTAAACGGGCCTCTAGGATTTCGCCTCCATCAAAATCCGACAGCCGCGGCCGGGACAGAACCCGCGTCTTTCGGGTCAGCAGACGAGCCCTACAACCGCTAATCCGACACGGCGACTGCCCTCTTTCTTGTACCAAGCAACAACGCGCATATAAAAGCAGTATTACCTTCAGTTTCAAACCCCATTCAGACTGAATGGGCTGCAATTTGATTATGTATTCTTTCTGATGCGCTGGGAGATAACGGCTTTGCGCACTCGGACATTTCAAGCAAATATTGAGGACACTTAGGACTGGCCTAGGCAAAGCCCTTTAAGCGGCGACATACCTCAACAATCGACGGCTTTAATTGCACCCTTTGGCCGAAACTAAAATGTTCCACGCGTGTGATGTACCGGGCATGTTTAACGAGCGTGTTGCATACATCAGTGCCAGACACTTCCGAACTCATAGGACGCACTATACAATGCGCCAATGAGAGCGAACACTCCGTCCTTGCCAACGACTGCCATCGCTGAACTAGAAAACCCAGTAAACGGGAGGGCCGACCTCACCCGTAGGTGACCGAGGAGTGATGAGCACTGGGCCATGGTGCTCTTCCTCCCAGGCGGTGACCACCACGTGCTGACTCACGTGGCTGGGCACGGGGCAGCGCACCAGCAGAGCGCCACCTCTTGGTACAGAGCCCGGAGCGGACCACATACGCAGCTCCCAGTCCTGTGCCACCACTGCGCAAGAAAAGCGACAAGTGAAGCGAAATCATATGAATAAGGGAGATTAATAAAGTACACCGCTTAATCGTGACTCACCATAAGTGGTCAGCCTGACATTTTTTATTGCCTTTCACAAACTGCAGATTTTGTTTGGATTAACATTATTAGAAAATGCTTTAAAACTCTGTTTATTTACACATTGCACATGTGCTCTAAAGTGTGGTGACCCAAGGCACTAAACTGAACTCAGGTGCGCTCTAGAAGCATACGACAATTGACTGGCCTGTCTAGAGTAATGGTGAGGAACCCTTTGGTAACTGGGCCAGAAAAAGAGCGCAAAGTTCACTAAAACCTCACTTACCACAGCTGTCTTTAAATATTGCTATTTTTCACCAGGAAACAGTGTCACGATTTTCTTTCATTTGCTTGTTTTAAAAAACACAGCGCGGCACAAGCGGAACAGCACGAGAGGAATTCTTTATTTCAAAATTACCCTTAACTTCGTATGTGAGATCAAACAACAGGCTCAACTTGCATTTTCCCTGTTACGCCTTATGTATTTGAGAACAAACCCTCGCTGTCTTCATCATGCACAGCATTCAGCGAAGGGGCCTGTCACGTCCTGCGTAATCCGTGTTTTCAGTCATCATTTTTCTCTGCTTTATTCTAAACTCCTCTTAGGCTTATACTGCCCTTTCTCACAAGTACTTTCCCAATCATGGAAAGTACTCTCACAAGCTTTATCCCATGCCACCTAGCCATCAGATTCTTCGACCGATATATACATAAGTGAATCGAAAATCAAAAACAGGCTGTCTGGCCTAAGCGATTAAAAACGGAATAATCCCATTTTCAGCACAGTGAAGTACTCGCGGTATTTACCTCGACTTAGCACTATTTTTTAGGTGACTCTAGGTGCTATGCGAAAGATGGTGCAGCCGTCAAGGGCAGCCCTATGTTTTTCAGTCGAAGGCAACTGCGTTCTACTCACGGAATCGGGCTGAATTTCACTGGGAAGGTTCATAAAGAAACGTTTTAAAAATGTTGAAATTCGAGAGGCCACCCGTTTCCAAAATGTGCTCCCGCTCTGGCTACCGAGTTTTAGGACCGGCAGCACCAGTGATGAATAGAAGCTCCTGTGTGTAAGTCCGCCTTTGCTCAATATTTCCCATATTACAATAAAGTGTATGCTAAAGGCATGCGTCATCAATCCATGAAAAGGCAGGATAAAAATGGCATGAATAACCAGCGCCCATAGACAACAAAAGCAGGTTCTCCATGAGGACATCAACGCAAGGCCTGCCGATAAAACAGACATTCTTGCGCTCAAGAATAAGCCAAAACTCTAATTTTAAATTCCCTCTCAAGAGAGCCGAACGAAGAGAGATTACAAAGCAAACGGCCTGCCACTTAGTCGCTTTCTTGCGTTTTTTTCTCTTATTTCTCTTGGCACGAAATGCAGAGAGGACGTGGACTTTCGTGGCTGTACTGCTAACGCATTGGCAAAGTTCACTTGGTGACTAAATTAGAAACTTTCTCCGGCCTCGTGGTACCGAAATTTGCAGCACGCAGTGTGTGGAATTAGGACATCCTAAGAGTCCTTTGTATTACTTCTTTCTTCTGTGGTTAACGTACGTTTAGTTTCGACCTAGTTTTCGACCACGCTTCTGATTACGAAAGCAGTTCTCATTTCACAACCGCAACTCAGACACATGCTAGCAAACCTAAAAGTAGAGTTTTGCTTTTTTTGCAACGACACAACTGGCGAGGGCGCATACATGGGGGGCGTAATGACGAGAGTTTCGCGGTCGCATGTCGCGCCCAATAGACGTCCGTAAACTCAATGACCGATGAGAATCAGACACGCTCTCATGGACTCAATAAACGGTCATCGTCGAAAACCGGAATATCACCCTTTGAACCTCGCCTGGGCACGTGTGCGTGGTCGATTGGGTAATTGCCCTAGTCCCATAGAGTGCGGACATTTTCAGACATTTTTGGCGTGTATGTAGCCGTAATCCTGGTGAATGACCACGCTTAGAGCAACAGAGCCAGAGTAACGGCTTACAGGAAATGAGATGGAGGGTCTGCGAGCAATAAAGCTCAGCCAATCAATGACTGATTGAAAATTTAAATCATGATGTTGTCTCGCTCGAAACAGACATCACGCACTATGCAAAGGAAAAAAATGCCTCTAAACGTAACAAAAAATTCAACGTTTATTCTGTCTCCTTTATCTTGTCGCTATCGACCATTCAAGAGAATGTTGCCCTTTGTTCCTTAAAATGAAATTTCTCTCTGGTGGGGAGTCATTTCTGGTGAAGATATGTTATCGACAATACAGGTTTACGAAATGCGCTGAGCGAAAAAAAAATTATTTGCAGTCAATCACGCAAGTGAATCACCTGAAATATTTGAAATTGTTTGGCAACGAGGACGTTTCATTAGCTGGTAACAATGCCATGCGGTTGGGTAGCCACGCAAAGCAACAATGCTTTTTTTTCATGAACATGCATATGAAAATTGGATTTGGGGAAAGGAAATGGCGCGCCATCTGTCTCACATATCGAGTACCACCTGAACTGTGCCCTAAAGGACGGGATAAACCAGGAAGTTAAAGAAGAAAGGAAGAAAGAGGTGCCGTAGTGGAGGACTCCGGAATAATTTCGACCACCCGCGGATCATTAATGTGCACTGACATCGCACAGCACACGAGCGCCTTAGCGTTTTGCCTCCATTGAAACGCTGTCGCCGTGGTCGGGTTCGAACCCGGGAACTCCGGATCAGTAGCCAAGCGCCCTAACCGCTGAGCCACCGCGGCGGGTGGCTCATATCGTTAACGTCTCTGGGCATATCGTTAATGTTTCCGGGCAATAGTACTTTGCAAATTTTATGATCTTCACTTCAACTACCGCGCTATGATTTTAATATTAACGCTAACTTTCAAAGCATTTCCTATTAGAGGAATATTCACTCGACCTGGATACGCCTGGCTAATGTTATCGCGTTTCGAGAAAAAGAAGGAAATATTCATGAGTGCAAGAAGCGCTGTTGAAGAAAAATAGTCGACGCAGAAAAAGGATTTTCCGTTCGTGTTTCGCTTGTTATTCCAACTGATGCTTCGCGGTTTTCATGATTTTTTCGTATTTTTTTATCTTGTGTATTTCCGAGACTGGTGAAAAATTTCCGCTCGAACGTCGCGCGAGGCAGGCTGCGAAACAGGATTGAAATCGATATCAGACTCCGCGCCGGGTTCTTCTCGTCTGATCGGCCTGATTGAGGCCCCACCCACGCGGTGTTACGAACCCACCGTGTCCTACAAAGCCATCGGCGCGCCGAACGAACAGAGCACAAATGGCGAGAAAAGGTCACCCCATGGAATGAACATGAAAGCGGGAAGAGGCCTCTTACTGGCTGCCTCTCCTGTCTTTATAAGAAGCTTGTTCGCTGGGAGAAAAAATAAAGGGTGACGAAGGAGTCCTTAAAACATTGAGCAGAGCCGGCACTTTTTTTCTTTTCGACTGCGTCTGGTTGTCAAGGTATCCACAGCGTAAACTCTGCATGCCTGCCCAGATGCGTTTATTTCTTCTTCTGCGAATGCAAATGCAGCGTGTCTCTGCCTTTTGATGTTTGGTTACAAATGAAGTAGAAGGTGACTGCACCAGCCTCGTTTACACATAGAACTACGGTATATCTGCACTTTACGAGCAACTTTCTCGTTGCGATGTAGGGTAGCATACTGGGCGTCGCCTCTTAACCTCTCTGCTTTTTCATTCATCATTCTCTCTCTTCTCGTTGCAATAAATCCGCTATTCGTATCTACTGCACGCCTGCCGTTATATTAGTAAAATGAGAAAATTCTCATTAATTTGTTTGCGCTGGGAACGCAATGCTGAAAGCCACGATAGGTAAGCAACAGTCTGTTATGTACTCCCCAAGTTTGTATTAGCGAACCTGAGCCACATTCCGAGAATGTCGGCTTTACTCAACTGCGGCTGTCTCCTTTGTGTGAGCATGCGCACTGACAGGGATGCACCGGCAGGAATGGAGGAGGCAAAGCAAAAGAGCTAGAAAAACTGCGAAAGAGGCCTCTTCAGGAAGATCCTTATCCAGTGACCCCTATAGCACCGGGTGGGATCCTATTGACGCGCATCTCAAGACGGTGGTGGGAAGCGAGACGCGTTGGCAAACAGCAGACAGCGCCTTTTACACGGACGAGTGGCCAGCCCGGCGGCAATGCGGCGGGTCGGTGCAATGCCGCACCCCAGTCTCAGGAGGGACAGCTTCTCAGATAACGCTGCTAATGCTCTGGGCCAGTGGCGCAACCTGGCGGCGTTCCACGTAGCCACGGGTCCCAGCTTCGCTCTTCAGCTCCGCATTTTGGTGCTTTTTTTTTATGTACGGCAGAGTGGCCCTCGTCAAGGAAAAGGTATTCACGAGTGTCTCAATGCGCTAGAAGAACCGTTCCTCTACAGAGTTCCCAATGGCCCAACACAATACAAACGCCTTTGAGTCTGTAATGACGCGATGATCAATACCTTAAAAGCTTCCACCAAATGTTTCACCAAGTTATGTTTACGTTTTGTGTACCCACCATCAGAAGATATATACCATCGAGTTTCCTGCAGGGGTACTGATTAAGCTGTGGACCAAAAAAGGCTCCCCAGCCAGCCGTCTTAGTGCGGAAAGAAGTTCAATGTAGAATCCCAGCAATACAATGCGACTTTTACACGTAGGCAATAGATTTATTAACCGCCAGCGGCTTCTTAAACGGGGACAGCATATCAACGTCACAAGTCGAATGAGATATTAGACGAGTGAGATTAAAACTAAACAAAGTCGAGGAACCACAGGCCACTAGCCAACGTCTCGAAAACAAGGTTCGTCTTGGTACAAACTTCGCTTTTTCGAAACGTTGGCTAACCACCTGAGGCTCCCCTCGAATATTCTTTGTTCTGTTTTGAGATGTCAAGAATGGCACATTCTTTCTTTCTGTCTGCATTACAGGATTGACTAGCTGTGCACAGCGTCCAACGTTGTATAAAGCTAGCGTCAGTTTGAGAGGAAAGGAAGTCTGCTCTGCTGTATCTTCAGCCTCATGACTGCCAATATTAGGGGCCATGATCATTGTAATATAGACTTCAAATATTGTATTTATTTAGATATTTCCCTACGCAAAAAAAATGCAGAAGATCCTTACTTTAAAATGCAGTGAAAAAAATTAGGTTGGGCACTGGAAACATGGTAGAAAAACATGAGATATTGCTGCCACTAATACGCCGTAGTCTTCAACAGAACGAAATGCTGAAAATAAGGCACGTCATGTCGAATGTTAGCCCTCTATATACGGCTACTCCGGTTAGTCTATTAGACATGTGGGGCTAACACATGCAATATCGATCATAACTTCTTAAGTTGGAAAGCATATAGTTGCATCTGAGGAGTGGCTGTGAATGCCGCTAGCTGCCTTTTAATATCAGGGTGAATGATGCCTTCTGGGAAGCATGCATTACTATAGTGCCGGATCGTAAGTTCTGCAGGAAGATACGACGCTCGCGGGAAGTAATTAAATGGACACCACAGCAGATTCTACTACGTTAGATTTGTGCACGCCTAGAAGAGAAAATCTCCCGTATATTCGAGATCTAATCTGGAAGACGAAGGGCAAGTAGACTTAGTGTCCACTTTCAATCACTGCAGTTGTCACAGGACACCGGTATTTAACGAGTTAGGTTAGGAGTTTAACCATAAAATTCGAAAGGTTTCCGTGGTGTTTCATGCGAGTTGGATGTAAAGCATAAGTCACCGCGTTGCCGGGCACTGCGTTCGAAGAACCCACCGGAAAATTCGATTGTGGGATCTCAAGAGCATACTTAAGGCGAGCCGTTGACTTGCCGGTCAAAACATTGCATAAAATCTATGTGATTGATTTAAGTGAGTATGCGTTAGCATTCTCAGCTGCAGCAGCTGGCAGTTTCATGCCGTGCGAGCGGGTGGAGTCATACAGACCGTCAGCCACCCTGTGACACGCTGTACCCCCGTTCCGCGCTCTATAGATCCAATCCAGCAATTACAGTCCGAAAAGTTTTAACCCCTTTGTATTCTTCCCCGCCCGCCAACCGTCTCCTCCCATACTCTTTTCGTCCTCTCCTTTCGCACTCACCTTCTCTTTCCACTCCCCTGCATGTGAGGTGGATATATCACACTTTCTCCTGTTTTCTACCTCCCGTTCGAGGCTTCAGTGGGACGGATGGACGGACAATTTTCCCGACATGGGAGCTCTAATGCTGACTCATTAAAATTAATAAGGGACCCGTAGACAGCTCAGGGTGAACGCGACGGCCTGGTGAGACGCAATTCTCTGCCTGCTAAGGCTGGTGTACAGCGCAGTTCATTGTATTTTATTTTGTGTGGCGACGTCAGGAGCATTTGCCGTGGCAGGGGAACACCTAATGCACCTGTGAAACTACCGAATAAGGAATGTTCATACCCATCGATAGCTCGCGCTGGAACAGGAGCGGAGACGGCAAAAGCGTAGAGTTGCATGCCCCGGAGAAGGCGTTAAGCTTCATCGTTAATAAGTTTGGCAACCTTTTGGGCTGATCAGCTGTTAAAAAACTTCACTCACGCGTTCTCGGTAAACCTGAATTCTTCGGGGGCTTTTAGATATGGACTAATTCATTTGTAATAATGAACGTTGCAAAGCATCCAATCTGTTCCTTTAGTTTGCATGTATTTGATGTGTCAATGAAGTAAACGTGAAACGATTGTAGTGAACTGTGCGTTTGTAATTTAATGCCAATGTCGCGTTCTCCAAACCCCTGAGATCTACTGCCATTTTCAACACGAGCACCGACAACAACTTGCACTCTGGGGCCTCATATTTTGTGTCTATTGTTTTCCGGTTCATTCTTTTTGGCCCTTTATTATTGATAGCCCTGATTTCTGACGCCATGATTGACACCAAGGCTAGCAATGTCAGCGGCCTCGTCCTGTATGCAAGGCAGGGCTGTCCAGCGTCAACGACACAAAAATATTGAGTCGCGAAAAGAGTATTCCGAACACTGCTCATCTTTACCATTCTGACCGCGATACAGGATAACGTGATAGTTAACGACCACATCTCTATTCTATCCGATGTACGCCGAGGATAAATATTTTAAAAACATGCATTATACGATGTTTATTCTTCATGAGCCGTACAACCAGGGAGATTAGGCGAGCAGCAGAAGCGACACACTGGTATGAAGTATTCCGCGGCCGGGTGTGAATCGCATTTAAAAAGGAAATTACAAAAACTAAATACCGCTGAAGCGATGAGAGTGCGATAGTTCCTGACAACGAGTTTTGAGATTCCTCTTTATGCGCCTGTCTATTATGAACTTATTCTTACGTCCATATGTCCTTGCTTATTGTTATGGTCTTATTTCCTTGCTGCGTCGGTATGCCCACCATTGTTGTGTATTGGTCATTTATTCTCTTTATTGATTATTTAGAATTTATAGCCATTATGTTTGCTCATTCCTAAGTACTTAATGGTCATCATCAACTATTGTTAACATTCATAACCTGTCCACTGCGCTCTCTATGTTTTGTACTGTGTATTGTGCATTCTGCGTGTTCTAGCTGTGTGGTACATTAATGAGAATTAGGCCGTTAGTTGGGATTTCTTCATGTATGCGAAAAAAGTGGCTTATGCCGCTGTCAGGCGCCAACCTCTCCTTTTATGTCCAAGTAAATGAATAAAAAAAGGTGCTCGTGACACCTGCACCCCATGGGTATAGTTATGTACGCATTTTAATATCCTGCTGAGAAACCAGTAATAGTCCAACTCCATTACATCCACATAACTTTTCGGAGGCTGAGCCCTGTAACTGGTACCACGAGTATAAAACAATCACTGAGTATCACAGGCTATCAGAAATGTCTCTTGTATAAAGCCTGGGGAAAATTAGATGTAGATCTGTTAGCTACAATTGCTGAGCATCTCTGCATCTCGGGAACCATTTTTCCCTTTGTCAAACTGCGCCAAGTGCTAAGGTCCCGTACGGAAAAATTCCTGACTTATATTACGACTCTCAAAGCGCAATAAAGCTTTGTATAGAATGGATGGAAGGCTCAGTGTCATAAAGGCCTTCACCTCCCAGATAGTAACATTATGGAAAAGTGTGACTCTGACTAGCGATCTGCCCAAGAGAACGCTCCACTAAGTGCGTTCGCTAAAGCAACGTTCGTTTCCTCAGTCCTGACCATGGCTGCACACTAATGTGAAAAATCAATAATGTCGGCAATATTCATTCTCTATGACAGAATAATAGCGCTAAAACGACAGTCTGAACTTTTTCGCCAACATAGAAATGGGTGAATAAGCTGAAATTGGCCAACGTGCGGAAAGAGGTCTTGACAAGCTTCAACTTGCTATTCAGCACTTTGATATTATCAATATTCTCACACATAACGAAATCAATTGTCAGGAACTCGTATCTCTAAAGCACCTACGAAAAGTGAAATGATTTAGGAGGAATAATTTTAGGTGCCTGGGGAGTCACGCGCTTCCTGAATAAACAAGTTTTTCTTCTCTTCCTGCTTTCCTTTCGGTTCTTCAAAGCTAGATGCACCGAGAAAAAAATTCGACAAAGGTGCACTGTAATGTGGCCCACTGTGCAGCTTGTCAAATAGCCGCGGGAAACAGGAGACTGCAAATAAATTCAACAGGCTTAGACGAATGAACAGGAATGGGAGCCGTTCGGCGGGAGAGAAATCAGTTCACAAGACACGTACGGCGAGCGAGGAGAGTACAAATAGAGCAACCCGAAACGTAAGAGAACAAACCAAGCGTTACTGCAAGCAGGCACTGTAGCAGTCTTTCTTCACGGAACACTGTCCGCTGCCGGTCTTCAGGCAGATGTTCTCTAGAAAACATCGTGAGAACCAGGCTTCATTCAATGTCACACTTTGAACTCGCTACCGCGTTACAGTTTCGGCTTGTCCAGTCAGTCCTCTCAAAATGTGATTGAACTTCCGCCGTGCAAAGACGGCCATCATGAGCGGCAGAAGCTCAGAGGTTGAGAGCTGCGCGCATATCGAAGGTCGGCCACAGTTTTGCCTTCGAATGAAAACGGGCACCGACAAGCACTGTGTAAAAAGGAGTGAGGAATTTTTTTTCTCCTTTTTGGTACTGTACACCTCTATTTTCTCCCTCCCTGACAAGATTGCGGGAACAAATAGTGCTCTCCTTTTCCCGCTGCTGTGCTCCCGCCGGTGGTTTTGCTGGTAGTTGGGCCTCGGGTCGTAAACCTCTTTGCCAAGGAGAACCGTAAAACGCCGCTGGAGTTTCAGTTGGGCCTTGACCGCATTGAAAACAAGGCCATGCCATGCCAGGCTAGTGTGCGCTCCACACTCGAGCGCTCACCCGATACTCAGCGTATTCTGCAGAAAGGTGCTAGTCGTCCTGGTTTTTGCGCAAAATAGCAACACGCGCCATTTTTTTTTAAGATTTTTTAAATTGGCTAAACTCATTGGTTTCCTTTGGGTACGTGTTTAATTTATTGAGAACGCAACGAGCGACGTGGTTCAGTAAAGCCATGTACTTGCGATAATAATATGCAACCTTTGTCCATAAAGTTCCGAGACTGAGTCTATTTAAAAAGATGCGTTTAACACTGAAATCTTTCGTGCAGTACCCCTTCGAAATCGCCTTCCTTGCAGTCTATACACAGCTTCCAACGGTTCTTGAGGTCTTGGAAACAGTTGGAAAACGCTTCTTTTGGTAGGACTGTCCACTCTTTTGTCGTGGCGCCTTGAATGGCCTCCATGCTATCCATTTAGCGACCTTTTAGGGCTCTCTTCACACAAGAAAACAGGAAAAAATCGAATGGAGAGACGTCAGGCGAGTATGGCGGATGGAGAAGTGCAGTAATGTTGTACTTGGCGAGAAATTTTGTCCCGCTGAGATCTGTATGCGGCCTTGCGTTATCGTGGATAAGGCTCCACTGTCCAGATGCCCACAAGTCAGGGCGACGGCGTCGCAGTCCATAACGAATGTGTTGGAGCACGCGGATATAAAACTCCTGATTAACTGTCTACCCTTAAGGGACGAACTCGTGGTGTATGACACCTCTGGCATCGAAAAAAACTATCAGCATCGTCTTTGTTTTGATCTTCTGTCACCGCACCTTTCTCGACGCCGGAGAGCTTGTGGACCGCCATTCGGCACTCTGCCCCTTTGTTTAAGGATCCTATTGAAAACTTCATGTTTCGTCTTCCGCAATGATGCTGTCGACGAATGCAGCATCCTTCTCTGCCTCTGAGAGCAAATCAGCGCTCACAGATGTCCGCGTGTCCTTCTGGTCCTGTGTGAGGGAGTGCGGCACAAGTATGGCATTCAGCTTTTGTTTCCCCAAGTTCACACGCAAAATTTGGTGACATGTTTTCTTACTAATGTAGAGAGCTTCTGATAGCATGCGGACTGTAATGGTGTGGTCTTGCTGTAAGATTTCCCTTATCCGAGCCACGCTGTTTTCATTCCGTGAGGTTTAAGATCGCCACTGCCTTGTGCCGTCTTGTCTTCCACCGACGTCCTCTCGAAAACGAACCTCTTGTGCAACTCGAAAACTCGCACCCGCGATAATGTCTCGTTGCCGCAAGCGTCCCGAAGGAGCTCATACGTCTGTGTGGCAGTCTTTGCAAGATTCACACAGAATTTTGTGTTTACACGCTGTTCGAGGTGGACGTCCATCTCTCTACATTCACTCACAGTAGAATGCGCAGACGACTAGTGACAACGTATTTTTCTACAAGTACAATCTAGCGTCTGCCACAGCAATTAACATAAACAACTCAGGTTAGCCCGAAAAGATGGCCCTGCACATACGCACCAACATTCGTTTTGGAGAATCATTTCTAGAGAAGAAAATAAATCAGTCTCGAAACTTTACGGACAAAAGTTGTACTTGCATGAATTTGCTCTATAATTTACTTTGTCAGGATCAATTTTTAATTCATTGGATATTTCGCAAACTGCACATAACAAGGGTAATCTTGTTACCATTACAACTTTCTGTTTTGCGTACAAGTTTAGTGCGTGCTCTCAACGACTGCTCCCCTTTCGCCCCCTCCCCCTACATCCGGCTGCTTTTGGAGGACAGATCCCTCTATTACTACTCGTACTCTGGCTCTTCCATCAACTTGATGTTGGCGAGGTGTAGAGCCACCAGTGACTAAGGACATACCACAGAAAGTGGGCAAACAAAATATTGTTATATTTCTCTACGGAATAAAGGAGCATTCGCCAGCCATGCCAGCGACTTGCGCTCTTAAATAAGCTACTGCTTGGCAATAGTAGCGCCACATCGCGGCGAGCAAGCGAAAAGACGTGTCAAAAGAGGTTGCATTCTAAAATAGGCGATGTGGCTGGCATTAAAACAAAACAGACGGTGGTCTTGTATTTAGCCATGCAGCGCTTCAGCACGACGCCCACAACCTATGTTTACATAGAATATAAAACTGAAGAATATAAAACAATAACATTTGCTGTTCAGTTTTAACACACTAGAGAGGATGTTCTACAGAAAGGCACCCTATTTCCCGTTTTTATACTCAAGTAGTGCTTCCAAGATTACCTGGCTGCTCATGTTAGTCCTCGCGTTCAGAAAGCAAAGTTATGGGATGCACGGTTTCACCACTTCCGAAGAAAATTGCCAAAAATAAAACAACGCGAGAATAGCCACATTTCTTTCGTTATTTTTCTCGTCATTCACTACGCCATTTATACACAAGAAAAATCCATTCTAGCAGTTTCCTACTGTATTTACCCCAAAATAAAACGCGAAATCAAAACAGCAGGCACAAGCTTTACGAGCTCCGTTCTTACTCCGTTGATTTCCGCCGCAACTTGCCATAGCAGCCAGGACATACAATGTCATCAGAATCGTTGCATTTTGGGCCAGTTTGTACTTCATACTTTTGGAACCAATTGAGCACACACAAACGGGACATCAAGAAGGACATACGGAGGCGCAAACTTCAACTGGATTTTAATAAGGGAGTAATTACTCATTGGCATCCACCCAAGCGCAACTATACGGCTACAAAGGAAAGCTAACAAAGAGCTTTGTCAAAAACTTCGCAGTCAAAGAAAAATTTCGTCTTGGTCGTACTCCATCTTGGGGATTCCTATAAACATTTGATGAACTGGATTTTAATGTGATCGCCCAAAATATATGTGCTCTCAAAATTCAGGATGATCATTCAGATGTGATAACTAAGAGTTGGCTGGTACTTCATAGCTTTGAAAATAATTGAGCACACACAAAACGGGACGTCAAAAGAGACATACACAGGCGCAAACTTCAACTGGATTTTTATTGTGATCGCCCGAAATATGTGCTTTCACAATCATAATGATCATTCAGATATGACACAGAAGAGTTGGCACTGCTCTACTGCCCCATATTCTTCAATGACCCGCCTGAACTCCTGCGCACCAAGTTCCAGCAGTCGTGTATGAAGAAGGGCAGCAAAAGAAAGAAAAGCTATGGCCCAAAGTTTTTTTTAGTAAACTTTGCCTCCAGAATCTAAGACCTTAAATTTAATTTCCAAACTGGATGCATCGCAAGCTCGTCCCGCGAGCCAATTATATAGGATCCACTCTTCTTCCACTTTTGTGAACTTTCCCTCCGATATACCGCACTTCATCGTTCGACAAAGAAAGGACGAAGATACGCCAGCACCCGCACGCCCGTATCGGAAGTGTATTTGCACCCGCAAACGTTCGAGTTTTAAAGCTCTGATTCCACTGGCTCTACAAAGAGAAGACAGATAGAGAGAACTAGCCACTGCACTATTGAAGTTTACTGCCGAATGCGGGAAAATGCTCATCGCGTAGCTCTACCGCAACTTCCAGAAAAGTCGAAGTGACCGCGAAAAAAAGGATAAAGGTGTGCAACCAGTGACTGCATTCTTTCTCGCGCAGCCCGCGTAGCTGGCGTTGCTAAAAAAAACGTAGCAACGCAAACCCACTTTTGGCGCGAGAGGGCTGAAAAGAAACTTCACGCTGTCCCCGAACAGGGAGCGAATTTATTTAGGACAACGCTGCTGGAGCGTAGGGAGTGAAGGGTGCGTGGAGAATGGGGCTTAAAACGCCGCTTCGGGTAAATTTTGCGGAGCGCGGATAATTAATAGGAAATTGCTCGCCCGCATGCCTGTAGCGCGCGTCGGAGCAGAAAGGGAGTTGGCTTAGCGGCTCTCCCGTGCTCCTCGGGCACTCAGAACTTTTTTGTGTGAAAAGAGGGTCGAGTGGGGCGCCTTCCGTTCAGCCGAGTGCAGAACGTGGCAGTGCTTACGGGCAGCTTAGTGCGTAATGGGGATTCCGCGGAAAAGCCCGCTTCCTCTTCCGGTTCCGAAGCCGGCTCCGCTGCCGCCGCCTCCACGGTTCCGGCGGTTTTGACGTGCACGGGCATTAAACGTTTGCCTAGTCTCAGGTGACAGAAAAAAAGGGTGCGCGACGCCGAACGCCATGCCGCTCGCTCTGTGGCTGATTGCGCTCCTCTGATTCATTTTGGGAACGCACGTCATATCTCACAGCCCTGTTCTCGACGCATGATTAGTGGCCAACCTCCGAACGGTGAACTGTGACAAGAAAAGTTTACCTCGTAGTGCTGCCCTACTGAGAACTCTTAAAGGACTATGGACACGTATTTTTTTTTCTTCGAGATTGTTATTTTATTGCGTAGGTAGGGGTTCAGAACAGTGGATATTAGACCTGGAAAGCTCGAGCGCAAAGTAATTATTTATTGCCAGGCCATTTAGCACAGTCAGTTTCGGTTTCGATCTCGGAGGGCACACGCATGGCGTGACGTCAACGTGATGTAGGAGGCCCACACAAGCGCCCCCTGACGGCAAGGTCGTGGCCACGTCTACGCACAATCCAGTGACGCGTACAAGGACCTTACGGAGCAATGATCAAGAAGGTTTCGACTCGCCAGGATGCCTAGCGAAATCCAGCCTTGTGCGTCACGGCGCTCTGCTACGCGTCATATGTATCTGCATGACGTCACGTTGTTTATATCACATCGACTGCTCGTCGTGGAGAGGTCGCTATCGACGGGTATAGAATGGTGAGGTCTCTGTACTACCGGTGGTTAAAACCAAACTAAAATATCTTCTCGGCCAATGGAAGTGTTACTATTTACCTGTGGGCCATCTCCGTATAACAAGGAAGGCGGTCATATTTGTTTCTGACCTTCATGATTTCGTGTCTATCGTCCTTTAAATCTGCAGGATTGGGTCCTGCTGATCTGAATGCGTTTGCACGAGCGGAATTTTGATTTCTGTACTTTGTTCCATGCCTTTTATTGGCACTTTCCCCTGGATCGCCTGAATTGTATGATTTTCAGCAAAAAGGAAGCATTTATGTGTTGTTTTTTTCTCTGGTATAAAGAGGGGATCTGTTATTCTTCAACCTAATAAAAATCATGCAAAGTGCATAAATTAACGCACTTAAGTTTTATCTCTGGAACAAAATGTGGATTTTTCGCTTGATGGGACTACTGAAAAGGATGCGGAGTCTATGAGGATATAGCATGTGCTTGACATGAAGCCTCTTCGAGTTCCTTGCTGCCGAGAAGTAGGATGGCTTTTTACTATTTTTCATGTTATACTGTATCCGGGTTAGATCTTGCCTCAACAAGTTGCCGTAGGGTTCATTGGTAGATTATTATAGCCAGGATACGAAGGCAGCGTTGCCAAACAGCAGGGATAATGCAAAGTTTTTAAAGAGGGCTTTGTCGCGCTCTGAACACGATTGTGACTGCGGGCGATTCTGATGGGGATTATGAGTTATTCGAAAAGCAACTAAAGGGCGATAGCTATATGAGACCCTCTCCAATGTAAGCGGCGCCTTGCACTGTAAACCAGAACCGCTGACCTAATATATTGGCAAACGGAATACCATCAACGGGCTGCGGCAAATACAAAATGCAACGAGGGCTGCCGTTGTGGCGAACTCCCGATTAAGTTTGACCACTTTTAGTTTAAGACGCATTGGCTGGCTTGTATTTCACCATGCTGAGGCAGTAGCAACACGGAGAAGACAGATTCAAACGCAGGCTGGTTCCGGTTCTTTAACGTACGCGGACATCGCAGATCACAGACGTTATTGTATTCCGCCTCTACCGAAACACAGCCAGCATGGCCGGACCGTGCCTGCACGAGCAAGAGGGTCGCGGGAGAATTATTGTTTTCACGTCTTCTGCAGGGAGCGCAGTGAAAAGTCTGGGAGTTCTTACTTCTACACTAAACTGACACTTTCGGACACGTGTTGCTTCATAGGCGCATCGCATTCGTTAGGCATCGAGAAAAAAAAAGAAAAAACTCAAGAACTAAAAACAGACACAACTGCTTTTCTTTTGGCTGAAAATACAACATGCGCGTCTTTTTTCTATTGCTACTACTGGCGGGCCGTCCAATAATGCTATAACGAAGGAAGGACGACTGCATTCATGTTTCAAAACAGAGATTGGAGACCTTACACAAGGAGCACTAACGCCGAAGAAATCACTGCCAGAACCGTGTTCCTAAGTTACTCTGCTCAGTGGCGATAAGTGGTCGGGGCAAGGCACATTAGCAGCGTCGAGGCAGGACCGACAGGATAGTAGGTACGCGAGGTCGACAGAGAGGAATTGAACTCTGCCTCTACCACTCATGTGTAGCACAGACTAGAGTGGACCCTCGACAGCGCTGGCCCAACTCCCCTGTCGAGCGATTCCTGTTCTATTCTTCTTGTTTACCACTCGAAGAACACGTTGCAGTTCGCGGAAAGTGAAGATGACTAGGAAACCACAGTGCTAGAAAAATCTCCAACATTTCGGGAAATCTGCATGCAGGGTTCGGTCTGGTCCGAGAATGGTGAAGAGCTTGGGAAGGTGCACGGGTGTTCATTCGCTAATGCGCTGCGCTGCAAAGACCGGGGTTCTCCACACCGGCCAACATTTCTCTGGCTGTCATTATATGGTGTCTGTACCGTGGGCGACAACGGCGGTGGCCAAAGAACGAGGAAAATCGATCCACTGAAAGCTGCTATCTGTAGGGAAAGAGGCGGTCATTTGCTACACCTTTTGCTGGATTGAGGATCTGTGATTTCGCTCTTTTGTGCAGTATAGACAGCCCTTAGAAAAATGATTTATGGACATTTTCTAGGCTTTATTGCTAAGTATAGGTATTTGCCGTGGTCAATAGACATTTTATAAACTGCCTGTCAACCAAAAGTCTATAAACCCACCAATTTCTTTTCGCGGATAGACAAAGTACGAATCTCAGATTCGTTTTACCTTAAGATATCCTATTGATTGTGTATAGGCCGAAGTCTGCAAGATTCCAATCTTCTTTTATCATCAAAAAGAGTTCATAGACTGTGCAAAGGCAAATATTTTTTAAGAATCTCAGTTCTCTCTTATCTAAAGACAATTTCCAAATTTTCTGTACACCGACGTCTTCAAGATTCAATTTTTTTTTGTCCGTAGAAAGCCTATCCACTTTCTACAGATCCAGAACGGGAAGATTTTATTACATGAAGAATTTCAATATGTGCGCGCCGCATCCATGCATGTGCCAGCGTTTGTGTTAGATATGGATTCGCTTGCTTTATTTCTGGTTCAAGTTAACGCCACAAGGCTGCCATAAACGGCTGCGTGACTTGCAGGGAAGAAATTACAAGGCTTGTGCGTTATCAAGGATCGCCGCAATACTTTTTAAGTACAATAATTTTGAAACTGGTTTTATCATAGCACGCAATTAAAAAAAAAACATTACTCAAAAGATGGCTCTCAGTTACAAAGTTGTGTGAAAGTAATTTACAATTGTCGTTTATAAGATCTAAAGCTCATGATGATTGGCTTTTTTGAGTATGGTTAACGGCCAAAGAATGTCTCGCGTATGCAGAGCGCTCGATCATTTCGCAGCAATGCGGAAAAAATTGTAAGGGAGAAGCATTCCTCTTTTCGCGTGTTCTGTATGAGCCCACCTACTTTCCTTTTCTCTTAGCTTGAAGCCGCACTGCCGTTCGTATACAGGCCCTGAAGCTCCTTCTCCTCACCGCAAATGGGCAGGCGGATGAAAAAGGTGGGCTAATTGAGCAATAATAGCTTCACAGGAATGAAGATATCAAGAGAAATGTATGCTTACTTGACAGAGAAACAGTCTGCGTCAAAAATGCAGTATACCAGTGCATGCCTGAAGGGTAATAAATTGAGCCAATGAACGCAAGAACGGCCGCTGCGTACAGTAATCAGTATGCAATGAGCAGTGGGCACTTAGCGGCACTAGCTTTAAATAAGGAGCAGTAACAAAAAATTAGTAAATGCCTTGGTTCCTTGCGTACTCATCTGCTAAGAAAACGCCATAAATTGAACAAACAGACGTCAGTGCAGTGGTACTTAAAAATAATAAGCAGGGATTGTAGGCACCCATTGAGATCTCGCCTTTCCTCAGTTGAACTACTGGCTGGTCTGTACTGGAATAAATATAAACATTTTATATTCTTCCTCATCAATCGCTCTCTGCGGGTTTCTTCCCACTCAAAAAATCGCATTTTTTATGTTAGTAGATACCGGTCGATATGGTTTCCCCAAATGCACCTTGATATCTTTATGCAGTGCAGGAAAAATTCGCCCAGCGGAGGTAGCAGCTAAAGCAAAAGACATAGGGCTCTGACGGCACTCTTGTCTCCAGTTCTAAATGAGAAGAGAAAAAATACTAAAAGACAGAAGTGCGTGACCCGCCTTCTGCCAGCAAAACTACCGTTTTTTTCTCACGCTACAGATGTCTTGAACTTTCGTAACAACCTCGGTTCGGCACGTAACTTTTGTCGAGGGCACTCTAAGTAAGTCCTACGGTAGTGGCCAACCAGCAGCCAACACCCGGCCATGAATAAAATAAGCCTAGCAGAACGAAGAAGAGCAGTGTCTTTCTCGTCATTCCTTTGTTTGCCTGTTTCGGCGGTCAATTGCTGAGGCTGGCTGACTGCCCTCTCATATGTGGCAGGGAAAACTCTTTAATCTTATTGGTGGCAGAGTAGCAGCCCCCGGCACGAGTCTAGAAAACAAGATGAGAGGCCAATCGCCTGGGGAAGAGATGGGAGCGAGTGGGCAGTATACCCTTCGGCTGCGAAGCAGAACGAACCCGATAAGGTTCCTTTTTTTTTGCTTCCAGGGGTTTCTTTTTCTACTCAGATTCCTCCTTGTCCGAAACCTTGTTGTTCAGACCAGTGAGGCGGGAAGCTTCAGGTTGGTGGCTAAGCTCTTCATGGCCCCGGACGAAATTCTGTTGAGGTGCTACCTCTTTCATCTTTCGTTTAATTGCGTACAGCGCTCATTTGGTGTTATTGTACTCCTGGCATTAAGTTCGTTCAAGTAATACAGACTGCTGAATAAAATAAAACTAAAATTGTGCCCAGATCTTGGGGAAGTTTCCGCTATATTGATGCACTTTGTCAATTTTAATAAAAATAACATAACATAAAACCTTTTTTATCTACCTTCTTTTTGCACCTTCTGTGCCCAAATGCTATTTTTGATACTCACTAGAAGTTGCGGAAATGAACCATTTAAGATATTGCATTACTTGTGTAAAATTATGCTCTCTTAGCTATAGTACGCATAATTGCAGTGTGCAATAGAATCTAAATAACAAACAGCATTGTGTTGTAGCTCTGTACTTAGACATGCATTCAGAAACCTGAAGTGTATTTAATACACAAAACACCACTTTTCCCAGAACGTAGTAGCAAGTATGAAGGAGTACAACAAAGACAATTTTTTCTCGAGTCTAGAAATGAGCGCTGAAGCGGACACCCCACTGCAATCAATGCGAAAAAAACTTTCGACTATTAGTTAGAATAATTAAGTCTTGAAAAGACAAAGGTGCTTGAAGGAGTGCGCCTTGTAACTACCGTTTCTTATCTAGATTCAATTTTCATTCAATAGCTTATTTCTAAATATTCTAGAGGATCCCCAGGAGAAAGACGAGGGAGAATCTTGAGAAGCCCTGGGTCCCTTTTACAAGCAACAAGCAATAAACAGCAAGCGTACGAACTAAACCGAAAACTAGTGCGCATGCTCTCGTCTTGTGCGCAGTTCGCACTTTTGATATTTCTCACGGTGTGTGAACTGGTTTTCAGGAAATCCACTACGGTGTGAATTTAGCAGTGAGTTATTTTCGTGACTGCGGGAATTGTTTCATTTCATTCTTCTGTTTATTGAACCACACGAAAGCTCGCTCTTTTCTGAAGAAAAAAGAATCCAGTATAGGTAATTATTTATGTCTTATAACGTAGGTAGACACTGCTAAGGGCAGTAATTTGGGTACTACGTTGGGTTATGAATGGCCGTATATATAATCAGGCAGCTGCATAAAAAACAGGAAATGGCGTTTTCAAACTGTACCGAAGCATCATCCGTCGCACTTGAAGCCTCACAACACGCTAAAGTGTATGCGCGACGAAAAAATATTCTTCGCATTTTGATACGAAGGGTAATACTAATTATTCAAACCGCACTCACAGGAAGAAAAAGGTTTAATCTGATTAAAGTTTCAGTTGTGTTGGGGTGAAAAAATTGGAAACTAAACTTTATGTTCTTACTTAGGCAACACACTTGTTCATTAAAGTTTTGTGTTCCTATTTACTATATCTTCAAGCTTTCTTCGAAATAGACAGGCTCACCGTTAGTAGCAAATAAAGTGAGCGCATCATTGCCCCTGTAAATTCTGTACTTAAACATTGGCTCCAACCAGTTTTGAACGGCCCAGGGTTTAGATAAACAAAAGTAATAAATGGCTGCAAGCTGACGCATAGTTGCTCAGTGTTTTCTTTTTTTTCCCGGAAAGTTCACTATAGGCCTGGCTTTTTTCAACAATGGTTGTAGGGTCTATTCGCATTGAAAACATTTCAAATTTGTTCCATTATTCGTTATGCTTGGTTGTACTTCGACATGCATATATGAATTGGTACCAAGAAAGACATTCATCTAAGCACGCCTCTGCGGAACCGCATTGGAGTTCCAGCGATTTTGCTTGTGAGACTGGTGTTTTGAATGAGTCAGTCGGTGCTATTTCGCTAAATATGAAAAACAGCTTCTGTTTTAGATAATGCGTGAACTCCTTTCAATGCGCAAGCACTACTTACGACAGTAATTCTCCGCTTTCTTCTCTCAGCTCTTACGCACATGAAATGCCTGTGAAGTATATTTTTTATATCATAGGACACGCAAACATACAACTCTGGCATATCGGGTTGAGATGTGTCATCCTTCATTTTTCGTACGCGAAACGACGGTATGGAAAGAAATGTTGAGCAGGGAGAAATATTCATGCAGTAACTTTTGTCCCCTGCAAATTGTATATTTCTCGCAAAGGAAGTAGAAGGCTACAGTATTTTTTATTACTAATATTGTTTTTCATTATAATGTCACCATTAAATACCCCCATTGAATGCTTTTATTGTATTTGACAATTAAACGTAGGCATTACTAGTTGCGAGAATATTGCGCCTAGCCTTCACAAACGTAACGATCACGTGCTATACCAAGGCTATCCTTTTCACTCAGCTGCTTAATGTTTTCAAGATTCTCATTCAGCTATTTATTTGAACTGAAATAACAGAAAAAAAATTTATAGCAAGCAAAAGGCATAGTGTTTAGCTCGCGTTTAGTGGCAGCTTCAAATGAAACGCAACCAATACAGCTGAAACGGGAACAGAAAAACAAAACAAATTAGCTCAGGGAGACTTTATGCTAACGCACCTCATTTACGCCTCTATGTCACATGAACTCCTCGTGCAAGTGTAAATAGGCCATAAGTGCATTCCTCTTCAAGCAGCTAATATTTTGCGTTCCTTCGTACTTTTGTTCATTATACTGTTTGTGTTTAATTTTACGGTGACGGTACGTATACGGCAGGTATTCCCAGCTTCACAGTATTTAGCTTTCAGAGAGTGCCTGCGTATCTTAGCCAGCTTTTGCCGCACCGTTCTCAATTTGGCAGGATATGTCTGCTACGACTGCAGGTTAAGCCTTCGAAACGTTGCAAACACACCCTCATAAATTTATCTCCTGTTTTGTTTCTGTTTTTTTTCTCCCGGCCTCAGAATATATATATATTTTTTTAATTCGAGCGTAGACTGTCTGTAAAACCAAAAAGAAAAGTTTGAAAGCTCTTCTAGGGCACGAAAGGCTAAAATGCAGACTATTCCATACGACAAACTACATGACAAACAGCATGTCTGTACGTGGGCGGACTGCCTCCTACGGCAAGCACGACAATAAAGGTGGTCGCTTTGAGCCGCTGCGCAAGATATGCGAACGTGGATCGTTCATATCTTGCTGTCTCAAGCGGCAGTTGGGGTGTTGTGAAAAAGTACTGGAAGTGTTATCACGTCTGCGCTCCTTTTATTGACTATTCTGGTGACTAGACAGTACAGTCGCCGCGCCTGCTGCGACACCAAGCACGAGAAGCAAGGGCTGTGTGTCTTTCGCGACGTGTTTTGAATGTCTCAGCAGGGGAGAGAATCTCCACCTGCTGCGTGCTTGTTCGCAGCTACACAGCAGAAAACACGACTACCTTTCTTCCGGAACATGAGACGTGCGCAGAATAAGAAAAAGCGACCTAGACCAATGCCCCCTCCCTTTTTCTTTCCTTCTTGAACCGTTGTCTACTTTTGCATCGCCATTTTTTGCGCTGAGGCGTGCAGCACCACCAGTCTTAGGACTGCATATACTCGGTAGTTTCAGGTGGTTTCGACTTAAGTATAGCTACCTAACGAAACCAACCTCTGGCAATTATACGCCAAAAATTAATGCTGCTGGCAGTAGGGGAATTTTGCGAACTTTTCTCTCGGTCTTCTTTAGAATTTTGAACTATTTAGTTTCCATTATTTGTGGTACCGGCCAAATGCTCTGACAGCTTGACTTCCTGCAACAGTGACACCGTAACACTTTCTGTTCAATTTAATTTCCCTCCATGAAGCGGTGTGCAGATTATATCATGCAATATTGCCGGAATTCGTAATTTTTGTAGCTATAGTAGAAGTATTCTAAACTCCCTTATAAAATATCCACCACTATCCGCTTGCGCGACTCAATGCCTCTTCCTTTCGCGTATCGACTATGCAGCAGAAGAAGCCTGGCTTCACTGGGAAGGGCAGAGGGGCATTTTGGTGGCTGCTATGGCAAACACTGTGTAAGTAGCAAGATTTCAGTAAAAGTTAAAAAACAAAAACATTGCAAAATTTTCTGGTGTTTTTTACTGCGGCGAATCACATAGACGCGGTGTAGCCCTAGAACAAAAAAAATCATTTATATTAATTATACTAGCACCTGCAACGGCTGACCTTCGCTTTGGGTGTTCGTGAATTTTTTCTCCTGATTTTTTTTGGCGTTTTTAGCTGAAGTACATTTCTTTCTTCTTTCCTGCAGAAGCGGACAGTGAGCCTGCAGGTTTTTCTAAGACACGCTGCTTGTTCGGGCGTTTTCCAGAATCGGGATCAGAAATGGCGGTCCAGTAGGTTCGTTGTAACCCCACCGCTTTATTTGTCTTTACCATAAGAACTGTATTTTAATAAAGCTCCTTCTCTTCGCCGCCCTCAGCTCCACGTAAAAGTATTCCCGGTCACGATCCTAGCTTTGAATTAAAGTGAGGTGGTAGAGTGAGTTTCTGTATTAGCACTACAAGAGTTTCCAGACTGGCTGTCCTCAACTCTCTGGAGTTTCGCTGTTTCGTTTTGTTCATCTTTCTTTCTCTTTCTCAGATAACATCTCCCTTTCGTTCCCCTATTATGCCCACTTCGGTTGATTTTTATATTATTAAGGTGTATATATGAGTGAATAAAAACAGAATGTAGGCTCTTGAAATTTAGTTTTTATGAATTTATGTTCCTTTTGCCTGTCAGGAAGGAAGGTTTTATATCTATGGCTGAATAATATAACAAATGTGTGGAGTTGTATTTTGACATTCCAGCAACTAAGGCTGTCATGCGCTAAGAAGATGGTTTAATGTGTGTGGCTTGTGGATACTTATTAAAAAGTACTTAAAACTTTATAGCTTTTTAAGAGGTTTGCTTGCTTTAAGAAACTAAGAACACAGTACCTTTGAAGGAATTACTTAGCTCGAATAAGCGAACTGGGGTAGAAAACGTTGCCTTCGTTCAAAATTGCATAACGAATTTTTGTTAGCTTCTTGAGTTTTTGGAATGTGACTATGATCCAGTTTACTGTGAGCTCATCTCTACATCTTTCACAATTAGGTTTTTCTCTTTTCTTGCGAGTGAAGTTCTATGCGCGATATGTATGTCCGATAATAAGCTGTCATTATCACTTCAATGAAGCGTTCTTGGCGTGCATGATTTCCAATTTTCTAGGACTAGCTTAACCACGTGGAGTTTGTTACTTCTTTCCATGTCCAATCAAGGCTGTCATTTATCGATGCTTACTGTGCACAAATTTTGTGCAATTTTTATGCGGTATATCTATTTTTATTGGGCCGTTACAGACTAGTGCGGCACACGCAACAGCACTCTCATCCCACTTCCCACGAATTCAGACATGACTAGAGATCGAGCGGAACTGTATTGTAGGTCCTTTGGTTTCAGCCCTTATTACGCTGTGCATGATGTCTCCTATCGAGGCTTCGATAAAATTTTTGGAGTGTACGCAACACTTAAGCTAAAGGTTTAGGTAATACTTCCTTTAGCATTCCTGGTAATTAATTTTTAAACAGCCACAAAGCCGGTGCAGCATTCAGGAGTGAAAATAAACGTGGCCACGGAAGAAGCCTTGCTGTTTTCTCCTGTCGGTTCCCTACTACTGCACTTCTGATGTGGCGTGCCAATATTTAACCACCTATATAGAATGTTGTGCCAACCTCATATTTTTCGTTTAGTCCTATATATTCTAGTGTAATTGTTCGTGTGGTTTCTGCTTTTTTCTGAAGAAACGTTAATGCGAAGTCACATAGAGAGGGAAAGCCGTACAATGTACTAGTGGGTTAAGTCTTCAGGCAATATCAGGCACTAGTGTTTCTAGTAAGCGTAATTCTTAATGTTCCTCTCTCTAAAGCAGAAGAAACACTGCTCTGATCATAACAGGTTCATTGCTTAGTGCTCTGGATGGGCATTTTGTGACGATAAGTTGGCAGAGATGTTTTGGTAGTGAATGAGTTTTATCGCGTAACCGACACTTGCGCGATTAGTCGAGAATGTCAGCGCCTGTGTCAGCCTGTCCCGCGAGTGAAGCCTTGGGCGCTTGCTGCGAGCCTAGCGCGATAAACACCCCCACACGACATGCAAGAGGAAAATTTTGCATTGGTTGAAGCGAAGAGGCGTAGAGAGGTAGAAGCTGATAATGATCACCTTACAATATTTCACATTTCCTTCACAATCAAAATTGATGTCTAACAATCCTGTACTTGTCTGAGCAGTGCAGTTTTATTTAGGTGCAGCCTTCAGATAGTGTGCAACTTTTGCTGAAGCGAGAACGAACAGTCGCATATTTTTGCAGAAAAATTAAACCCCGAGTCCTGGTGCTATCTGTTTTCCAGCAGGCAGCAGCTTATGTAGATCTCGTAGCACATTTCTACAGTTGTATTCTTCATTTCTGCGTGTCCTGTGAAACGTGTTCTTTTTCTTTCCGCGGTTTTGACATTTATAAATGTGTCTGTATAGTTGGAGGAACTGGACACTGCAAAGAAATGTTTGCGTAATATGTTGGTCTCTTCTCAGTATGTTTAAGTAACCCGTGTAGACAACAGCAGGAAAATGCAACTTAAATGTCGACATTGAATTTACACACCCTTTTTCGAGTGTTCTTTTTCAGGGGATGGAGTTCTTTAGTTGGCACATATATGTTTTTGCAATGAAAATTTTACGGCCTTTTTGAGGACATCTCGTGCTTTGGCTTTAGCCCTTTTTAAAACACCGAAATTTTGTGCTCACAATTTTTCTGCCTTTTGCTTTTTATTTTCTAATCAATGTTCTTGTCTGCATCACACCTTGCGTCTTTTTCCTACTAGTCTTGACGTTTGAGTGTCAGCTGCCTTTTCAGTAGATATTATGCAATTAATAAGCTTTTCGTTTAATTTGCTATGCTGAGCTCCTGACCATATTCTTTATCTAATGTGGCATTCTCAATAAACAGCGACTAGTCAGCGAAGTGAACCTTCCAACGCGGTAGTAACATTGGGATGATAGGTGTCGAAGATTATACCTTGATGCGTACAGGCCGAGGAATTCTTCGGCGACGGTTGTTTAGGAAATCTGCCAAAAACCTTGAAAAAATGAAGGCGACGAGTAGACTAAACCAAAGCAACTGATCTTTCCTGTGCTAGCAGAGTTCTATTCTTGTTTTCCTTGTGTTCAACAGGCACACATTATTAGAGACGAAAAATCCTTCAATTCTTTGCTCCTTGGTGTCAGTGTGGTCACTTCCTCTCAAAGAGGAATGGAAATTTCAGCCCTTTAACAACAACGCATGGTTGTGGCAATTGTCTAAAGAATCTCCCAAATTCCAGATTGTTAGTGTTAGGTGTGTTGGATAATATCTAAAACATATGAATATAGTTTTTAACCAACTACGGTAAATGCAAACGCTTCCGACTTGTTTTAGTTGAATTTTCTAGGCAGGAACGTCGCTTTGTTTATTAACTGCGACTCTGCCGGAAAGTCCAATTCCCTGCTCTTGGTCGCGAGGAAGAACGCTCATTGTGTCTCCAAAATACGTTTCTTGGAGACAGAAATCTAAGGGTAGCACTTAACCTACTATGTCTTTAACGTCTTCAAGTCTTTAATTTCTTTACTATGCTCCTACAGCTCCACTGCACAGTAATAGTGATGTTTTTCTTTTTTCTTCGTTGAGTGCAAAATAAATGAAGTTACTTGTCTTTCCGGGCCTGTTATAAGTCATTTACTTTTTTTTTTGCACACTCGAGAGAGAGAGATCGCTTGCTGGGCGTTTTATCCATAGCCTAACTGGAAGAAGCAGCCCCGCGGAATAGGGGGGGGGGGGGGGGTGCGTCCTTGCCGCCTCCTCTCTCGTGGAGCAGCTTTGCGAACTGCCGACTCCAGAGACAGCGGGCCCGTTTTAGATGGTGACAAGACATAGTTCGCTGCCTTTGCCTGGGGCGTAGATGGCCCTACCGAAGACCTAGTAAACTTTACCTGAGCAGAGGCCGCAACGTTGTGTGGCTTACCGCCCCTACGGACCACACTGGCGAAATTAGTTTCTGCAGTACAGGAGAGTGTGTTGTCAGTAGGAGCGAATCGTCTTCGCACCTCTTTAAATTAAAGGCTTTCCTTAGTCTTTGAGGCGGAAATCTATTCTATGCTTTGTCAGCGAAGGAGAATTTTCGGATTACGCACGGTGCTTTTCCGCAAATCGCGCTGCTTAGTTCATCGCATAATTAATGAAGAGCATGCACTTTCACATCTCTGTTTTTTCCACTTCACCACCGTTATAGGCAAGGTTGCATTCACCAAGATAGGTAACCAACGGCATTCTCTTAGAAACAACCTATCTTTGGCACTGCACATGAATCACCATGTTATGAGTGCCGTCTACGAAAGTTTGGGCAACAATAAAATAAAAGAAACGCAACTCACCGGCGTTGACGTGCACGACGGTGCTGAGGATGGTTCCGCGGTCGTTGCGCGCGCGGCACCGGAACGCGCCGCGGTGGACCTCGGCTCGGAACTGGTGCTCGCGGAAGGGCAGGAAGGTGAGCGTGCCTTCGTGGGCGGTGAGCAGCTGCGACGCAGCCCCGAGTGTGGTGGCGTTGGTGCCGTCGCTGGTCCACCAGACGCGGGGCCGCGGGTCCCCGTCGGCCGAGCAGCGCGCACTGGCGCCCGTCCAGTTGGAGAAGAGCAGCTGCCCGGGGGGCTCGCTCAGCCACCGGGGACCCCCCGAGGAGCCGACGACGGCCCCCCCGGCGAGGCCCGCCACGATGCACAGGGCTGCTGTTCGGAGAAATAATGCGTAAGCGTCAGTTCCGCCTGAAGATAAGCAAAGATCACTTTACGCAATCACCATAGAACTTAAGTTCGGGTTATTTTTATCAGTGTGAGATATTTGAACCAAATTTTATTAAGGCGCTTCTGGTGCTAAGCTGCCAAAGCTCGACACCGGCATCAAAGAGCAGCTTGGTAGTCTGCAGCCTGAAGCATTACGTTCTGAGCAGCTGAGCCGTCAGCCCATGGACCCATAAACAAGTCTAGTAACCATTGTAATTGTTTGTAAAGCGTGCTCTCTCGTATTATAGCTGATATTGATAAGAGGACTCCAGCACTTAGGTAGGCGCTACTACCGTGTGTGACTTACGGGAAAGAAAATCTGTCAGGGAATGCAGCAAAAACTAGCAACGAGAAGAAAACAATCCCCTATTGCATACAACGTTCCAGGGCTTAATGTGCCTAATTTAAGGCTGAAATTTAATATTGATCCTGTCAGGAACGTGCATTTGGAATGCCCTTCTGTTACCTGACCGTAATGCTTTCATCCCAGAAAAGGTGGCAAGACCTGAAAATACAAATAAATATTAATTAAAAATATACACATCGCAATTGTATGCGAGTTTTTATGCACAATGAATTTTATTATTTATTTTTTCCTTTGAAGGCGCTATCTGTAGTTTGCACTGTCTATAATTTATTTTCCCCACGCGCAGAGGAATACGTTTCGGTGGCTCAATATGCGTGCAGTTTAACGCGAAGGCGTTAGAAACCCCATGTCGAAAAAAAATTGTCCTGCGTCGGCGACCGCTTGAAGCCTCGCAGCCGCCGGCAACCTATGTGGGTTACCTAGGTGGCTTGTAAAGTCACCTGATCACGTGACCTTGTGGCGTCATCACAACCTGCCCATCATATTGTAAGCAAACTGAGCACCATGTCACGTGGCAGTTAAATTAATGGTTGGTCGCGAGAGGTTGCTCGGGAAAAGTGACCTGGGCATGTCTAGCCCCACTGGTGATAGCACCTGCCAACGCAGAGCAGTGGCGCATTACTTAACCGCTGCACCACTGCACGACTAAGACAAGAGTGATATGAGGACTCCCAATGATCTATGGATGTATAGGATGACCAATTAAGCGCATCTGGACCTTTAATTCCATCGCGTCATACCCTTAAGCGGAGCGCTCCTGAATTTCCCCTCCAGATTCTTTGCTCAATCACAGAGAAAGTGGTGCTTGCACGACGTAGTGCATAAAACAAGAAAAGAGATCCTGGAAACCGGAATCGGTTGGTACGAAAGACACTAAATTGTCGGTTAGAGAATACGACGGATAAAAAGGTAGTATATCTCTCATTCTTAGCATAACGTGGCCGCGAATTCTTTTGCCACTTTTAACGTTACGGGTTCCTCTTATTTCATACCAAGCAGTGCCCCCAGAATCGTTGAAAAAAACGTTTTCTGTCGTTTACCGATAAAAATATACGAACAGCGGCCGGATTCTACAGCGCTCTCAATATTTATGCCAAGCTTTCTTTGCGTGCACTGAAACAAAAAATCTCCTTATCTTTCTTGCTATCAAACATTATAAGGTCGAGTGGCACTCCATGTTGTTTTTGCAGCAGAACGCATTCTTCGGACTCGACAGGAGTGTTTTGCCGGCTTTTGAAGAGGACATACAGCGTAACTGTCACATTTCCCGATCTATATTCTTCAGTCGTTTCAGTTTCATCGTCTATCGTTCAGTGGGCCAGTTGACAAAATGATGAACAACTGCTTTTTTTCCGGTTCTCGAGTACCATGCCTCTTCTTACGCCTCGTGCCCGGAACTCAAGAACAGGGCGACGCTAAGTAAGCGGAAATCGATGCACCTCTGAGCCTGCCTTTATCGGGTTTCGGCGACGCGCGTGGCGCAGCGCACATTAGGGAAATCTTTACGTCGATGTCTACGTAGGCCGAGTGTGGCACAATGACCTTCTTTTATGGAGTGCCCTTTCAGTCCTCGCTAGCCCTAATGACAAACGATAAGTCACGCCCTCAGGCGTGACCGATGAGGGGGCCAGAAACGCTTGCGAAGGTATCGTGACTGTGCTCCCGGAAGCACACTGGCTTACGTTTTGAGGAAAACATTGTTAAACTTTAAAGCACCCCTCGCAAGTTTTTTTTCTTTTAACATCGCTATGGATCTCAGTTTTCTAGAGTTGGGTGGTTATCTTCACGTGCATTTCTAGACAGAAATTACGACGGCATCGTTTTCTTAACACGCCGTAAAGCAAACTGTCGAAGCAAGTAAAAGATCCAGGCTTGACGCTATAAACGCTACATCGACAGAGACGCTGGTACAAGCACCAGCATTCTATAAGTACATGAACGAAGGTAACCATTACAAAACAGAAATTCACGCCTGATTTGCACATTCGAGCATGAAAATTAAACAGCGGTTTATTGTATGCCAACCACAGTTAGGAAATATGATTTTCCGCGATCGCACTTTTCATTCGGATGAAATTTCTTTCGGAAAACAACGAAAAACAAAGAAATTAGAGGTACTGAAGGTTCAGTTCAGCAATCAAGCTAGCCAACAATTTGCTAATTCAAGCATTAGACGCTAATAAAATTTACCCATGTAACTACCTAAAACCATGTTCGGATTTTTTTCTGTTTCTTGCTTCTTTAAACAAATTTTTTATCACGTTATCCACAGTTCGATGTTGCAAACAGAAAATGCCCGGTAAGCGTACTGAGCTTCTAACAAACTGGTTTTTGCTGCTCACAAGTTGGTTTCAACGCGAACTTGCGTGAAGTAGCACACTGCCGCCAGAATTATTTCTAACGAACCCGCCTGCCTAGTTCGTGGAGGCGAAAAAAACTCGTCGACATAAATTTTCATCCATAGACAGTACAAACGAAAAAGTTACGAATGGGTCAACTAAAGACTTCAGTTCATTTTCAACTCACGCAGTTTTTTTTTATTTACCTCAGACGCGAAGGAAACAAATTTTTCTTCATGTAAACAGCTCTCGGCTAGCTAAAAGCAAAGAGAATATTTGATTAAGTTCTTTCAGAACAGAAAAAGATAGATGGAAATCCCGCTACTTAAAGTTGATTATTAGTACCATTGTCCCACAAGTAGTGTTTACGGAAGACATATTTCTAAAAATAAAATCGAGATTTGAAATCTCCCTTGCTTCGATAGTATCGCTATTCTCACTCTATGTGCGCCTTCAGTCAACACACCGGCGCAAACTCAATTTCGTCTCCGTTTTCAGGCAGCTGCAAACGCTCTTTCTGAGAGGTAATCACAAGCACATGTCCTAGTTCCGGACTCAGGGAGTGATTTTTTGTATGATGTATTTTTTTTACAAGAAAAGTAGGTTATAAGCTCATACACGCAAAAATTAAGAGGACAGTATATGTGCGTTACAGCGAGTTATAAAAGCAATGGGACGTATTAGAAAACCTTGGGCAGCGCAGAAAATATTAAGTCCTAGAGTTATGCCTTACACTTGTTCGCTCGTCGAGACTACAGGACGACACAGCAGGAGGCAAGAGCTTTTCGCGCGAGCCTGAAGAATTCAGTTATTTGTTTGTTCGTATGATTGCCTCTTTTTTGTTTTTTGTTTGTATTTTATTTCATTTCTTTATGTGCATTCCATTTCCTGACCTTGAGGCCATGGATACCTAGGCCAATGCACCGGGAGGTTCCTTAATAAAAGATTATCACAGCCCAGCTACAATCTTAGACAACGGATTTCAGGCCATCTTAGAGTTCACCGCCGAGATTATAAATGCACACCTGTATCGAGTGACACGAGATTGCTGCGCAAGTGAGGTGACAAAACCACGCGGGAAGTCACTGAGGCCGAAAAAATCGCCAGTCTGAAAGAATGTTGTGTCAGCACTGCTTCCATAGCCCTTCTGGATAAGGAGTTGCGTTTCCTATCATGAACTGGGTGATCATGGTTCCCTTGCGGGATATCTGCTTCCGATATATTTCTGTCAGTACTTGTTCTCCTTGTTTTTGATGCTTGCTGTATATTCACAGGAGTAGTACATCAATAAAACTGCAGTTGTTAGCACCAGTGTCTCATCTTTCCTTTCCGTGTCCTTTGTGAAGTTTGCGCCATTTTGCTTCGCGTAACCCTCAGGCTGCAAGATGACTTTTACAGAGAGGAGTGACTGCAGAAAAGACGACCCCTTCACTCTGTAGGTGCAAAGCATGAAGCCGGGCAAGAAGACCACAATAATGAAACAGAGTTAATGCCTACGCTTTCGATGCGACGTGGTAAACAGTGGCTCTTTGGGTTGGTGAAAATGTATATAGAAATACGAACATAGACAGACAAACAGGGCACATCACCGTAGTCGTTAAAGCTGGCCCACCCAGACCGGATCGCATCAACCAGCATGGAAACATGCCATTAAAACATTGGCACCACGCTGAAAGCGTGGTGCTTAGGAGAAGCGAGCAAGAAATCAGTTGTTTCCTTCCCCCCATAGAAAAGCAAAGCTGCTGCGGCGTACCGGTGCTTACGTCACTGCCTCGCTCCCCAGAACAAAGCAATGCGCACGCGCAGGAGATCTGCATCTCCGCTGCCTCACCGGAAGACAAATGGAGCGGGTCCCACCACGGCTTTCCACGACTGCAGCAGCAGCAGCCTCCAAATGTGTTCAACATCTCTCATCCACCTTGTTGCCTTCTACTTCTCCCCGCCAGCACAGTTCGTGCCCGCAGGACACGCGGGGGGGGGGGGGGGGGGGGGGGGAGGCGGCTTCGCGCACCGGTGGTGTTCGTCGGACGTTTGAGAAGCCAGAACGCCTCACAGCGTCTTCACCTCCTCTCCGCTGCTGCCGTGCAGGTCAGCTCTGCGTGGGTGGCCGTGCCTCGAATTTCTCCTCCGCAGCCACGGGGGATTCGGTGGCTGCTTCGAAGCCCAAGGGCCGGCCAGGCCCTGCGGCGATATTTCATTTTTGGCCACTGGTTACCCCTAATCTCTTTACGTTTTGCTTTCTGTGATTTTCCGGCCTTCCACGCTGCCCAAGGCGAACTCCTTCCTTGTTATGTCTCAGCGTCTACCTCCGCGCCAGACTTGGCCTGTATGTTCGGTGCCGTTCCACCGAGGCCTGGTCTGTTTGTGCTGGCGAGCTTACTCTTCATTGGAGAACTGAGGAACGGAAAATAATAACGTGGCGATATTTGGCAGAGAGCGGCCGTGTAAGGAGTTGCAGAGAGGAAGATCCAATAGCCCCTTTTACTTTTCGTGTTGTCGGGCGCGCGGGTGGTTTGTTGCCCTTGTTCCGCCGCTTGCTTGGGCGTGTTGGGTCCCACCGTCCGTCCTGTCCAGTGCCGGCTTTGCCTTCCCTTCAACGGAAGATACTCTACACCTTATTGTTTTTTTTGTGTTCTTGCGCGATAGGCTCCGTCCACCGTTTCGACCTCCTTCTCTCTTTCTTTGCACCTGCCTCTTCATCCCTTCCTCTTTCTGTGTTTATGTGTGATTCCCGCTGCCGCTGTCTCTTTCTCGCTAGCTTGCACTAGCGCAACTTTCTTTCATTGCCACTCATATCTTCTGCGTGCTCGATTCTCCCTCTCTGCTTCCCACTGTTTGACTTCGTACATGTGTTAGCGTGTTTTTCTCGGACACAGTAGCTTGTTCTTGGTTCTTTGTTTGGTGTATATCCTTTAGCTTGGGCTCTTCGCTTTTTCCACTTTCGTGTAGTGTCCACTGCTGCGATATTTCGGGCATTTTGCGGTGCTGCGTGCGGACAGGCGGCCGACTCTTTTGTTTTTTGCTCTTTTTTAGTCCAGCTTAAACACAAGTTTAGTTGCGTATTTTTTTGCTTTGTGTGCGCTCGTCCTTTCCTAGCATCAGTGTTATCGTTTCTTTCTGCAAGCGACGTTGTTTTGTCTAGCTCTCTCTGAAAGCCTGCCTGTTCATCAACTGCAGTGTGATAGTTGTGTGTCTAGTACACGACCTGGTCATTTGTCTCTCTTCTTGTGGCTCATTTTTTCACATATATGTTTTTGCTTTCTACTTCATTCGCAGGGCATTCTATACAAGTCAGAAACACGGCTCAGATTTCGATGAAAAATAAAATAAAAACATGTTACCTGGATCGAATTGGTCAGCCACATTTAAACAAGCTCATTATATGAACAAAAAAAGGCCAAGTTTTTGCTATAATATGTAAGTCGCAGAACTCAGAAAGGGCAAGCGTAATGATTGTGTTCTGGAGAATTTCTGCCCCTTTTAACTACTCCTTAATCCCGTCCCGTGAGGTACGGTACTTACCGGGTCTTTTTCCTCTCTAAGACTCTTACCGCACCTTATCTTATAACCACTTAAAACTTCTGAAGAGAAGCGCAAAGAGCGTTCGAAAAGCGTTTTAAAGGTCTTAGCCCCAATGACAAAGAAGCCACGGAATGCATCTCCTACCGAGGACGAATGTCTCTAGGACACTCCGAAAGCGATTCAAGCACATAGGATTTCTGTTTTTTGGCGATAAAATTCATTTCAGTACCACAGATGAAAGAACGTGAATTTGCCTTTAACCTCCACAAGTGTGGTCTGCGGCCAGCGGCTAATAATAGAGCTATCGGCTTCACTTCCGGCGCATGCGTCCTAGAGACTTTTATTCCAGACTGTTAGTATTCGTCCCCTAACCGCGACTCAAGTGTTGCGCGAAAGGTGCGCGAGGCACTACTCTACCTGTGGTCGGTGGTGGAACGCGATCGCACAGAGTCGCGTAGCCGCGAGAGTGTAACTAGCGACACGTGTATCCCCTGCGGATAGCCTCACAGAAAACAAAGAATGTGCAACATTTACTCTACCAAAGACGAAAGATGGGCGAGTTGGATAACGTTCATGACGAAAAAGAGGAACACAAGGCACGGGAAAAAAACAACGCAATCAAGTGCTTATCTGCGTCGTTTCCTTTAAGTGCCTTGTCTTCCTTTTTTGCGCTATTTTTTTCATCATTTACTCTATCACCGCGTAAATCCTTAAAAGCAGGGAAAACTAGGTGCATAGGCGCTAGCGCGCTGCACCCCATAACGTCTCCAATATCTCACACTGCTTCTTACATCCGGGTCGGGACGTCACTGCTATATCATATCCCCGTCGGTTCCATTGGTTCGGGAAGCGCAAACCAGTTACTCGACAGCGCCTACGGAAACTCGCATCACGCACCATGTCGGTATGACGCAGTGTGTGCACGCTCACTCTGACACACAGCGCTAACGCATACGCTTTGCACATCTCCCCTCCACCGCAGTCTTCGCAATGTAAGCACCCCGCTCCCTCTCTCCTGTGCCAACCTTCTTCTTCCCTACTCCCTTGACGTCATCACCCTAGCTGGATGTGAACTATTGATGATCAAATCGTTGAACTCAGCGAAAGCTCGTCCATGCGCCCCTTGTCAATCTCGCGCTCGCTCCATCAGCGCTATCTCACCTTAAATGCAAGTGCCCCAAGAACTGACGTCCCGTATGGGCGGCTCTAACTTGTGATTCGAGCAGCGCCCTGCTTGCGCGGCGTGCTAACTGCCGTCTGCGGGTGCGAGGTGGCTCCGCGTGCGTTAAGCGAAAAGCCTCCCAACAATAGTTTTCACTATAAAACGCAGTAAATAAAGCCTAAGAGAACAATCATGCGTTTGCATTTTGATGACTATCCTGCGTTTATTTGGTCGTGAGGTTGGCCAAGCCGTGTACGTCACGAGAGAAAGCGTATTTTCGTGCGCTTTGAATACATATATACGGCAGAGCAAGATAGGTCAGGGGACAAACGCGAAGGCATTCGTAGAAGGGATCGCAAGAAGGTCAGGTGGGTGGATGAGGCTATGAAGTTTGGCTAAGGCTGCTTCAGCTGGCGCAATAAAGAGTCGGTTAGAGGGAGGGCAAGTTGGTGAGACCTTTTTCCTGCAGTTGTCGTAGTTAGGCTGATGATGATGATGATGAAGATCACGACATACAGTTCAAGAAAAGCAAACAGCGTAGAGCAACCACAAGCTGGAGTTAGAAGTTATTGGTTGTGGGATGAAAATTAAAAACAATTCTTGGGAGCTAGACCTCGGTCACAAGTGCGTACTTAGCTATAAACTCTTCCGTGACTTTTTAAACTGTTTTTTTTGGCACCTATTCTCGACCACAGCAGGCCAGCTAAATCGTTGGACCATGCCTTTCACATATTAACGCTGCAACTATTATTCGTAGCATTTGGTGTGAAAGCAAACACGTCTACAGAACAAACACATCATTCTTTTTCAATACTGATTATAAAGCAAAAAAAAACGAGCCTGGGGTATAAAAATGGCGCCATAGCAAGACGACGCTGCAGCTGTTCCCTCGACAGGCTTGACTGAATATATTTGGCTCTTCTATTTTTAACCTTCGATTTTCAGGACTCAATGTTTTGGTTGCTAGTTTTTTCTTGCCTTCTGAAAACGAATGCGCCAGTCGACGCAGCCGCTCTCGCCGACACGCTTCGACATGGCACATATTTTTCAATGAAGTCGGCAGGCGACTTGCGTAGCTTCTCGAAAGCCTGCACTATTCGACTCCGTCCTCAAAAACGCGCTGACGCGCCAGCAGCCCGTTTTTGCGATAGCACACGCGCAAATTGATGTCCGCATGCAATCAATGCGCTTGAGCCGAAAGTATTTTACAACGCTAAAGAGCTACTGTGCGACGTAAGAAAAAACTGTATCTCCGGTGCTGCACTGCTTGACGGTAATTATATCAAGCGGCTTTGATATACATGAGCACTGGATCCCCAGCTGAGGCAGTTCATTGTGAGTCTTCTCCATTACCTACCTGCGTCCTTTTTGTGTATTTCTCGTCGATTTCTATTTTCTTGGCTCTTAATTCTCGCAGAATACTTTTTCTCTCTACTTTGTCCGTAGTGCGCGTAGGATTCCTTTATTGAAGCGCACGTGTGCGGGGACGCCTGCTACATGTCAAAAAAGAAAATCTCCAGCGAGGACAATATCGGTGTCAATATGGACGGAAGGAAAAGAGGAGGAAGCAATAGTGGCTGTGAGCATAACCATCAATTCTTTCTCATTTACCGCGATTTTTATCCGGATACAACAAAGATACTCCTTCCTGCGCTCCATCCCGTCACTCTACGCTGGCTATCACGCCTGCCATAGAATCCGCTAGCAAGTGGCGATTTTTTTTTCATATACGCCGTTCTCGGAAAGCCTGGTCTCGCGTTGTTATAAAGAATGCAGCATTCTGAACAAAGCATGCTGCAGCACATAGAAGAAGGAAGGCATTCCTTTCTTAATATTTAAAATAAATCGCCTTTCTTTACCGCATGATCTAGTCTACCCCTCTTTCCCCCAACATTACCAGCTTCGAGGTCACTCGGATGGCCGCTCTATTTTATTTGCTTTTTTTGCGCTTCTGGGGATTGTGGATTCAATCGATAAGGTTTGCGAGCACATGTGAAGCAATCATGGGTCGTGTCCCTTCCGTTTAGTGTTGTAGTTCTTTTTCTCCTTGTATCTCTATGTTTTGAGGCGGCTTACTTATATTACTAACACTCAACTGTTGCTAATTTATTTTTAGACTTGAAGACAGCCATAATATGGATATTACTTGTCCGAGTAAGCATCGTTCGGGCGTCGCGGATTTAGCAAACTTCTTTCAAAGCAGGGACCCCGCCTCTCGGTTGTAATTAGGGACATTATTCATGTGTTTGTAATATATTCGCATCTCCCTTCAACATGCATCGTCACCCTTCCGTAACCAACTCTCTCCTCCTTTGCCTCTCCCCAAAGAGAAGAGCAGGCGAGAGCAGAAAAGCTTAGGAATGCCTTCTTGCCTTCTTTGTACATAAAGCCTCTCCCTGAGTTGTTTAAAAGTTCGCCACCATGCAGAAACCATACCACAGTAAAGAAAAAAAAGAAAGAATAGGGCTGACGTTGATGTTGAGGAAAAAAGCCATCTCCTTACTGGCATCTTCACGCCAAATTTGGCCAGAGGCGGCCATAGCCGTTCACTAATATTCCCCTACCCCTCACACCCCACGGCCTCGAGATTAAGTTTTTTTAATTAAATTCAGATCGCTGACTAATAAACATGTGATGTATCACCAGAAGCAATTCTTCTTAGTCTGTTGCTCTTTCACGTCTAGCTGCACTACTTGCAGTGACATTGAAACTAGTGAGAAAGAAAAGCAACCAAGAACACCGAAAACCCCTCCTCCCTTGCCTGCACCGTTACCATATTGAGCGAAGCAGAACACCGAGACGTGCTCAGACGCTAGCACGTCGTCAGCGATTTCGACTCGAGAAACGCCCATACCAATATGCCTTTCCCATCTACGCACGAATTAAGCTACGCCTATCGCCTCCGAGGCTCAGGTCAGCCATATACGCCCGTATAACCACTGAGAAGGAAGCGAGTGCTCTTTCAACCACACAGGAGCCCGTATAAAACGGTGGAAGCGCATGCCTGAACACCCCCAGCCCTCCCTTTCCTTCGCGGCAGAGCCGATAAGGCGGGTGCCCCGTGCAAACCGTGAGCTGTGCAGGGGAGCATGCCGCTGCTTCCTCTCCCTTTCCGTCTACGTGTTGTACTTTCCCCAGCCTGCCTTACCCCGTATTCACCCTTATGGCCGCGGATTAGGAGAAAATAGCTTCTTCGGGGTCCGCTCCATTGCTTCGCCAGATCCTCTCCGCTCGGTATAGCAGGACACTCCGTGAACGAGGCGCCGCTGTAAGCGGGCGAAGCATAGCAATTACCACCCTCGCCACTTCAGTTCTGCCTACTTCCTCTTGGTTCCTTCATCTTAGTCGGCTACGAATTTCCTCTTTCTATGCTTACCTGCCCTTTTAATGTGGCAAAGTCAGAGAAGTTTCGCGCTGTTGGTGCATTGCCTTTTTCGCCTCTTATACCCTCTTCTATCGGTTGCTATACCGGAGGCTCTAAAGGCCTATTCCTGCCAACCTTATGATTCACACACCTTCTCTGGTCGTTTGGGGCTATTTAAGAACATTCCTCTTTTATCATTTTCTCCCAGTGCCTCTTTACCTAGGATTGGAGAAAGAAGGACGAAAGTATTGCTGGCACTCTCTGGTCACCAAGAACCGTGCTAGTGAACTAAGATTGGTTCACATGAAAAGGGAGTAGTAATTACTCACAAATGCTATCTAACGCGCTTGAACGCCTCAGAACATTCCATCATTATTTTTTTACTTCATACCTCGCGAAGTAACTTTTTTCTTGAGAAGCGAGCTATATGTTTGCATGCCTGATGCCAGATATTTGCTTGAATACAACAGGGGGGAATGGGTTCAATGCCAGCGTACCTAGACAGATCTTCTTTATGGAAAACAAATTCTGCATTTTATAAAAGTAGTCGGTATATCGTACTTTATAAAAATAAAGTTAGCGACTCCGATATTCCCTAGTAACATTTGTTTTTGCCGCAGTTAAAGCAAGATTGCACATGAAGCACTACTGAATCGAGAAAAAAAATAGTATTATATGTTCCTCTTAGGATGGCATTCCATTTCTCTGTTGCCTCTTTATAGCCAGCGATTCTGAACATAATAACTTTTCGAGGGGAAACAGTTTATGAGCGCAATGTTTTGTTATATTAAGATTTCACCATAACAGTCAATATATCTGCAGATGTACATTTGGCAGGCTTGCATTTGTTTGCTATTAACGTTTTTGCTGCCGTCAAAAACGTTCCCAATTGATTTTTTGTGGCAGTCTTAACTACTCGTTGCGAGCGATGGAAAAACTTTGATAGGAACATTTTGCTATGCATCGCAAGAAAGAACCATTACCTTCAATATTTCCATAATAATGTCTTACAATACTGCAATATTCAAAAATTCTCGCCAAGAAAGCTGGACATGCTTAATGAGAACACAGCGTAAATATCTGTTGATTAAGAGCTGGGTGCATTCAATCGAGACATTCACAACTTCTGTTGCACGGCTTTCACAAACAGCATCGTAGGGGCTGTGTCGGGAGAGGCATCGCGAGTCGCAGAGCAGCATCATTCGCTTTATTTGTGGAGATGGCAACGGCCGAGAGCTGTTGCCACTTGGTTTGAGAAAACTACGCACGAAGCA